>NC_056742.1:253487471-253592471 GCF_019279795.1 Protopterus annectens
ATTCTTGGTATTCCTAGATTTATTATACAAGTACCAGTTTACAGGACATAAAAAACATGTGTTTTACGTTGGATGTTGTTTCTTACTATATATGTATTGCAGAAGATACAGACATTGATTTTGTTAGAAATTCTTAAGTGCATTTTCTGACTTTGACAATGTTTTTTATGAATACAGTTTGCAACTTATTACAGTTAGTACTGTAAAATAATTTTTTCATGTTTGACAACAATTTTTTTAGACAAAGGAAAAGAGTAGCAATGGAAGCAAGAATGGTGCTGTCTTTTGCTGACTTAGTTTTGAGTTTGTGGGAGTGTGAGATTTTAATTGCTTATACACTGGTTACAAAAATTTCTATTTATAGACATATAGATGATTTGATTATTTTAGGAAATGGATTGGCAGGCGATTTCCACAGCTTTGTTACCGATTTAAACTCTAGTACTGAGTTTCTTACTGCTACTGTAGCAAGTCATGGTCATTCCACTGTTTATGCAATGTGATATAATTCCGTTTATTAGAAAGAGTCATTTTACCAGTGATGACACAGTTTTTAGTGATGAAGTACATTTTGTTAAAGTACTTTTTAGGGAGGGAGGTTACAGAGAGGAGTTTGTGAAGAATATTGTTCTAGAAGTTACTAATAATTGATATATTAATTATCAGCCTATTTAGAAATATGGGTTACCAACACCAAAAGTCAAAGAAAAAACAACTCTTTGTATAGAGCTTTTGTAATACTGATTTCACTTGACTTCGATGGTATAAAAATATTTTAAAGAACAATTGGAAAATTATTTTAGGCAATAAAGATCTACTTAATATTATTGGTGGAAAACCAAATTTTGTATACAAGAAAACTAACAATATTAAGTTATAATTTGAAAGCTGATCTAGGTTGCAGGAATCTCCCTTGTCTCATGCAGGAAAGCTTTGGTGTCAACACTGCAAGGTTTCTATGCTATCTTGAAGCATACAGGCAAAGAAATTTGGGCAAAAAGGAGATTTACATCTGAATCTGAAAATGTGGTCTACTTAATACTGTTTGAAACTTTTAAAGTTTCTATGTAGGCAAGACAACCAGAAAACTTTCATGTAGAATTTACAAACATGTTTTAGCCATTAAAAAAGGAGACAGTAACGCTTTAGTGAAACATGCTGCAGTTTGTGAAATTTTCAAAAAAGTTTAGTTTCTTTGTATTAGACTATATTGATAAGCAACTACTATGGAGAGATATTAACACATTACTTGAATTCAGACAAATAAATTGGATGATATTGTTGTCATCCAATAAGTGGCCAGCAGTAAATGAATATAATATTATTAAATGTTTGGTTAATGCACCGAACATTTGAATATTATGGTTTTAATTTACGTTGTTTTTACTAAAAAATTTTTAGTTATTGCAATATTTATTGATAAATTTTGTTTAGTAAGTTTTAGATTGACTGTGTCAGCTGACGAATCAGCTGGCTAATCATGTGATTTTTTTTGGCACTATTTAAATGAACTTTTTAAGTTTGGTTAAGCTCTGATGAAGTTCTGTCATATTAAAGAATAAAAGCACTAAGCTATTCCAATATTTTTCTTTTATTTGTATATAGTTTGTTTGATGCTCTGTGAATCTCCATTTGGTTGAAACGTTTGCAGTGTTTTTAAGTTTTAAACATCTTTTCAAACCCAGCTGGCCCCTTTGTTTTGAGTAGTTTAAAGAGTATATTACAAATTATGATAAGGTAGGACCTGTGACAAGAAGGGAAAATCAGCAGACTAGGTAGCATCATTTTCCCAGTGTTTAAAGGATTCACAATTGCAACAGCAATATGTAGCATTAAGCAGAGCTGTACTATAGACAACAGACCAGAACCGGATTACAGTATGCACTTCCATGATATGTAAGTATGTATGTATGCATTTATTTATTTTTTGTTGTGAACATTAAACTGCATAAATCACACCCCTTCACCTTAATGAATTTGCCTAACTTGAATTACAAACAAAACACAGGATATGCTATTTTTTTTTTGCTTACATGCCTTAAATCATAACATTGATACATTTCTTAAAACTTTTCTAACTTTCCTGAAATAAGATGCAGTTGCTCTCCCTTTAATATTACCCATCTATTAAAGAATTATAACCCTGTAGTAATAGTTTCTGAAACACATGAAAAACATTTGCAGGTATACAAAAGGGCATCATGTATAAGATGAAACAGCCCTCTGTATGTAATCTGTAAATCAAGTCTTTTATGTTCAATCACTGCTGTACTACATTTTTGTCCTCATGACAGCTGGAAAATGTTATAGTAGCTTGGGCAGGGACTGACTTACTGGAAAGTCACAACCTGAAAACATGCACTATCAGTATACAGCTATTCTCTGAGTTCAGCCAGCTTATCTGGAACCACCAGTAAGTTATCCATCATAGTGTTCATGCACATGCTGCTATCTTCCATTAGATCTGTGTTTGACTTGTTCTCCTTTTCTTCTACATTTCTAGTACATGAGGAAAGGTACCCAGTTTGGATGGGGAGATGATAAAATCAGCAAGCAAAGGAGAGTAATATTGCTGCAGTTCGATTCATCCTCAACTCTTGGTGAGACCTTCATTAGGTGGACCCTGTTTTTACAAAATCTCACTAAGATGATGCTGATACATTGACTGTATTTTATATAGTATATATCAAGGATGTATGTTAAAAAATAAAAAATACAGCTGAGTGCACAAGTCCCAAGATAAAAAAGTGCTCAATCCTGGTAGGTGCACTGGTGCCAAAAAAATAACAGTGTTGAATCCGCAAGACACAGAAACATTCCTACAGTGGGGCTAGGCCAAGTTCAGGGGGAGGATGGCTCCCCTGTTGTAGAAGGAAGTAGTAGTCTACAAAAAAGCGCACAAAATGACAGGCAAAAAATAGCCATAAAGATGATAGAGTGGACTACTGAGGATAAGAAAGAAATTATGCATTGCTATTATTATGCAAGAAGCCCAGAATTTCTAGATAGAAGGTATACAAAAAGATTAAGACAGAAGTTAGAGGAAAGAAGAATACTTACACAAGAAAAACTGCCAAAAGCTTCAAATGCAAATTTGTGTTCATTAATACAACAGATTCATGAAAACCATTATATAGACCAAGAAACCCTGGGCCATTTGGAAATAGAGGTGACTAAGTAAGTGTGAAAATGTAAAGAGCAAAATCTAAAAAGATTTTTCAAATGTATAAAAAGAAACATGGACACGGGGAAAAAAAGAGAGACCTGATATGGTGCAGTATTTATGCAAAGGAGAAAGCCAAACAAAATCAATACAAAAAAGCAGCTCAAAGATATGTGAAGAGAAATACAGGCAAAGGCACCCAGATATGGAAAATTTCACAATATAAATAATACAATCACAAAGGTGGAACATAGTACAGAAGATTAGTAAAGTAGAAGGTAAACAGATAGACTTTTTACACTAAATGCTTCACTTCACAGCTATTCCATAACTTCAGCTTCTAACACAGGTTATGTCACAGCATGATGGGATACAATGAGTCCCCAAAGTAAGGAGAAACAGGGAAGCTGGGGACATCTGAAGAAGAAATATGGACATGGGAAAGAAAAAGAGATTTAATATGGTCCAATATTTATGGGAAGGAGAAAGCAAAACTAATCGATTAAAAAAAAAATGTCACCAGAGATATTTGAAGAGAAATACAGGCAAACACATCCAGGTACGGAAAATTTTACAATACAAAAAATAAGAAAACAAAGAAGTAAGTGGTATGGAGAAGTTGACGACATAGAAAGTGAAGTTATGGATTACCTGTGAAGTGAAGGATTTAGTGTAGAAAATCCCACTCTGGTAATGCCAGAGCGTGATAGAATAATGAGCCCCCAAATTAAGGAAGGACAGGTGGAACAGGAAACATCTGATCAGTTGCCAAATGAAGCTACTTTGGAGCCTTCAGTAGGAAGCCAGTTCAAAAGTTCAGTTAAAGTTGCAAAGCAAGGGAAGGAGCAGGAAAGAGTGGCAACTCTAAGACAGTCAATGTTGTGGAGTGATGTGCCAGTGAGTTCTCATATGAAAGAGCAATGGATGATGAAGGATGCAGCTGAAGAGAATACATCATAAGAAGATGTTCTGAAACCTTCTGTGGAATGCCTACAGGAAATGGAGAATAAACAATGTGCCCTTAGTTTAGAAGAAAAAGATCTTAGGGAAGAGTTGCTTGACTTAATAGAGACAGATAGACATATTAAGATTGATGAAAGAAATAGATTTTATTAAGGCTCAAAATATTAGAAGTCTGATAAAACAAATGTAAATAGTAATCAAGACTATTAACAGAAATGCATGTGATATAACTAGGACTAGAATATATTACCATGCAGCTAAGTTAATAATAGATAAAGTCTTACCATAAAAATACAGGACAATAAGGGAAAGGAAGGTAATAAATGAAATGCCATCATGGAAGTATTGAACAGAGAAAACTATAAAGCAATTAAGACAACAATTGCCACTGTTAGAAGAGTGTAGAAGAGGGAACAGATCAAAAATTCTTAGAAAGATAGATGTGATAAAAGCAATGCACAGTATTAGAACAGACCAGTATCTATTGAACACTATTACAAATAATAAAGTAAAGATATCAGCATAGGCAGAAAAATTTAGAAGATGTGCAGGTAAATATAAAGAAAAAGTACACAATAAGCAAGTCATTGATGACTCAAAAAAGGGTTTATTGAAAATTGAGAAAAAAGCACAAGGAATAGAAATACCCAAAAGAGAAATAGACACATTTTGAAGAAATATCTATGAAGACCCTGTGGAACATAACAAAGATACTGAATGGATAGAAGTAAAAGGAACTGTAAGAAATTGAAATGTACAAGATATGAAATTGGATGAAGTAATGACATAAAAACTGAAACAAAATTACGAAAAGATCCTAAATGGAAAACCACAGGCCTAGAAACAGTACCTAACTTGTGGCTAAAAATATTAACATATTTGCATGTAGATTTAGCCCCGAGTAAGAACTACTTATGTGCACACCTTGAACAGACAACCTGATTAACAACTGGAGAAACATTATTTCTCCTTAAGAATGAACTTGCAAGCTATCCTTCCAATGATGAATAAACCATATACTAGAATTGATAGCAGTTTATAGTCATTTAGAAGAAAACTCAATCATGGCAATAGAACAAAAAGGTAACAAAAGAGAGTCTATATGGAACAAAGGATCATCTGTTGTTAAAGCCGTAATGAAGAACTGTAAAAAAGGGAAGAATCTAATTATGGCATGGATAGATTAGAAACAAGTGTTTGACAGCATTCCACGTTCATGGATAAAGGAGTGCTTACAGGTGTACAAGATAACACCCTACATCAATCATTTACTTTAAAGTGACCACAAAACCATGACAAACCGCTTTGCAGCTAACCCATGATAGAGGACAGATTATTTTCCTATGGATAAACATTCAAAGGGAGATATTCCAGGGCGACTGTTTGTCATCATTGCTCTTTTCTCTTGCCCTAAACCCATTAAGATGTCTGCTTAGCAGATTAAGTAATGGTTACAACATGGCTCCTAGACAACAGCAAAGTGTAAAGACTTCTCATCTTTTGTTTGTAGATGATTTGAGACTTTACAGTTCATCATATGAGGAGCTGAAAGCACAACTGGAAGTAGTCAAAACTCTCTCATATAATATAACAATGTAATTTGGTCTTGATAAATGTGTAAAAGCAACATTTAAATCAGGAAACCTTCAGCACCAAGAACATATTAGTCTGGGACAGTAATGTGATATATAAAAGACACTGAGCAGGAGGGAGTATATAAATATTTGGGATTTGGTGAAGGATTGACAATAAAACATGAACAAATGCAAACAAAACTCAGTAAGGAATTACAAGACTAAATTTAATAGTGAAAACAGCCCTGACATCTAGGAACAAAGTCCAAGCTGTAAACCAATTTACTCTTCCTGTTCTAACTTACAGTTTTGGGGTGATTGGCCCCAAAAGGTATTGGATCAGTTGGACAGGAAAACAAGAAAAATGCTTCATGCTTACTAAATGATACATAAAAATCAGTGTATACCAAAATTATATATTCCTCTTTCTGAAAGAGATATGGGCCTCTTCTAAATTGGTTACATGTATAGATCTACAATTGTAGAACTGCATACATATCTACTGATCTTATCAGATCCAGACATAGTTAAAGTTTTGAAACATGAGAAGAATATGTCTAAGATGACTTTCCTGCTTAGTTTTGCAGAAACATATAGGTGTCAAGCGGGAATGGAAACCAAATAAGGAGTAGACAAAAGTCAGGCAGCAACTGAATGTGCCAAAAAACAAAAGAAAGAACATAAGGAGAAAGATCAGATGAGAAGCCAAGAAATGTGGAAGAGGCATAAATACAGTTGCATGTACAAAAAACTCCTGCAGCAAACTCATGTCAATCAGGATTTGATGCAGGAATGGTTAAGGAGAGATGGATTTAAACCAAAAGATGAAAGGTTAATGTTAGCATTCCTGGGTAGTGGACTCTTGTGAGCACGTGGCTTAAAACACTGATTTTATTGGCTTTCTTTTTCTGAATGAAGATTTCTGAATGGGTTTTATATAAATGAACTCAGGTTATTTGGTCCATAGTATGAGACATGTGATTTATTTTGCTTTCTTGATTGGTTATTTTCTATTTTAAGTTTTGAAGCACTTTCATTGATGTTATGGTCTGAAGAAGCAGTTATCAGCTGTGAAAGTGCTCACCTTCTTTTATTGGTTTTATCACTCATATTAAAAGTCTACATGTTCCAGCCATGGTGGCGGAGTTTGTTGTTTGCTGCTTACCTTGCGATTTTGTACTTTCTCGACCTTTGCTCATCAGGATTCCCTGTGCTTGCTGTTAAACTACTTATTCTTCTTCTTCTTGTTTCTTCTTTCTTCTTCTTCTTTTTCTTCCAGTCAGATAAGTGCTATGTTGGGAAAACTTCTCTACTAATTTAATGTTCAGAAAAGTCAACAAGTGCTTGAAGTGTGGGAAGCAAATCTCACATAAAGATTTTCATTCATTTTGTCTGTTCTGTTTGGCTTCTCAGCACAGTATCCCTAAGTGTCCCAACTGTGCAAGATGCTATACAAAAACCCTTAAATGTAGGACTAAGGTACTTGCTGCCCATATGGAGTCCTCTACTTTGTCTTCCTCAGTGGAATTACAATCCACTGCTACTGCTGGGCCTTCACAGACTCTAGTGCCTGCTAGGGTCATTCACAAAAAAGAGAAACTGGAAAGACACAAAGCCAAAGGTCCCTGGCTTTACTGAAAAAGCTCCTACTGTAGGTCTTAATTTGACATATGACCTATGTGGAGCACCTTTTCAGTCCCCAGTTCCAGTGACTCCTATGTGTGAACCCTCTGGCATGATCCCTCAGGAGGTTGCCATGGTTTCCAGACTACATACAGATGCCACCATGGCTCATATTTCGGTTGGGTTTGATGTTGCTCTACAGGCACCATTTTCTGAAGTCTATGCTGTGGCTCTCGAGGGACACAGATGATTGCGTCCTCTGGGCACCACTTTATAATGGAAAGACAAACCAAAGCAAATCACTTCCTTTGCTTCACCCCTTCTTCCAACCACTTCTTCTCTGACTAAAGCCCAAGACCTCCTTAAAATAGCACAGGAGTTTATTGCCCTCAATATAATCTAGACAGGCTTCTCATTCTTCCAACTCAGAGGCTTCCATATCTAAAAGGAGCATGGAATAAGCTTTTCAGGAGGAGGAAGATTCCTCTAGCTCAGAGGATGAGGAGAATTTGTCTTATTCTGGCTAATGCAAACTTACCCAGACTCAGACTAAGATGACATAATCTCTTCTACCTCCCCCTCTGAGGATCTTTCCATTGGGAATACCCTACACAGAATGAAGGAAACTTTAATTTGTAAAACAAGCAGTTCTACCAAGCCCAGACCCACTACAGAAAACTACTAAGTTTACCTTTACCTAGACCACTGGCTGTTCTTCCAGTAAAAGTTGTATTGGATGATGTCTTCGAAGACATAGCTCTATACCCTGACTGTCTACTCCCTTCTCTGTGGAAACCAGACAGATTTTACAGAGTGCTTAAATCTAAAAAGCGCCTTTACAAAAAACCTAAGGCTGCTCCTTCTGTTGTCTTCACTGAATTTACAGAAGGTGTACTTAAAGGACCAACAAGACATTCTCTTCCTAATAACAAGGAAAGTAGAGTATTAGACAGTTTTGGGAAGAAAGCCTATAACTCTGCCACCCTGGCAATTGAAAGCTTTAAATTGTCATTTCCATATGCAGAAGTACCTTGAATGTCTCCAAGGCAAAATGCTAGCTAAAGGTAGTCTCTATTGCTGATAGAACCTTATACAAGGAAATACAGGAGATAACCAGAGAAGCTTTACAAGTCACCAGACACTCCCTAAAATGTGGCTGTTATTTCTTAGTTGCTTCTTGTAGAGCAGATGCCAAGGGCTCTGTGATCTGGGACATGCATGGTTCAGGACTTAGCCCATCATATCAGGTAATGGCTAAAGTACGGGATGCCCCATTAGACAAGGAATTCCATTTTTGGTCCTCCAGCTGAACAAATTGAGAAACTGCACAAAAGCAAATTAAAACTGTGAAAGAATTTTACCTGTCCCTCAGAGGTATAGTAGGAATTACACTTCAAAACCTTGTTTTTTCCCCTAGAATAGACAAGACAAGACAAGGGGAGACCTTCTGTGGTAAAAGACCAAGGCAGTCTAGGAGATGGCAAACATAACCCAGCACAGAGAGCATCTATGAATGTTTTACCCTGCCTTTCCCTCATCTGCTCCAAACCTCTAGCAGGAAGACTCTCCTCCTTCCTACACCAGTGGAAATCCATCAGCAAGGACCAATGGGTCCTCGACATCATAGAGAAGAGGTACTATATTTAATTCTGAGAAATTCGTCTTTTTGGACATTTAAAAACCATAAAAAGATTAAGAAAGCCTCTTATCACCTATCCTCACGGAGCTACTTCACCAAGAATCCATCCAGCCTGTCTCTCCTGTACTAGTGGGAAAAAGCTTCTATTCAAGGATTTTTGTAGTCCCAAGAAAATTGGGTACTTGGAGACCCATTTTAGACCTTTCAAAGCTAAACAAGTTCTTCAAAATCCCAAAACTCCAAATGATTATGTTACAGAAATTATTGCCCATGGTCTTCCAAGATGTCTCCATGGTCCTAAAGGATGCTTACCACCATGTCCCAATAGTAAACAGTCACAGAAAGCACCTATGATTCATAGCAATGGGCTGCTACTTCCAGTTCCGTGCTTTGCCATTTGGGCTATCTACTGCACCCAGCATTATCACAAAATAACATTATCACAAAATAAAAAAACTCTCATAGCACATTGCAAAATTCTAAGGTTCATATTTACCTATACTTCTCATACAGGGAGATCCACTTTAGAGACCCTGGGTGCCATACAGATCAGTGTAGGCTGTTTTCAGAGGGTAGATCGCATGTTAAATATTGAACAATCTTAAACTCTTCCTCAAATAAAGATCCACTTTCTGGGAGCCCTCATAGACTTACTTCAACAGAAAATCTTCCTTCTTCAAGACAATATTGCTTTCTTGGCAGGCTACCTGACCAACCTGCTTCCAAAGTAGCTCATTACTGAAGAAAATTCCTGAGAATACTGAGGTACATGGCATCATGCATTCTCGTGATCCTTTTTGCAAAGTTGCACATGGGGAAACCTCAGTGATTTCTGAAAAATGTTTATGAGCAACACTCTCAGCCCCTGTAAACCCTACTGTCCTTCCATCCATTCCTGAAAAAAGAACTCCTGTGGCAGAAGACATCATAAAAAGGAACCCAGGAGCAAATTTTGTGTTTGCCAGAAGCAGGTAACACCATTACCATGAACAACTCAGACCTAGCTTGGGGAGTCCAGTTAGGTTCCCTAAAGGTACATGACATTTAGGCCCCTTCAGCAGAGGATGTTGTACACAAATCAAAAGGAATAATTACCAGTTTACTTGACCTTAAAAGCCTTTCAGAAAAAGTTAAGCCCAGGGACCCTGCATATCTGGATGTACAACACCACAGTTATGTGGTGCACAGACAAGGGGGAACTTTGTCCTACCCACTGTACAGCATTGCCAGAAAAGTCTGGATGCAGGCTCAAAAAATATGGTTCACCCTCATAGCCTCTTATATTCCAGGCCATAGAAATACCATAGCAGTTTCTCTAAACAGGGACCTTCTAGACCCCAACAAATAGATGTTGAAAACAGAGGTCTACTTAGATCTGATTATATAGTGGGAGATCCCCTCAATAAACCTGTTCACCTCTCTTCACAACAAACAATGACAGATGTTCTGCTCCAGAACACAATATACAGGGGGCTGGAAGATAAATGTATTCTTCTTCATATGGGCAAACTGGTTCTTGTATGCATACCCTACCTTTCCCCTGATCTTCAGGGTATTAACAAAAATCTGGGCAGACAGACCCAGCATGATCCTAGTGGCCCTTTTCTGTCTGAGACAACTCTGGATCTCACTCCTGCTGATGCTCAGTGAAAGGAGATGGATCTCCTCAGCAAAGGAAGACAAGGTTCCATTTTAGGCCCCCTGCTCTTCACAATATTCACTAATAAGCTTCTCACTGCTACTAAGTATGCTATCATAATCCAGTCTTCAGATGATGCCCCCCTCATCTGCTCTGTTCCTACCATTCCTGAACTGCAGGAAAAAACACAAAAATCCCTGTTAGACTTAGAAACCTTCCTAGAAGAAAATGATCTCATCATCAACCCAAATAAAACAAAACTCATCGTCTTCACCAAAAACAAGACAACTTATAATAATTCTCCACTCATCATCCATTCCTCCAACCAAACTGCTATCAAACCAGTTGCACATATCAAAGTCTTTAGCATAACATTAGACAATCAACTAAAACTAGACAAACACAGCTATAACTATAAAACAAGTCCATAAATAATTAGGCCAACTCTATAGAGCTCAACTCTATCTCAACAATACCTTCAGATTAGCCACTGCCATGTCATTTCTTCTTTCCACCCTTCTCTACTCTTCTCAAATTGTTACTAACTTACGTAAAACCGATCTAAACCTTCTAGTCATATTATAATAAAATAGCCAAATTTGCTGCCAATGTTCCCTCTAGGGAACACCACTGCATTGCTCTAACAACACTTAACTGGATTGAGCTACCAAATCTACTTCAACTAAACCAACTCACCATTGCCCATAAAATTTTAACCAAACCAAATAAATGTCCAAACCTAAAAGACTTAGTGCATGCTAACTGTAACATCAGCAGCCTAAATTCCTCTGATATAATTTCTGCTAAAAGTCACCAAATCGACAAACAGTTTTTGGAAGCTCACTGTACTCCAAAAAAATATCTAAATCTTGGAACCTATTATCTCAGCACATCCTCAACCTTAACAGCAACTCCAAATTCAAGCAAAGTCTCAAAAAACACGTTTCCATCCACTGGCTCTGTCCTTGCTCCAACCCAGACTAGTGATCCCTTATTTTCCTTTCCTGCTACTGATGGTGTCTCTATCATAGTACATTCTGACTAATTTTGGCAGTCTGTTGATATTATATTATCCACTGTGTATATAGTTTTCACCCAATGTTTGCTCCAGAGTTACTTATACCTGACTTTATACTCCAATAATGATGCCTATATTGTACTAGTAATGCCAGCTAAATGTTTTTGTTATCACTGTCTTATTCTTTTGTACTATTTGTTTAATTGTATTCTCTGAGTTTAACTGTAAATAGTTGCTTTGTTTGAAGCTTTTCACCCCGGGTCTTCACTGAAAAGGGGCTTCCAGCCCAGCCGGACACTTACTCAGTAATCAAATGTAAAACAAATAAATAAATAAAGTTAAGACCTCTGTCTTTCAACTCTACCTAGTCACCCTAAGGTTAACTGCCTGCAGGATTGGGTTTTGACTGCTAGGACTGTATCCTATCCCAAGGACATGCTTTCCATTCTAAGGGAAGCAAGGAAGCCCAATACCAGAAAAACATATCTAGAAGAATGCTAAAGATTTTTTGCTTGATGTCACAACATGACACTAACCTTGCGCAAGCAGACAGTGGCTCAGTTTTGCATTACCTATCAGGTCCCTTTAGACAAGGGCTTTCCTATTCTAGCATCAAGGTACATGCATCTATAGTTTCAGAGTGACTGCACAGTGCTCCACCTATCTTTTCACACTGCCACATGAAACTTTTTCTAAAAGGGTTGATTCACTTGACACAACCCAGAAGGAACCCTATTTCAGCACTGGTTCTAAATTAAGCCGGTATTGCATTTGCTTTCAAACACACATGTTTAGCACACTGCGTGTGATCTAAACTGTAGCAATTTCTTGCTTCAGTTTAAAAGTAAAAAAAATATATGTTTTTTTAACTAAAACCTGGGTGCTATAGTGCTCCATGCAGGCAGGGTATAAACTGTCTCAAACAGTTTGCAGCAGTTTATAAGAAAATCAAATTCTGTTGTTAAGGAATACATGAGCACCTAGCACTCTGTTCAGGCAGGGTATAAACTGTGGTTAGTGAATGCTGCATTTGTAGCCTGCAGGTTGTTGCAATTTATAAAAAGATTTTTTTTAAGTAAACATGAGCACTGTACATCACAATGATACTGTGTGGGGCACAACTGTACTTCCTTCATAGTGAGCAGGGCCATCAGTGTGTTTTCTCTCTTTTGGGTAAACACTGGTAAATTTTCCCAATTTTTTTACCAGCCCAAGGAAGCTGTAAACTTAAGTAGCACTGCAAAGCACAACCTTATCTTCAAGACTACACTGCCTTTTTTTTTTAAGTCAACTCTTAACCCACTGGCATATAGGCTACTACCCAATCATTTAACTTAAGTTCCACTCTGCTTACATTTTGCGATGTTTAATGTGATACCTGCTTTCCAGAATCTGTTAGACATAATTCGTGGCATATGTCACCATAGGGATGATGTCCTCATTTGGAGAAAGAACAGTCAGAGGATGATGCTAGGCTGTACACTATGTTAAAGGCCACAAGCATCCACTTCTGGAAATGCTCTGGAGATGAGACAATCCCAAACTGTAAACTGTTGAAGAAGTAGTGAGCAAGTGGTGTGCTCAGAAGATTCTTAAGGTAGCGGGATCTGCCAAAAGCTGGTATTGGTATCTCATTTACAGAGCAACTGTGTTGTGGCTAGCCTTCTCGGTGTTTACTTCACAGATGGCAAAATGTATTTGTCTCTGCTCGTCCTTTCAATCAGAATGGTTAGGTCAACGGATGTTCAAAAGGTGCTATTTCTCTTGGTTAACAGTACTATCCCATGTGTCAACAACAGTCTGTTGGCTTTTTACTTTTGGTAAAACTCCAAGGCTTTTCATATATGTATGCAAACTCCTCCTTGAATTTCCCTAGCAAGGGTATAATACCCTGTCTAGATGTCATGAGGGAGCAGGATTTCATGTTGTCCTTGAGATTAATGGTATATGAGTGCTGCAACATTCCTAAATTAGTACACAGTTTTGGCATCTCTGCTGGCCATTTTGAGCAATACATTTATGTTTGCTATGACTGGCCAACCCAGTAAAGTATTATGCACCTTCCTAACATATAACAACACCGAACACCCATAAGACATAAACGTAGTTTGAACAAACTAAAGTGTCCCGGTCCCACGAATAAGAGGTAAAGGGGTGTGGGGAGGGTATAGAGGTAGAAATTAAGGTGAAATCAGTGTTTCTGCAAACGGAAGGCTGTGGACCAGTCACCAGTCACTTCACTGGGAGGTGCGTCATCCAGACCTATGGTTGGCTATGATGATGGATATTTACGGTGGCTTTAACAGAAGGTTGAGTGGGGTAGAAACAGCGGGTGTGTGTTGGTCATTTAATAGTGGCTCCTGTTCATGGGTGAGGTATAAATTTGCACATGTTTGTTCAAGATGTGAACGGAGTCATTCAGCCATTGGCTGTGATCAACAAGATCTGTCCACCTGGAACTCTAATGTTATGGGTCATGAGGGTGGATTTGGTGGGCAAGGCTTCTCACAAGGCTTTCAGCCGGTCCAGGGTAGAGGTCATTTTCATGGGTCCCGAGGATTTGGACTCGAGTTCTTTAGAGGCAATATAAGAAGGGGCACCATTCCCCATTAAGGTGAAGGTTCTCCAGGGTATGCTTCATTGGTTTCTGGGTCTGGCCATTAAAGAGGAGATAATACAAGGATTTCAAGGGGGTTTTCCTATTAAGTCCACCATGGGAGGGGGTGGGGGTTTGCAAGAATTTGCGATCTGTTCAAGGTAAAGAGGCATCTTGGAGGTTTTACTGGAGAAAGAGTGTCAGATGGGGTGGTTATTGGGTCCTTTTGACAGTCCACCTTTTAGTACTTACTAAAGACAAGGGCTTTCCTATTCTTTTTGGGTTGGTGCCGAAAAAGCGAGAAGGGGAATTCAGAGTTATACATCACTTGTCATATCCAGAAGGGAATTCAGCAAATGATTTTATTGCAGAAGGGGAGGTGAGGATGCATTATGCTTCCTTAGATGATGCAGTGAAAGTGATTAGGGAATTTAGGGAGCCATGGTTGGTTAAGGTTGACATTGAGTCGGCTTTTCGATTGTTGCCTATTAGGAGTGAGGATTGGCCACTACTGGGGATGCAGGTAGGTGATAAGTACTACTTCGATAAACCTATGCTTATGGGTTGTTCAGTGGCATGTGCGACTTTTGAGAAGTTCAGTACAGTATTGCATTGGATTTGGCAGCAGAGAGAGGGAACTCAAAAGGCAGTGCATTATTTAGATGAATTTTTGTTGGTGGGTGAAGGAAGGGTTGGAGCACAGGAGGGGTTGCGGGAGTTTACGATTATGTGTGAGGAGTTAGGGGTACCATTGGATCAGCATAAGATGGAGGGTCTGGCAAGAGCATTAGAATTTCTGGGATTAACAGATGATGTGGAACGGGGACTGTTTTGTTTACCCGAGAAAAAAATAGAGAGGCTTAGGTTGGTTATACGTTTGGTGTTGGGTAAGGATAAGATTTGGATTCTTTCAGTTATGGAGTTGCTTGGGCTTTTGAATTTTGCCTGTCGAGCGGTGCACCCAGGGCAAGCTTTTTGCAGGTCAGTGGCATATTTGCTGAAAGGGGGTCAGAGCAAACACCATTGGGTTAGGGTGACCCAACTGGTGCGGGAGGACTTGCTGTTGTGGAATGGGTTTTTGCAACAATTTAATGGGATATCTTTTTGGCAGTCAGACTGGGTGGGGCAGGAGGAACTTCTGTTGTTTATGGACGCAGCTGGGGGTGCTGGCATCGGGGCCTATTTCAGGGGTCGGTGGTTTGCGGCTTAATGGCCGTGGGATTGGAAGGAGGTATGGAAGCGGGATGTGGCCTTTCTAGAGTTGATGCCTATATGGGCAGCTTCTGTGGTGTGGAAGGAGCAATTGAGGGGCAAATGTGTAGTTTTTTACTCTGGCAATATGGCTGTAGTGAGGGTATTGCAAAAGAAGATGGCTAAGTCGGGTTTGTTATTGTGGGTATTACGTAAATTGGTTTTGCAGTGCCTCTTAATAAATTTTTCTTTTACAGGAGTGCATGTGCCTGGCTTAAGGAATGAGATTGCTGATAGCTTGTCCTGATTTCAGTTTTGCAGGTTTCGAGGGTTGGTTCCATGGGCAGAAGAGGTGGCAGAAATCCTGCCCGAGGAGGTGTGGAATCTTGGGTCGATGTAGCCAGGCAGTTGGTATGGCATTCCTGGGCCCTTTCTATGAAGAAGGCATATGGTAGAGCTCTTTCTGATTTTAATCAGTTTATTTTGCAGCTGCCAGAAGAGGAAGGGGTATGGTTGGAGGAATTACTATTGTGATATGTAGCTCATGCTTGGGGGCTAGGCAAGGCTTTGCAGATGGTTAAGGTGGATTTGGCTGCAATTAGCATTTTCGCTAAGGTAGCGGGGTTGCAGGATTTCACTAAGTCTTGGACATTAGGGCGTATGTTGAGGGATTGGGGGAGAGTGGTGGTGGAATGTAGTGATATTCGATGGCCGCTTACGAGGGTTATATTGAAAGTTTTGTTGAAAGGGTTACGTTTGTTGCAAAAGGGGTCTCTGGATTACTTTATGTGGGGTGTGTTATGTACATGGTTACATTTTGGCACTTTCCGTATTGTTGTTAGGCTCGTTATGTTGGAAGGATGTTATCATAGGGTAGAGTGAGGTTACTATTGCATTAAGGAGGAGTAAGACAGATCAGTTGGGTAGGGGATGTGTGGTGGTGCTTAAAACTGACAGGAATCCTTGCCTTTGTCCAGTAATGTGGGCTAAAGAATTTATGAAGAGGCAGAAGGGGAGTGTGGATCAGTTAATTTTTTGTTCAATGGATGGGAAGGTGGTGTCGAGTAGTAGATTCACAACTTTGGTGAGGAGGGTTTTACATTGCATAGGATTTCCGGTGGATAGGTTTGCAGCTCACTCGTTCAGGATAGGTAGGGCTTCAGATTTAGCTAGAGAGGATAGTGCCATTGAATTGATTAAAAGAGTGGGGAGGTGGTCTTCAAATGCATTCTTGTCTTATATTAGATAAGTTGTGGTCTGATTATTAATTTTTCTTCTTTTCTTTTAGGGAAGCACATCTTGGGGCATTCGTATATCCACTGGGCAGCAAAGCTTGCTTTAGTTAGGGATGATGGGGTAAATTTAGGTTTATCACATTTAGGGTGGTCAGTGACTTGACATGGTGTTAGGGGTCTTAGGTGGGATGGGTTGTTGCATGAATTTGAGTGGGCAAAACTGAAGGTGGGTTGTTCTTGTTTACTAGTCATTCATTTGGGGGGCAATGACTTGGGCATTGTTTCTAAAAAACAATTAGTGGACATTATTCTGCAGGATTTGATGAGATTACAGTCATTGTACCCAGGTATGGAAATTGTGTGGTCAGAGTTGGTTCCTTGTTTGTGTTGGAGGGCTGCATATAGTTATAGGGCGATTGAAAGGTTCAGAAGGTGTGTTAATCAAAGGCAATTAAGAATTCTGGGGATGAATACCAATGACCATAGAGATTTTGGGGATGGAGAGGAGTCTTGGTACCGAATGGATGGCGTACACCTTAATGATGTAGGATTGGATCTTTTTAATTTGCATTTGAAGCTCTTTTTAGAGGATATGATTGCGGCTAGGGTTTAGGAAGGGGAACAGCATGGGACCAGGCTGGTGGCGGAGAAGAGGGATAGGATTATCCTCTTCTGCTCCCCCTCTAAAGAAGGTGGCATCGTTGCTGAGGAAGATAACTAATGTTGGTTTTGTGTGTATAAAGTTCATTGTGTAATAGAGTTTAATAAAGGTCATCAAATGTCTTTATGTGTTTGGTGTGGTTATCTGAAGGGGGGACAGGACAAATGTAGTTTGGGACAAACTAAGTTGTCCCAGTCCCACAAATAAGGGGTAAATGGGGGTGGGGAGGGTATAGAGGCAGAAATTAAGGTGAGGATTTGTAGTTAGATAGGATAGTAGGATTGTGGTGTTGTAAGGGTTAAGGAGAGAGGGAGATGTGAAAGGAAGTGAGGTAGGGGAAGGAGGGCCTTCTAACAGGATTAAGTGTTAGGGATTATAGGAAGTAGGCACATTTGGCGTGAGTTGGTGACCCCCCCTTTTTTGTATATGGATGGAAGATTTGGGCAATTTGAGGCAGAAAAGAGGGACAGGATTGTCCTCTTCTGTTCCTCCTCTAAAGAAGGTGGTTATTGGTTAATGGTTTGGTATGGAGGTGAGGTGAGTAGGTATGCTGCCTCTTTATGTGGGTGAGTAATACGCTGCCCCGGTGGAGGAGGATCAGGGTGAGTAGGTATGCTGCCCTGAGGTAAATTTGTCTAGGGTGAGTAGTGACGCTGCCCTGAGATCATCGTTGCTGAGGAAGATAACTAATGTTGGTTTTGTGTGTATAAAGTTCATTGTATAATAGAGGTTAATAAAGGTCGTCAAATGTCTTTATGTGTTTGGTGTGGTTATTTGAAGGGGGGAATGGGACAAAGTGGAACTCGTCCAGATGGTTACCAAAAAGAGGCTTTTTTTAGATTTAGTAAGCATGCATAATGTTCTGCCTTTCATTGTTCTTGTCAGTGTGACATGATATAATTATTATAACATTCCTGTATCATTCCTGAATTTCACTTTATAGCCTCTGATAAAAGTTTGACAGACCAAGGTTCCTACCCCTGAATTCACTGTTCAAGAAATAGGTTCTTGCTATCTGGTTTATAGTATGTATTTCCAAGTTATTTTGTGCACCTTCTTGAAATGCTTCTCCTTTCTGCAACACGTCTGGCTATATACAGCCATTTCAGATGGCCTAACTTCCCATACCTGTATTAAGGATGCTGAAGGGGTTGTTTCTCAACTATTGATACAACCTTTTCTGGCTTTGTGCCTTTACTTTGCTTCAGAGACTTTGGCTTTTTATCCCTGCAATGTTTCCTAAGTCATTCTGCTGCCTTTTGACTATCTCACACTACCTTGTTATATTCACTGTTGTTTTTGTGTCAGATCTTTGTCCAGCCATCCACTAACTTACATAAATAATTTGTTCAGGAAGTTAGACATACAGTTTTCCACCAAAGCTTACAAAACAGTGCTGAAACAATCCCGTTTCTGTTGGAAGTTGAGCTTTCGGGTTATATCTCACCTTTTCATAATTCACATTCTTCTTTGGAATAATCCAATTCTTGAAAGTCTCCTGTCCTGCTTCCTTTCACCTTTGATTAAATTATGGCATGACCCATTTCATTTGCCATACACTAAATTAAGGAATTCATGAGGTTTGCTTCTGATAACGCATGCAGGTTGCATAGCAGATTAAATCTTTCAGACCCCTTATCCACTTCCCTACTCTCGTGGTTTCACAAAATGTAATTGTTTTGATGTTTTTTTCTTGTGAATTTTCTGATTGGTAGAACATTAATGTGTTACTTTGTCTGTAGTCCACCCTGCGAACATGAATGTGTTACTTTGTCTGGAGTCCACCCTGTGAACATGAATGTGTTACTTTTTCTGGAGTCCACCCTGCGAACATGAATGTGTTACTTTGTCTGGAGTCCACCCTGTGAACATGAATGTGTTACTTTGTCTGTAGTCCACCCTGCGAACATGAATGTGTTACTTTGTCTGGAGTCCACCCTGCGAACATGAATGTGTTACTTTGTCTGTAGTCCACCCTGCACAACTACCCTGTGTTGCCTTTTGTTTCCCATCATCTCCATTTTGAAAAAAAATTATGACTGCATTTTCTTAAATGTTTATTTTCTATTTTCACTTTTTTCATAACACATTTGATGTCATGCTAGTCTTCCTTAGGTTTTAAAGGATTCACAAGTGCAGCTGGACATTTTTTTTAGTTTTTGCAATAACATTTAACTTCCATAAGCCATACCTTTGCACAGCGCTAATTTTGCCTAACTTGAATTATTTGATTACATCCAAGGTGATGAGAGTCAGATTCATTTTCAGTATCCGCAAAATATTCTAGTGTGGTAATCATTTCTATAAATAGGTGTTACACTGCAATAACTTTACTACACGTACAATAAGCTTTTCTGTGTTGTCTCCCAAGTCATTAATTGCTTTTGGGTCTAATTTTACAGTCTTGGCCACTTGAAGATGTGATACATATAAAATCCCAGTGACTGCATGCACAGTATTTTTTGTAATAGTACAGGGGAGATGAACATGAATTAATATTCAGGACTGGATAAACCAGGGTCTTGGGGTTGTTAGTTATTATTGGTGGGATACCTGGAAATGTATTCTCTTCATAACTCTTTTGAATGTTCAAGGGAAAAACTGAGCAAGGATGTAGCTCAAAAATGAGGAGGTGAAGTAAAAAAGACAGTACTCACTCTTCTAGACACCATAATGAAGACGTCAATTAGAAAATGCTGAAACTGTGATAATCATTCAGATGTTGTAGTTAACTGCGTGGGCTAAACAATGAAACAAATGTCCTGTGAATACAGACTTGCACTGCTAATTCTCCATGTATTGTGCAGCAACAGTGTTCTGTAAGATAAATTAGTATTGTTGTTTATGAGTCAGTGATTGCTTTAAAAGCATGCTTATTCTGTTTGAAAAAGCACATTAATGAATCATACGTATATTTGAAAATGTTAGAAGATTCACTTGGAGAGTTTCAAAATGTGCATTATTTGTTGAAATGTCTTTTTTCATGATTATAGTTTGCAGTTCAGTTGAATTAAACACACTGGACAATATAAAATCTCACTGCCAGCTATAGTTACCCATTCTAGTCAGTAAAATATCATGAAACAACTGAAAGTTAAGTGACATATGTATAATTCCACAACATTTGACTCACGAGAGACATCAGGTCTGTTATATTGTTAGCGTCTATTATAGAGTTTCAACCTGTTTACCACTAGGCACAGCTTCATAGTTTTTTATTGTCAAGATTATGATCCATTAGTCTTTGAGAAGCTCAAGGACCATTACCTCAAGCTGGCATTTTAGGCTACCTCTGTACTTACCTGTGTTGTATTTGAATACAGTAAGTTAGGTGCTTAATGTTACTGCAATCAATAATTTATTCCTAAGTTTTGTTATTCATTATGTAATGAAAGTGTTTCATATTTTTCTTACATTTCCTCTGGTTGAACACGTAAGTTAAGTGCTTAATGTTATTACAGGCTGTACTTTATTTCAAATTTTCTTATGCATAGGATAACGAAAGTGTTCTGTGTTTTGCCTGCTATTCTCCTTAACTCACTAGTCCACCAGCTGATGTGAGGTGATCTGTGTCTCACTTTTCAATTATTGAAAGACCTAGTCCTGTTTGGCCTCCTATTATTTCACAAAGACATTGTCTCTGTAAACACCTGCACTTGGGACCTAAATTTTCACCAACAAATAAACAAGGCTTGCTGGAAGGACAAGTTCCTAACTCAACATGCTCCCAGCATATGGAATAACTTGCCATTACAGGTCAAACAGGGTACTGCTTTTTCTGCCTTTAGTGTTAATTTGATGATCAGATGGGTAAACATAAATTTATACCAAGGTTATCATGTATGTATGGCTCAGCTTGATTTGGGAGGTAGCACTATTAGGTACTTGTAAAGGATGGCAAGAGCTTTGGAGTGTGTCTCCTTAAAGGTACATGTATCTAGGCTTCTTACAGTTCCTGTCATTGCTTCTTCATGCTTATTGTATGCAGTAATTTACTGAATCTTGTGTTGGCTCTGCACTTATGAATTCTAAGCTCAATGTTTCAATGAAAATTAGGTTAAATATGGCCTTGTATAATAAGCTTAAGTCATAGATTCATAGGTGATTAATGGGCTATGGACCCAAAGGTCTTTATAAGCCTAGCCATGTGTGCCCAATATAATACTAGAGAAACCCAATGTAAAAGATCTTGCCTAAACTCATCATCTTAGTTAGCCAAGACCACCCATATGTAGGAGTGTCATAGATGAAATACCTGGGAGATATTTACTGTTTCCCATCCAGTCATCCAGGCTACACTTAAACAGGATCATAGAGGGGCTTTGTTTGATGTGAACTAGTTGCCTATTCCTGAGGAGTGGCAACCTCTGAGAGACATACCTGTCTCTCCAGAAGGTCCTATTTGTGTTCCATGCCAGGTTAAGGTCCCTTGTGCAGGTGACCTTGTCCCATTTGCCTTGCGGATGTGCAGCATGTCCATTAGGTTTAGATCCGAGATTGCTCTGTAGGCCAGACATAAGTCCCCTCTAAGTAGTCTGTATGCTGCTTTTTACTGAGTACAGTGACAGTGACTTCAGTCTGTCAATGTATGACGTGCTAGAGACCCTGAATTTTCTTGGTTAGAAGTCTCTGAGGTCTCTCAAGTTGTTGCAAGTGCCTGGTAAGGTACACACCAAAGGGAGCATTGCACTCAATTACTGGCCTAATGAGGGTTGGGGTCTATATTGTAAAGTCGAACGCTTACCTTATCGAATCCCTAAACGTCGGCCCGTCCTTATTGAACCACGAAAACATCGAACGTCCAGAAGAGTGAAACAAGAAATGTCGAATCATCATGGTTGGCCTTCTGCGGTATAACTCCGTAAGTAAGTGTGCGATAGTTACGGACCTTAGGGTTAGGGTGCGGGTTAAGGTAAGTGCCTAGATGGTAATGTATGTTAGATTTAGTGTAGGGTTTTGTTAAGTGTATGCATGTGGATTATTTAGTTTCTTTGGATTTAGCATTTTAAGGTAAGTGTGCACTAGTTACGGACCTTAGGGTTAGGGTGCGGGTTAAGTTAAGTGCATACATGGTGGTATATGTAAGATTTAGTGTAGGGTTAGAAGTAGGGTTTAGTTTAGGGTTAGAAGAAGCATTTTGGTTAGTGTATATATGTGGTTTATTTAGTTTGTTTGTGTAGGTAGTATGTAGTGGGCGATGGGGTGGGACAAGTATGATAGTTCGACGTTTTGAATTTTGCAGTTTAGTGCATTTGGTGTTTATGCAGTTCGATGAGGATGGGTCGACGTTTAGGGATTCGATAAGGTAAGCATTCGAGTTTATAATATAGATCCGAGGGTTGAGTACAGAGGTGTTATGACCTCTTTCACTGTTGAGGCAATGTCTTTGTTTATGAGGTGTTTAACATAGAATGCCTTCCTTATGACAGTAGACACATGATGGTCAAAGTTTAGGCTGCAGTCAGCCTGCATTCCCAAGTCTCTCACTACTGAGTTGTTACTTAGGGTATTATTATTTATATTATAGTCTGCAGGGATATCGTTTTTACTGAAGAGGTGATAATGCTTTTTTTTTTTGCATTGAGTTTGAGTCAATGGCTTTGGCATCAATCATTGGATTGTGTAAGTCCCTTTTGAAGTATATTGACATTGTTTGGGGATTCAATGATTGCACCTAAGTTGCAGTCATCAGAAAGCTTAGTCAGCCACAGCCCCTCTGTTTTGTCCTGAATTTCTGAGAAGTATATTCCAAAACAATAGAGGGCCCAACAATGACTCCTGTGGAACCCTACTAGTGACAGTTCTGCTGGATGAAGTAAAATCCCGAACTTTGACTGAATGTGATCTGTCGGTAAGACAGTTAGTAACCCACCTGCTGACATAAGGGGTTCTTGTCAGCATCTCGAATGCTGACAATATCGAATACAATATTGTCACCGCAAGAATGACGAAAGTGCAGAACATCGAATGGGTAAACGGAAATCTCCGTAAGGGGAGATTTCCATTTACTTCAATGTAGTGCGGTCTCGGAGTTGGTATATTTTAGTAGCAGGGGGTTTGAGGGGTGCAGGGGGGCTTGCCCCCCTGCCTACACCCTTTAGTTTTTTTTATGTTTTCATTTTTTATCTGCATTCGAAAATTTAATAGTTCGATCATTTCAGTTCGATATTTAGTGATTCGAACTATTACATTTTTGAAATGCTGAAATATATCCTGACATAAGGATTGATATTCATCTGGGAGAGTTTATCAATGATGCCCAAATGTGGGATTGTGTTGAAGCCCTTGGCTAAGTCAAGGTAGGTTGTATGCACAGATTTGCCTTCATCTATGGCTCTGGTGATGTTTCTGAAGAAGTCCAACAGGTTTAACAGGCATGACCTGCCTATAACAAAACCAAACTGTGTCGGATCATGGATTTGGAGATCACCTATGTCCTTATTTATAAGGTCCATGATGATTTGTTCCATGGCCTTACAGATAAGGTTAGTTAAGCTTATGGGTCTGTAATTCCCAGGGTCTGTTGCTGTACCTCCTTTATGAAGGGGGATGATGGTTGTGTTTTCCATTCAGCAGGAACAAAATCAGTACTCAGGCTGTGGTTGAAGAGGGTACCTAATGGAGTTACTAACTCATGTTTTAGACCATTTAAAACACAACCTGGGATGGCATCTAATCCCATAGAAGCTGTGTTTTTGGTTTGGAGAGAACATTGGTGACTTGCTCTTTGGAGATGCAAGGTGGGGGGAGATGTACTGAGAATGCTTTGTGGAATATTTGGAGGGGACAGGGGGTGATATTTTCACCAAACCTGTCAGCTAATAGGTTAGCTGTCTTCACTGGATCAGTATGTTTATGATGCCATCCACAGCTAGTTCAATACACATTTGGGTCATACCTTTTAGGTTATGGATATAGCTGAAGAATGTCTTATGGTTATCCTTAGCTTTTTTCGAAGATGCCCTTAGAGGATTTTACAAGTTATCTTATTTGTTTGTTCAAGCAGAAGAGGTTGTTCTTCCAGTGCTGGGACCTCTCTTTTTTATTCTTAGACAGCAACTTCTTCTTCGTCTTGTGTAACTTATTAATGCTAGATGTCCACCAGGGAGGCTTGCTTTTTTCTTGAGGATCTTGTTTTGATCCTACCTGGTACAGCTGTGCCAATGCATTAGTATAGTTGTGAATGCATCTGTGTAACTTGTTAATGCTAGATGTCCACCTGGGAGGCTTGTTTTTTTCTTGAGGATCTTGTTTTAATCCTACAGCTGTGTGAATACATTAGTATAGTTAGTCATCAATTCCCTCTGTGGGAACAGGAGCTTGGAAATTATTTATGCCATCTCTTAAGAGGCTATAATTAGCTTTGGTGAAGTTTTTAAGCCTGATTTCACCTATGACAGGTTCACATATTAGAGCTACTTCAAATATGACTAATTTGTGATCATATTTAACCAGCGAGGGTCCTATACTTGTGATGATCCAGTGGTCACCCATGTTGGTGAGGACCAGGTTGAGAGTATTTGAGCCCCTTGTGGGGTTGCATATTATTTGTTCCAGGGCATTAGTGTTAACAGAGTCCAGGAACCTTTGTGCAAGCATGATGGTACTCTTATAAGTTTCCTGGTCAATGGAGGGATAGTTAAAAATCACTCCTGGCTAGAGTGTTTGGTTGTAATTTGATTGATTCAAGTAGGTCCAAATAAACAGTGTGGGTATCTTAGTTCATTGGAGGGTGCCTATAGCTGACAATGACTTGAAGGGGGGGGGGTCTTACCTACAGTTAGTTAAACTTGTAGTAACTCCATGGAGTTTTCCTGTCTAACTAGTCTAGAGGTGTATTTATCTTTGATGAAGATAGATACTCTTCCTCCTTTGGTTCTCACATGTTCATTTTGTGGTCTGAAAGTGTGAAAGGCATTGCATCCTTGCAAGGCTTGGGTACTCTCTGTAACCCTGAATCAAATTTCTTTAACTGCACAGACATCAATATCCTCTAGGGAGAGGTGTACTTCAAGAGAGTGCAGTTTCTGATTTAAAGCAGCATAATCTTTAATTTATTTGTGAGTGATATTTTCACATCAGAATTTTTTTCCTTGACCTTGCCTAAAAAAAGGCACTATGGGGGAGGCAAGTGCCTTAGCCAGTATTTGAAAGTCTAGAAGCGACAGGTAAAGACCATCTCTGGCAAAGCAGTGTGGTCTATCAGCCATGTCATCTGAGGCTGTCAGGAACTGGAGCCCCTTAGAATGACACCAGAAACTAAGCCAATTGTTGAAGTCAAACATTTTTTGTTTATATTGTGGTATTGCCCTAGGTGAGGGTAGAATGCTGCCTGGGACTCATATTCACAGAGCTCAATCATGTCTCTCTTCATATAGTCCAGTGAGGTACATTTCAAGTCATTCACACCAACATGAACTATGATGGAGTCATAACAGTACATGTTGTTGAGAGACTTGAGTGCAGGTGTGATCTGACGGATCCTGGCACCCGACAGACGGCTAATCATAACCTACTCCTTGTCCAGCCTGGAGAGTGGGACATCTGTGTGTCTCACAATGGCATCACCTATAGGAACTTATTGATGAGACACTGGTGCTTGTGTTTTTATGTGTATTAAGTGCTGTAGATGCTGTATTAGGTGTAGCAAGTTTGTGTTTGGAAGGCCTCTAATGTTTAGGTACATTTTTGGTGAGTACCTCCACATATGATGGTTTATGTGTTGAGTGCATGGTTTGTGGTGGAGGTATAGTGTGTGAGCTGACAACCTGTTCAGTGTAACTGGCCTGTGCATGAGAGAGCAAGGATTCCAGAGTCTGATGCAGCTCTCACAATTTGTACTTTGGTAATTTAGGAGTAAAGGGTTGTCAGTGTACATGACTTAGTTGCTACACTGCCAAAGAATACCCATGTCAATCAGATTGGTAGGAGAAATGAAGGGAAACTGACCATCCATAATGCTAGATTAAATCTTGCTTTCACAGTTTGGAGAGATAATGGAGGGGTGTGGTATAACTGAATGCTCTAAAGGGGATTTATACTAATGGGGTGCTCTATGAAGGGTCTATACTAGAGGGGATTCTCTAAATGATATGAGACTATTGTAGATTTGGTGGTTTGGGGACTGTTTAAGGGAAAAAAGAGCAGCTGAGGTGCTCTGAGCAGCTTAGTGCAATTTAAGGACTTCTCAGCTGGATTATGGATAGCTACTAAGGTGAAATATATCTACTGAAGTTTTTTGCTTCTGTAACCACCAGTGGTTACCACCACTGCATGGTAGCACATAATGGTGCGCTACACGTAAACAGGTGAATACAGAAAAGCAGTGGGTCCCCTCTAAATAATGTGGAGAATACAGACAATATAGGCAGCTCTAGTAAACTACCAATATAGTTCATGGTTTCCAATCTGATTATTTCCCTTTGTAAGAATCCTTGAACTTTCTTGAGTCAAGTGGCTAGTTTTTGAATTCAAAATGTTGTATTATAAGGTATAGCTTTAGACATCATTAAAGATGTATAATATGGTAAATTATTAACCATAACTTACTGGTTAAAATTTTGAGCACGGATTGTGTTACTGAGTAAACTTTTCTGACTTTGGATGCATTCACATTGATCAGAATTATATTTTTTGTCTATAATGTTTCATAGGATCTTTATTTCCTTGCAGTCTTTCTGCATCACCCCATTAACTTTGTAACCAGTGCATATGCCTTCTTCTTCGTTTTGATAATGGGAAATGCATTCACATTCATAATGAAACTTGTAATGAACAATGACATCGTTTAACCAATCTTGAGGAATTTTTGCATACTTAACAGAGGCAATGTTATTGCCCAGTTTGCAGATGTCACTATATTTTGCTAATCAGAATTTACTGCTTGTTATTCTATCCAAGAAAAATAGTCACGATAGAAGCAGTACAAAGACTTAAGTCACGGAAGATTCCACTGAATATGTCAGCAGGCTTAAAATGGCTACCTGTTTTTCCTGACTTTTGACGCCTTCCTGTTACACAGTTAATTACCTAGAAATTAGTTAAATGCCAGTTTTACATTGAATGAGTTTATCTATAATGTCTTTATAGGGAATAGTGTCAAATGCTTTTGCAAGATCTATGTATGCAGCAAACGTAGTCAGTCTTGCATCTATTCTCAGTCTTATTTCTTCACAAAAAAAAAAAAAAATGCCTCCAGACTAAGAAGAGAGACTGTTGCCTCAACAAAATTATATTGTTCCAAGTCTGTAAACATACGACTGCCTGTGTATTTCTGGATAAGTTTGGCATACAGATGAAGCAGATGATAAAGTCATCACCTGTGTATGATTAGTCTGCCATTGTCTGCGTATGATGTATTACTTCCTTTTTGTAAGGGAATTCATTATAGCATATTGCCAGATGTCCATCACATGTCCATTTATAATAGCTTTATTAATAAGAATATAAAGGAATTTTACTAGGTTATGCAGCGGATAGCATTGTCACCTCACAGCAAGAGGTCCCCCTGTCTGATTCTCAGCTGGGATGCCTTCTGTGTGAAGTCTGCATGTCCTTCTGTGTTTGCATGGGTTTCCTCTGTGTGCTCTGGTTTCTTCCCACATTCCAAAGACATGTAGTAGCTGGACTGGACACTTTAAATTGGCCATAAGTGTGAGCGCAGGTGCAGGTGTGCTGTGCTAAGGAACTACCATGGCAGGGCTAGCCACCTAGTATTGTAAACCTTGACTCTAGATGATTCTCTCTGTTGAAGTGACACCTACACCCTAAGTGGAAAAATGGGATAAAGGGTTTGAGGATGGATGTATTACTTATGTAGGAAACTGCTAGGTGTTTTGTCAGGTCACATGCAGCTCATGGTCTTAAGTTTTCTTAATTCTGTGATCATAATTCTATCTGTTACTTTGGGTGTCATATTTATATCCATAGATTTGTGAATTTGGTACAAAATTTGTCCGTCAGAGTGTTTGGTATTAACAGAGGACTTGTAATTTCCTAAAGCATTTTTGAATGTCTTCCAAATTAGGTATTTCCCTTTAACTGAACATCATCATATTGTTGCCCTCTCTTTTAGTTGCTAGTCTAGTTTTACAGTCTGATGTCACTGATTTCATCACAATGATAAGAATGTTCTGTAATTTATTTATGTCGGAATTGTTTACTGAGATTGGAATATTTTCAAAAAGTCATATAGAGGTTGGCATAATTATTTGCATTACAGACACAAGGTGCGGGGTTTGATTCTCACATGGGTTAATTAGCTAGGCTTAAAATGGCCCCCAAGGACAGTTAGCCTGGTACTAACTTGTGAGCCTATTTTGCTGTGGCATAGTGTATTAATTTTGCAGTTGCCCATAATGATTTATTGTTCAGGCTACCAGTGCATGTATTTATTTATGTATGTATGTATGCATGTCTCAGTGGTGTATGTTTCGAGTGCAGTATTTAATAATAATAATGGCTTTGTTTCTTTGATAAAGTATGAGTGTCATTTAGCACCGTGCTCTAGTGTGTCTTAGTGAAGAGTCTCATTTCTGGGTTGTTGTATTTAACATGTTTCCCAGTTTGTAGGTACAGATTGTTAGGCTAAATATCATGGGCAATGTTTAGTAGTAAGGGTGAACTGGGGAAGGAAGGCGATAAGTGTGAAGCAGCATTTATGATATATATTAAGGATATTTTCACTCTTGCTTGGACAGTGAAGAATTTGTTCTAAGGTATTCTGCTTAAAGAAGTCCAATAATATTTGTGATATTATGTTGTTACTAATTTCAAGAATCTTCAGATGATTGAAACCCTGATGAGAATGCTATTTCTTTCTGTTTTTAGTTAAAGTAGATATTTAATGTAGGATTTATGGTGTTTGGGAAGCACAGAATTTGCTCTGCACTATCTGCTGATAATGAGTTCTGATTTGACTCCTACAATTTTCATATAAAAGTATTATAATACTGCAGATTTTTCTATTATTCTTGCTTTTAAGTAGCCTCTTATAAATACTGGGACACGAGTATCTGTTTTGTTGGGACTAGAGCAATGAAAAAGGGTGAATTAATGGTACTTTTGAATTTCATTAATGCCTTTAAAATGTTTCCATTATATTATAGATATCTGTATTCTTGGAGCAAGGAAAAGTTTTGAGCTACCAGCTTTTTTGTTTGTTTAAACTTCTTGATTTTTGCAAGGGCTTCCTTCACCTCTTTGTTTTTTGAATCATTTTGTCACATTTTCAGGTGTAATTTCTACATATTCAAAAAGAGATTCTGTGGGATGGAGAGATTCCTGTTTTGATTTGTGTGCTCACTGTGGGTTACTTGTATAGAGACCATCTTTGACAAAGTGGACAGGCTAGTCACATCTCACTCTAGATTGAGGGGCACTGAATCCCCTGCAAATAGTGCCAGATCCCTAGCCACAAAATGAATAACAGGATTTTAGTTCTAAGTTTAGGTGCCATTTATGGAAAAGACATAATTTTACTAAATGCTTGGTTATTCATTTCCAAACAACTTATTGCAGGTCAATAAGTTTTGACGTCCTCAGACTGTTGATACCATGAAAAGTCTGATTATGTTGTACTTGCATGATATTCTACATAGTTTGATAAATGTATCCCTAGTTTTGCCCCTTGTGAGCAGGTTACAGTCACATTCTGTACAGTTTTTCAGCATGTTTCTGTTTTATAGATCATTACATTTCAGTTTGCCTGGCTTTTAACATGTTTTTTAAGTCCAGTCAAGGTTAACACAGTCACTGAAGTGTTGTGCATTCATGCCTCTAGGCATTTCCCTTGTATAGTAATTATCTAAATGTGTTGTATGGGCTTTGTGTGTAGATTTGGTGCTACTTGTCTTAGCTCAATTACACTGCTGTTTCTGCGTTTGGCCATACTTAGTAGAGCTCTGATCTGAAAGATCATGAGAACCTCACTCTGTATTATATAAACTTATGTATGTAATAATCAGAGCTATGACTGCTGAGAGTTTACATTTCAGTTCTACTCTAAATGAGCCCCTCTCTCAGATATTAAGAGAAATGACAAAAATAGAATGTTGTCAGCGAGCTGGGATGGACTGTCATGCACGTTATTCTTTGGTCTCCCCTTCTTTCAGTGCTGCATGTTTTTCTACATTTGGTTAGTACTACTTATGCTCTATTAGCCCTTCATGCTAGCCAATATACAACAAAAGGTGCTCTGTTGATCACTATGAAGGCAGCTTTATTAAATATCAAACTACATATGCAACAAGCATCAATGCAATCTAGGGCTTTCACATTAAATATCCATTAGGTTGTTTAAAATAGCCTGCCAGTGCAATCTTTAAATAAGTGTGAGTCACATAACATCTGAAAAGTAAGCAATATATAGTAACTACATAACATATTATTAAAACAAATATATGATGTTCAGTGTTTCAGTCTCCTAGACTTTAAACATAGGTTTTACAGAATAGCTATTTTATGGGGAGGAGGTTGGAGCAGATTTGACGGACATGACTGCTGTACCCAGTGGTTATTTGCCTTAGCCAGTCTGAAGCTATAACTCCCCTGACTCATACACGGCCCTTAAGTGTAGATGTGGCATATATGCAATAGGTATGCCAAAGGACTGCAACCCACTTTCATGGATAGTGTAAGCCTGCAAATATCCCTGCTGCCCATCTGTTAGACCTGCCTGCATGTCTCCCTGGTGTCCACTGAAAATTGATGTAACATATGTGTCCCCAGAAAAGCACCCCATCCATCCTGCTAGAGGGAGGTGAGAAGGCAAATGCCACTCATTACTCCTCCCTCCACATAAGCTCCAGCAGACACCTGAATTACTTACCGAATTTTGATCACGTGGGTCATAGTAATGGCTTTATGTCTTTCTGATAATAGAGTTGGCACAGTGTTTAAACTGTCTGAGATAACTGTCACAATGAGGTCTTTAAATGTAAAATCAGGTAGGGCCTGTATACTGCTAGCTATTCTTAGTTTCCAATTTAAATTATGTGGACTAGAAGTTATAAGACTACCACTAAGAGATGAGGTATTGGTGTTACTTTACAAATAGTTAAGTAGCAAATATCCCTACAAAACTGAGTAATTTATTTTCAGAGTAGAGTACTTAAAATTATATTTTCCTTTTGAAAAAAAACATGCTAGCAGTTCCAAGTCTCATTCAACTATTTTCACAAGATACTATTTTTTTAAATTAGCCAAGTTTAGTTTTATAACAAGCTAGTTTTCATACTGCAACTTTTTTAATGATTTGTTAGAGTAGGTAAGGAATTTGAATATTTTAGGATATAATAACAAGTAGATTATTTCATTTACTAATGCTTTTAATATGCATAAAGAAAAAAAATAGTGGTGGAAAAGATTTGCGATAGCCCCCTACTACAGGAGAAGGCTGTGGCTGTGGCAGTCTTATGTAAAGAAAAAAAAACTTATGTTAAAAAAAAGACTTTGCACTTGGTTGTCTGTGGGGAATTAAATGACTGCCGATGTAGTTTAAGCAGCCAATTCTAGCCTTACCAGAACAAGCCAATCATTGCTAATAATCTGCATTGTGACTGGAGTATTGTGCAAATCCCAATCATCGCATGTATAGGAAAAGACTGGTCCTGTTATATAGAGGCACATAGCTTTAAGGCTAATCAGCTGCTAGCTAGAGGGATTTGCAAATCATATGATACACAATTCTTTTATGGAGGTTAGACCACTTCTGCTGCATCCATGTGTTATTTATCAGGGCTTCTGATGTGAACATTCTGTATTTCAGTATATTTTAGATGCTGAAGTAAGTAATCACTGCCTGTTTTCTGGAAGCCTACTTGGGAGAAATAGAAGCATGAGCTATATAATCTCACTCATGGGAAATAGTGATATGAGTGTTTGCATCTGCATTAGCTGCCACTGCACAATGTAATACAGACAACAGAGACCACTCGTTAAACACATTGTATAGAAAAGAGGCGTGGAGAAAAGTGTCACAGCCTATTGGAGACTGCAAATTAGTTAAAGTAGGATGTATATCTCTTTCTTTCATAAAGATAGAAGTCCAGGGTTATCTCAGTGGGTTTTTTCTTTATAGCTCTCTGCTTTATACCTGTTGTGTACTAAACCCTAATATGGAAGTCAGGTCATGATGATCAGTTGATGAGAATTTTCGTTTTTCCTTTTCCTTTCCATGCTGTCTACTTCTCCTTGTTTCAACAAAATGGTGTTGCTTATGTACATCGACTGATCCATCCATCCATCTATCCATCCATCCATAACCCCTTTTTCCATTTTTGCACATGGGGTCGAGATGTCACGTAAAAAGTGACAATTATCTAGAGCCAAGTTTTACACCTGTGGGTGGCTAGCCCTGCTACAGTAGTTCATCCATACACACACACACACACACACACACACACACACACACACACACACACACACACACACACACACACATACACACCTAGGGCTAATTTAGAGTGTCCAATCCACTTGCTGTATGTCTTTGGAATCATTTGCTAAGCATATGATGTATTTGGATTGAATGACCATGAGCAGTTCATATGCTTAATCAATGAAACTGATTAGTGGTGGTGTGTCTCAGAATTTGTCATAAAGTATGTATATGTGCCTAGTTTCCATTGGTGACATGTTCAATCAACAGATTATAAGTAAAGAAAATATGGATTTTGACAGAGGAAAAAAGATTACATGGCCTTCCTGATCTGCACATTTCATCACTTTCTGCATATGCTTCAGATCTGGCTTAATCAACAGACTTTTCTTCTTTTCTTCTTACGAATTGCCTTATTTCTGTGCCAGCCATTCTTGAAGCTCATCATAGCTTGCTTGGAAAGGCTGTTCCAGTCTTTTACTACCTGCACTATTAAACATCTGCATCTTTCCATTCCTTCTGTGCTTTTTTTATTGTTGTATTAATCCTTCTTATTTTTATACAATTACTTTTCTCAATGATGGCAGAGTTCATCTAGAGAAAGGATCTGAGACAGTTAAATAGATACTGTGTGTACCAAAAACGTTTTGAAGTGTAAAAAGGTAAATTCATGAGAAATTTTACAAGGTAAAAATGGAGTCTGCATGGAATTATTGGTGTGACCTTGTTTTGCAAACAAATAACCAAGTCTGTGACAGAAAAGTACAAAATCCCAATATTAGCTGTAGTACAAGTAAGTGATGTCTGACACATATAAACAGATGACTTTGGTGTGGTCTGGATAGAAATATAAGCATTACATTTTCAATTAGCTAGGCTATAAACAGAAATCTATTTGGTCTCCTCAGAATGAAACTGAACTAAACTGTATTCGTGAGAGTTTGTGAGTTCAATGCATCAAGTGTGTGATGTAACATTTGAATTTATGTAGCCCCAGAGCCATATGACATACATGGATGAAAAAAACATAGATATATGCACTTGCATCCTGGCTACTGAAATTAGAGAGACAGGGAATGAAAAAGGGGGAGCACAGGAGGGTGCAGTGTGGGCACTGTGGTTATAGAGAGGGTATGAACATAGTAAGTCAGAGGGAAAAGACACATGAAGGTTAGTTAGAAAGGATAAATAGGAAAAGAGGTAGAGATGGAAGAGGGGAAAGGAAAAGAGGGATGTTAAACAAATGGGTGGAAGGAGCATGGACAAGTCAGATATATGGACTGAAAAGAGATGTTACGATTAATATGAAAGCATTGGCAAATGGACGTAATGCAAAGTGGTGATAAATGCAGCCATATAAGGAAACAAATAATTAAAGCTTGTTTTAGAATAAAGTCTGTTCAGGACTTACTTTGCATTTCTAGCTTGGGTGACTGTACTGTTATACTTTAAGTATGGGTTTTTAAGTGAATCTTCAGAAAGCCTGATAAGCTGCCCAGAGAAATTTTTTCATAGACATGCAAGTAGGGCATGCTGTATCTTAGTGATAAGAAAGCTAAAGTAGGTATTGGTATTTGTTATATGGCCAATGAACAGTGAGACTGTCTGCATGCATTATCTAAGATTCTTCCCAGAAGACTAACCATTTTAAAAGTACATTAATTGAAGGTAATTTATTTCACATACTAAGGTCATGTGAATTTATGCCGAGTAAGCAGTTACTGGGAAACGAAGGCATGTCATTCAAATACAGAAAGGACTCCATGGTGCCAGCATCTGACTTTGTAGTAAGCAGTGACATGTGCCATCTTGTTATTTGTTGCTTCCATTTTACTTATGAATACTACATTAACTATTAGGCAACATGAGTGAGCAAATCACAGTTTGGTAGAAAGCAATATTATTATAGCTTTGGGGATCATGAAATATTTCATATACAGAGGATTCTCTGGTGTTTGTTGAATATTTTTATGGCAAGTAAACAGTTGTAGTCAAATTTTATTTTGACCATGTTTTTCAGGAAATGGCTTTCAGAAGTAATGATGAAGAGTGGCCAATGGGGTGCCCACTTATTTTATAGAAAACAATGCTTCAAAGTATTTATTCAGACTTCAAATGCACATGCTTCTTTTCCTACCCGATTTTCACACTGTTTAGCTGCAATATTACTCTATTAACTAATTCAGTTGTCAATCTTTATTATCCATTGACTTATACACATTTTCTATTTTTATTATGCTTTTGTATGTATGTATGTTTTTGACTTATTTTTCCAATATTTGTAGTAACTTCAGTTCCGTTGATCAAATGCATTGCATTTACTGTACATATTTGGTGCCCTGTGCAGTTCCCTGAAGCTCTTCTGCTCTGAATCTGTAGCAAACCACTCACTACAAATGTAACAAGTAGTTTTCTATGGTTAAAATAGCACATATAGCTCTTCAGCCATGACCACAAATTCAGAATTAGCATTTTGGAATGCCAGTACTGTATTTGTGGTCAAGGCTGCAGTGGGTAAGTACTTAATGTGTGGTACTGCACCACTGGCATCTACTTAATGCACCACCTAACTCCTTGTGCCTTTGTCAGATGCTTCCTTTGCCCTGTCCACGCTGCACCTCTTATATGCTGCAGTACTAATAAGACTGTATTTATCTGTGAATTTAAGTTTGACTGCACAGGCTTTTGTCTGAATTGGTGGAAAAACTTGGCTCACTGCTGTACACTGGAAAACAACGGGTAATTTTTGATCAGCACAACTGTCTGATGAGAGTTAAAGTATAGTTATTTTAACTTATTGTCCACATATCTTTGTTGAACTGCATGACACAATTGAAGCCCTGTACCTATTTCCAGTTGTTTGTTTTAGTTTATTTTTAGGTATTTTCATCAAACTAAAAACAATATAAAATCTGCATAACCTGATAGTTCACATATACTCATAAGTGGACACTCATTTATTTGCTAACAGTAACTCTTTCAATACTCCATCTTATTTCAAGATCTATTGTAGCCTTTTTAGCATTACCTGGACAAGCATTTGCATAGTGAAACTTTATAGCTGCTCTGCTGGGAATTACATGGAATAAAGCACATATTATGAAGCCTGTAGCAATATTTCTTTACTGGAATACTGAATGAAAGTTGCAGTTGACTGACAGTACTGTGCTTCTTATTGTCAAGGAGAAGCATTATGGTCCACTGGTGTCCATTATTGTTGTAAATGGATAGCACAAGAGAGATGACCCATTAGGGGGTGTGTCAATGTGTTGACGGTAGTTTAGGCAACTGCCATTACAGTGAAAATGATTCACTGAATGCACTTTCACCAATAGTGACGAATTCCCTTTTCTCCACTGTTGTGCAACCTTCGAGTACATATTTTTAAGTTTGGGGGTGTGGGGGCCAAAAATAGATTTACTCCAAGTTTAACTGTGCTTTTGGCAAAACATTTTCTAAGTTTCTTGCCTTCAGGAAAAGTGTTGTTGATCTGTTGGCATGACTTCCTAAACTGTGGTTTTACCATTAGCATTTATGTGCTAGTAAATGACTATAACACTGATAAATGATAAGCAGGACAAACTCTGCCATGATCAGGAAGCCTGATGTATATTGCTGATTTGAGAGATGGCAGAAGAAGAAAATATGGAGACCAGCTTTATACAGATTACATAAACTGGCCATATTCACATACATTTAAACCTGTACTGTATTAACCCATGCACTTAGAACCTTAAATGTCTCTACCTAGCTTTCTCTACAAATTCCTAGTGTACTTAATAGTCAGTAGTTGTGCAAAGATCCACTGGTCTGCTCTTCATGTCTAGACATAGAGACAAAGATTGCTCATTTTAGATAGCGCTTTAGTAACCTCACAGGCCCTCCTGGCCCATATTAGTAAAACAACTGAACCATGGATTTGAAATTTCTAGCTGTCCCTGTTGGCAGCTTGGTTGTAATGGCCATCCAGAGGCAATGTAGCAATTCTCATATTTATTGACAACAACCTACTAATTAAACAAACTGACACAGTATGCAAGAGTAGTTATATAATGTTACTGAAGGCAAAGAAATCACACAAATCCACTATGAATAACAAGCAGGTTGTCAGAACCGGGTCTATATTAGAAGACCGAATGTTTAGGTGATTGAACACCTAAACATCGACCTTCTAATATCGAAAGCAAAAAATGGCGAACGGCCGGTTTAACGCAGGGAAAGATTTCTCTTGGAAGTTTGCTGGAGTTTATTTCCCTACTGTTGAGCAATCTCGGAGTTGGTATATTTAGTTAGGGGGTGTGTGGGGGACACAGCCCCCCACGTCGGGGGTGTGGGGGGCATATCCCCCCACTTAATTTAGATGTAAAGTAATGTTTTTTGTGTTGTTGTTACCGAGGACCGTGTTTCCCTGGGACATTCGACATTGTGTGGTTCAATATTAGAAGATCGATGTTTAGGTGTTCGATCACCTAAACTGTCAGTTTTCTAATGTAGACCCATCAGAACCACACAGTACCAAACTAATCTCATGCAGCTCAACCCAAACATATAGACCTACATGCACTGATACTCTTAAAAGTAATTGACGTAAACCACAAATGCCTCCTAAAAGTGCCTAATAAATAAGTACCCTCAGCAATCTCGCAAACAAACAACACACGCAGTAGCCCACCATGTATCATACATCCAAGAGTCATGTAGGTTTCAGTCAAAAGCCCAAAAGGTAAACCTCAACACAATCCATATCCTAGTCAAAGGTGACTTCATAGTGAGACACATCAATACACCACCCATCAGGCTGTGCAATGAGAGGGTTAAGGTCAGCTGCCCATTAGATAGCAAGATTCACCTCATCATAAAAGCACTCAAGTCCTTGCACTATAAGTATACATATGATGCAGTCATTCTACATGTTGGTGTAAATGACTTATGATGGACCTCTCCATTCTATATGAAGCAAGACATGTTGGAACTCTTGCAATATGCCTGAGGCAGGTATGAACCTAGCTTTGAGTGGTATATTACTATCACCAAAATGATGCCACAATATGAACGAAAGATAATTGACTTCGGCAACTGACTTAGCTACTGAAGTTAATCAGGGGGATTACAATATATATCAGCTTAGGAAAAGATTGTAGGCGGTCCAAACTGCTTTTGTACTAATGGACTGCACCCTCCAAGGCTTCCGTATATTAGCTAAAACCTTATCCACCCCATTATATTTTTAGGCAATGTCAGGCTACTAAAATGTCCAACAAAACTAAACAGAATTAGAGTAATATTAAGGTATTGCTGTTCAGTGCTAAGGGTCTTAACAAAAAGCTCTTCACACTGCAAGCAGTACTTACCCTGGAAAAAGTTAATGCCTGTGACACTGCTCAGACCTGGTTCAAGACCAGTGAGAGCACCCCTCCTGTGCAGGGCTTCAGTGCCCATCACTTGTATAGGCCCAGTGTATTAGACAAAGCCACTAAAGATGGAGGTGTCTCTAGACAAGATAATGTCTTGGAACTGCTACACATTCAACTTAGTATAAACAAAACTCCTTATCACATCAAAACTAACTACAGGACCCCAATCTACACCCCCATGGCCCATACCTCCTATTTGACTAGTATGGAGTCCATATGTATTAAGCCAAGTACCATTTTCCTAGGGCATGCGGTTGGTATAATGGTTAAGGTGTTTACCTTCCAAACAAGTGGTAGAGGGCTTGATTCTCACAAACGGGAAATTGGCTAGGCTTAAATGACCCACAAGGGCAGCTAGCCTAGTACTGACCTATAAAGTAGATGTCAACTATCTCCCATACACAAGGAAGCTTATATCCTCAGCTGGTATTCTTTTTTTTTCTCTCTTCACTTTAAGCACAAAGAAAGAGGGGTGGAACTTAGGCGACCAACACTGGTTAGTTTTTGAACCATCTACAGCTGTGTTAAATGTATTACATAGTTATCCCACCAAAGAAGTCTGGCTGGGGTGACTATAGGAAGGTGATTGCTCCATTAGGTTCCTTATAGGCAAATACACCCCCCCTCCAAAAAAGGAAAGGACCGCTTCTATGCCAGCATTTTGGTACTGCTACAGGAGCTCTCAATTGCACCTTCTAACACTTTGCACCCTTTGCTCTGTTCTTGCTATTCAGTGTCTCACTAACTTGAAGAAGCACACCACAGTGATGTCACCATGAACAATGTGCTTTCTATAAAATTTGAGCAAAAAGTAAAGTAAGTTATTATTGCCTCCTCCGATTCCTCAGACATATTTATATTACTTTCAGCATAACTATATTACTTCAGCCACAATAGATGTCACACCAGTAAAATATATTTTTCATGTTATGTGAGTAAGATGCTTTGAACCAAAAGTCCCTTTACAGAAGTGATCATGAGAGAAAAGTGTCAGAATGCACCACTATGGATGATTTTCTTTAAGCATATACACAATAAGCATACAAACTTCAGATGGATAACATCTAGGGATTAGGACAGAGTACAGACCTTAGAACACAGAGACAATTTGTGATTGTGTAATCAAACAGTTTATGGACTACATGTAATACTTAATGGCCTTTTGTGCCATACTTTAGAAACAGTAACAGCAGCATCTGTAAATGGAGCTAAATATGTATCATATGCTGTAAAACCATTAAGCAATTAGAGAAAATAAAGATATTGGTGAACTATCTGAAGGATTTTTTTTTTATGAGAACACCTACACATTAAACACTGTACAACAATGTTTTTTGCAAATGACTCAAGATTCCTCAGCTGTTTTTCTGCTACTGTCATTATTTATTTATACATTTAATTTCTTATGGAGGAAGGACAGCAATTTTAAAGGCATTTCGTTGTGTTTTTTTAAAGTATGTCTCATAAAAAAGTCAAAATTGATCTGATTTTAAAGACTGCTCTGTGTTGTAATCAGATTTGGAAATTCTGACAGTGTAGCACAGAGAATTAACTATGTTTACCTAGTTAACAGACAAAAGAATGAAACACTGTGTGGCAGATGGTGCAGAGGATTATGACTGTGAGTTCATGTGGTATAGGGTTTGATTCTCTGAGCCCTCATTTGACTAGTGTGTGACTGGACAGTGGTTAGGCACAAATGGGAATTTTGGCTAGACTACTTACTGGTTCCCTGAACTGTAAGCCTGTTTACTACCTATAAATATTCATCATACTCCTCATGTTACAGAATTTTGTAAAACACAGACAGCAGTATGATGGTAAAATCTTTAGATTCCAGTATAGACATAAAAAGGCCATCTTACTCTTCGACATTTTAAAAAAAAAGAATGCATGCTAAATCCTTGTTAAACTCTGAATTTGCATTCATTCTTATATTATAAGCAGTGCTTCACTGATGCATTTTAAAGAAATATATCAAGATGACTTATGAGAAGAGAGCTGTAAATTATGCTTCTGAACAAAACTTTGCTTAGAAACTTCACAGACTGTGTACACAATGACGGTTGCAAAGTTTTGTGGAGAGAGACAAGTATGTGTTTTACATTCAGCAGGTCTCATGACAGGCAAGATGCAAGGTGTGCTGGAGGCAGCAACTGACCTAGTTTCACGTTCACAAAGTTGTCAAGACAGTGAGAGTGAGAGTGTGGAACATCAGATCCTAGACACTTTTTTTTAAATTTCACATTTATTTATATTAGTAACCCTTTTTGCTACCTTTTATCTGTAGTTTGAGTTGTACTTTAACTTTGTTTAATTTTTTCCCAAACTTGGATGAACTCTCTTCTGATTTTTTTTTAATAAGTCTGTATTGGCTGCTGGTACAGGATAGGCTATGACACTAAATCATGTAGTATTAAGTCACTGAAAAGTAAAGAAAAAGAGTGTGTGGGAGAGGGGGAGGGATGAGGAGAAAACAGAGTAGGAGATGGGCAAGAAATGTAAGAAACACCAGAGAAACTACAGAAGATTCTGAGTTTGTATAGCAGGTGTCCTAATTTATAATTAAATTTGGGTAGGTTTTACTGCTAGAGGAGTGAATACATTTTTTTCTGTCCATTCAACACAGCTGCATTTCCTCTCCAGGATATTTCAAAATGCAACAGACATACTGGTAGCAGTGATGGAAACATGCAAGTATTGTGGCCAAAAGCTCTGTGGCAACAAATCCAACAGTGCTGGTATAGATGGGCGGTGAGCTTATCTCATGTTATGCCATCCATACACACAGTAAAGAAAACTCTGCATCATTAACTAGATAGGCCAGTAATGAAATTTATGGGAAATATGTAGAAGGTTTATAGCAAAATCAGGAAAAAGGCAGTATGGGTGAGGGACTAAGAAAGGAATGAATAGAACAGAAAAAGCACAGGTGGGGGTCCAGATAGTCGGCTGAGGGAAAGCAGTTGAAGGGTTTGGTAGAGTGTCAGATTAGTTCCAAGACTGCATCTGGGCAAGAAATAATAGTTCATAGCTAGCTAGTAGGTTTGGAGTCTAGGAGACCATTGATGAGCCTGGCTCAATTTCACAAGACTGATGGCTGGTTAATGACTTGCTTAGTGTAATATGAAAGGCAGAAAGAGGCTGGGGAAAGTCAAACAGCACACTACAAGGAGTAGGTCATTAACATCTCATGGCCCCAATTCTCTGTGCTAATTATCAGACCAGGAGAAAGTGGTGGTCGAGGAGATGATCAGGCAGGAGTGAGATAAGATCATATACTGATGGCACATATGTCCAGTGCTATCTTGTTGAAGGAGAACAGAAGTGCCAGCACCTGGATGGACCACCAAGATAGTGGTAGGGTCCAGGTAACTTACTTGGGTGGCAGGCTTTTTCAAGGTTCATTCTATGCCAGTGGAAAACACAGCTATACAATTCAAGGAATTATAGCTACTGACCTATGGGATAGACAGAAGTATACATCCAGTGGATCAGGGGTTGGAGAGAATAAATAAAGTTGAGGCTAGTAAGAAACTGACTGATGAATGGCATAGAGAAGAAATCTTTGACAAGGACCATCTTCAGGTTAGCAAAGAAGGGAATGCAGTGCCAAAGTTAGGTTGGAAAGTTACATCAAAGCAACTGTAACTATAAACTGAAGTGTGGCATCTGGAGATATCAGCAGAAGGATGGAGCACAAAAGGAAAGAAATGGATGTCAGGAGGCAGAGAATGAATACATGTGAGAAGGAGGAGTAGGAAGAGCTTAGAAAGGAGAAGAGAAGAAAGGTTTTGTTAGCAAATGCCAGCAGCCAATAGAATATGAACAAGAGACAGAAAAATATACAGCAGAAAAAGAGGCTTAGATTTTAGGGAAAACAAAGACCTGGGCAAGTGACCCATAAGGATGAAATATGCCAGTTTCAGGGTACAATATCTACAGAAATGACACAACAGAAAGTAAAAACAGACAGACAGCAATATAAAATAGGAAAGACATAAACAAATGAAACAAGGGAAAATAGAGGGCATGGCACAGAGGTAACACAATAAAAAATGTAAATATTTTGATAGCAATTATAGAACAAGAGGCTAGGGGTGGGACATCTGGTGGGTAGACATTCTCTATCAGCCATCAGGCAGGTGAATATACATTATCTGTTAACCTTTAGGCACAACAAATGGAAGGGGATAGCAACCTGAATGGCAACGTAAAGATATAGAGACTGAATAGGCTAGCTGCAAAACAAGGCTTATAAATGCATCAAGAAAGGAGGGAGGCTTATAAGTACAACAAGGAAGGAAGATAAGAGATTTTTCAGGCATACTGGAGACCTGGAAGAAATAAACAAGGTAGTAATGGAGAGGAGGGATGTAAAGGAGATATGGGAGCTGGTTGAAGTACTGAATAATTTACTTGTTTCAGTCTTTACTATTGAAAAACTGTTTAGGCTGCCATGCAGTAAGGAAAAATAGGGGTACAAACAGAGATGTAGCCAGAGAGGAAAAGTGAGCCAAGGATAAGCCAAGGGAAGATCAGATGTAACAGCAAGATGAGTTCATACTGAGAGTATTCAAGAACCTGGCAAAGCTGAAGGCACCTGTATTGGCAGGAGATCTATTGCAGAGTAATGGCAAGTGAGAAAGTGCTGAAAGATCTGTCAGGTATCACAATGGTGTCCACACACAATGCAGGGGGCACAAGTACCCCTAGAAACTGCAAAACAGTGATCCCCACTTTGAAAGTAGGGAAAATGATGGAAAAGATAGTTATATAGAAGAATATGGCATTATTGAAAGAAAACCAGATCCTGGGTAGCAACCAGCATGAGGTTACACCTGAAGGGTCTTGTCAGACAAACCTAGTTCCACAGCTGCATGGTGGCAGAGCTGGACAAAGGAATGGTGGTTGATGTCATTATACCTTGACTTAATGAAAATGTTTGACAATCTGTTCTGAAAGACACTGATAAGGATTGAAAGGAAGGTTCTTAACAGAATGAAAGTATAACTCACTGAATGGACCAACCCAGTGATACTTAGATATTTCCGATGTCAAGAAGAGTTGGAGACCAGTGGAATACTACAGGATTTAATGCAGGGCCACATACGCATCACTGTCTTTGTGTCAGATATATCAACAGCGACTGAGAAAAGGGCTAAACTTTTCTCAGGGGACACCAAAGTGAAGGCTGTGGTGGTTGGTAGATAATTTGAAGAAGCTAAACTAACAAGATGCAAATCGGTACACTGTGCATTAGTAAGAAATAAATTAGAAAATCTGGATCAAGAAAAGCGCTTCAGAATGATAGAAACCACTGAAACAGACCACCAGATAGAGGATGTTCAATAGTACATGGAAACCTGGTTCAAGGCTCCAGAGAGCACCCCAGCACTACCAGGTTACATTTCATATCATACCTTCCGGCCTCAGTTACCGGATCGCAGTACAAAGGGCGGAGGTGTATCCATATTCATCAAGGATACCCACATCTCCAGGTTAGTGGCGCAGCATGATGCCCCAGAGATCATCCATGCACAACTATCAGCAGGCAAAACCACATTTCAAGTTGCAGCCTGTTATAGATCGCCCACCATGTCCCAAGATGCTCACTCAGCATTCCTTGAGGCATTGGAAAATATAAAGGTCCTACCCAACACCATAATTTTGGGTGATTTCAACTACCCTGGTATAGACTGGGCAAACTACCAAAGTCATAACTCTTATGCCCATTGGTTCATAGAATTTATAAATTCAAATGCCATTGAACAACTGGTATGTTCTCCCACTAGAGGGGACAACATATTGGATTTATTCATCACAAATTTGGGTGCCCATTGCATCACACACGTTATCACTCCCTCTCTGGTCAGATCAGACCACAAACTGATAACCCTAGACATCCACACCCCTCCACCTCCCCCTGTCAAAGAAACCACCATAAAAAAACTTTCCAAAGCAAACTTCAAACTACTTGCGTCCGAAGTGGAAAGCTTCACTATTCCCTTGCAGAAGGATAATGATATCCAGGATGCAGAATCCAGACACTTTATATACATCTTCAGGATTGCATGGATCGTGCTATCCCAAATAAAACCAAGACTTCTTCCTCAAGCAAGAAGAAACCAGTCTGGTGGACCCCGGCCATAAGCAAACTATACAATAAAAGGAGGAGACTTATACAAAAAAAGGCCAAATCTCAAGTAATAAAATCTTCCCTGATCAGCCATAGTAAGAAATTGAGGGCCCTCATCAAGTCAACTAAAGCCAATTTTGAAAAGAAAGTTGCCAAGGATGCCAAGGATAACCATAAGGCCTTCTGTGGTTACGTCAACAACCTAAATGGCAACGCTCAGGTCTGTTCTGAGCTAGTACAAAATGGAACAAAATACACTGACCCCACTGACATTGCCAACATCTTGGTTGACAGGTTCAGTGTAAATTTCTCCCCCTCTCACCACCTACAGGGCCTATTACTATTCCAGGGGATTGTGTAACTCCAATTATTACTGAGATGTTGGTTAATAAGGCTCTATCTAAAGCTAAAAACACTGCCTTCATGGGACAAGATGGTGTCCCGGCTGTGTTATACGTGAACTCCAAAATGAATTAACCCCGCATCTGAATACCCTGTTCAGTCTCAGCCTCTCGACAGGATATGTGCCCGTAGAATGGCGCACAGCAGCGGTGGTTCCACTGCACAAGGGTGGGCCCACAACCAACCCTGGGAACTACCAACCAATAAGCCTGACCAGTCTGATCTGTAAGGCAATGGAGCGAATCATTATGGAACTCATAAATGGAGAGATTGGGAACCTCCAAACACTTGACCCCACAAAGTTCAGCTTCGTCAAGGGCAGATTATGCCTCCTGAACCTGGTGGACTTCTTTGAGACAGTTACTCAGGCTATAGATAAGGGCAAGGAGTTACACATGGCTTACCTTGACCTTGCTAAAGCATTTGACACCATTCCCCATTCGGGTATTATTGATAAACTCAACAACCTCGGCATAAACCCTTACATCACAAGATGGATTGCAAACTGGCTCTCAGACAGATCCCACAAAGTAAGAGTAGCGGGATCTATGTCCGAATCCAGATCAGTAATGAGTGGTGTGCCTCAGGGCTCTGTCCTGGGGCCCCTCCTGTTTGGCAAAAACTGAAGGGCTGTGGTTGACCAAGTTTGCGGATGACTGCAAGCTGGGTGCTATAATAGAGTCTCCGGCCAAGATGGATATCCTCCAGAAGGGCCTTAATGAGACTGATGCATGGTGTCAAAGCCATGGTCTCAAGCTAAATGCTAAAAAATGCATAGTAATCCCCTTTGGAAAAAACAGAGTACCCGCAAACTACCATATAGGAGGTAACCCCCTGAAATCTGAAGTAGTAATAAGGGATCTAGGGACCCAAGTAGATAGTCAGCTTTCCTTTGATAACCATGTTGCCAAGGTGGTTAGAAAATCCTTCTATGTGACCCATCTGATCACAAAAGGGTTTGCATCAAGATCTAAGGATGTAATGGTACCCCTCTACTCTTCCCTCATCAGACCCATTATTGAGTACAATGCACCAATTGGAATGTACCTGGCTAGGCATCTCCAGCAGCTGGAGAGACCACAGAGGTACCTCACTAAGAGGATTACTGGCCTCAAGCAGTTGTCCTATGCAGCACGATTGAAAAAACTAAGGCTTTTCTCTGTGGCATACCGCCCTCTCAGTGGCGATCTCTGTCTAACATACAGAGCCATGTCCAACCCAGAACTGTTGAACATACTCCATCTTAGCAAAACCAAATCCACTTGAGCTACACGCTCTAGGGATATAAACCTCAACACAACAATGAATAGAACATGCTGGAGGCATAGATTCCCTTCGCAAAGACTTCCCTTGCTATGGAACAAGGTCCCGATCTACATAAGACAGAGCCCCTCACTATCACTCTTCAAGAGGAACCTTGGGTAATGGAAAGTTCACACCAGGGATCATATCAACAGCTTTACTGGATAGGGGCCAAGGGTACTAGCTGCTAAATCAAGGGCCTAGGGAACTAACCAAAGGGGCAGTGAATACCGCACAATGTGGTTGGGCTAATATATGCCTTCGGGCAGATAGCCCAGTACCTACCTATGAACCTATGAACAGATGCATGTTGTTTATATTTGCAGCTGGTGACCTGTGTTTGAGCAAAGACTTGAGGCATGAGGAGGGTTGACTGGGAATGATAGTATGAAATGGCTTATGACAACTTTCTGGGAGGGGGGGAGTATCTGAGAGGAACTGCTAACTCTGAAACTTCTGGTGGAGACCAGGAGTGTCACAAGCCAACAGTCTGTGAACAATTAGGAAAATGACACCTTGTGCATTATGGGTGAATGCATGCCATCAACATTGCATTGTGGGTGAGTGCATTCCAGCAACATTGCATTGTGGATGAGTGCATGCTAGCGGCATTGCATGCTACTTTTTTCCTTGTAGGGGTCTAGACTGGCTGCCATTGACTGATAGCCTCTAGCATGCTGTCCACTGCTCCATGTAGTGTCTTTGTTCCCTATATTTAGGAATTCCACCACAAAGCCTCCACTAGAAATCAGGGAGACAACTTTGGTAATGGACACATCTTGAACAGTCTGCTGTGGAGCCATAAAGATACTTAGGGTGTTTGGGAAGCCATAGGGAGGAAGTAGGCTATGGGAAGAGTTAAAAATAGACCACTTAAATACAGAGTGAGAAGGCTGCAGAAAAAGCAAACAGGTTTCACAGTTGCATCCTGTGGAGAATAGATTTTAGGCACCCAGAGGTCGTACTTCTACTCTACAGAGGAGAGGTGATATCCGAGATAGAATGCCTTGGTGTGTCTACAGATTATACAAAGAGAGAGTCCACTACTGGAGAAGGTATCAAGAAAAGTGACAAAAGTAGTAAGTTAATGAATGGGATCTGCTACTAGGAAAGGTTACAAAGGTTGGGACTATAACATAAAAACAAGGATGTACAGAGGGGACATAAATTTGGTGCATAAAATACTGAAGGGTGTATATAGGGGCAGTGTGTGATGGCCCCATGGTGAAGATTTGTCTCACAGCTCCAGGGCATGGGGTTTGGACCTCATCTAGTGTAACTGTCTACAGGTTTACTGTGTTTAGTTCTGGCAATTATCCAGAAGATTAAGACTATTAGAGGTTAATAAGCTACTTGCCACACTCTTTAGTTTGATTCCTACAGCCTTAATTTGCCTAGTTTAAAATGGTATGCAAGTTGCTTAACTAGGCTGCACTTCTCAGCTGTCTTCTGGACTGTGTACCTGGTAGCTATGCTTAAACCAGACAAAAGAAGAGAGGCAAATAAGCAAAGATATAAAGCTGCACTTTGCAAAAGCCAACTTCATTATAGACCTGAGGAAGAACTTTTTTCACAGAGGTGGCACAGAATGTGTGGAATAATCTGCCTGAATGGGTGAGGAGCAGTGGGACTTTGTGAATACCCTTGACACAGATGGAGCAGTAAGGGTAAAGTGTAGAGGGGATGGGCAGAAGACAGCAATGCTAACTGTATAGCAGAACAGATCAGTCAGATAAATTACCTTCTGCTAAAAGTTGCGTGTATGTGTGTGTGTGTGTGTGTGTGTGTGTGTGTGTGTGTGTGTGTGTGTGTGTGTGTGTGTGTGTGTGTGTGTGTGTGTGCATGTATATATGTGAGCACCTCTTCCTCTTTTCAAAAAGGCATTCAGGAAAATAGAAAAAAGAATGTATTAGTGTCAAGACATCATTCACACTGTAGGTAGAGTACAGCAGTCAAGGACGAAATATATTTGATGAGCAAAATAAAAAGAAATTGAGGTAACGAATCTTATAGAAAGACAGTAATGAGTTGTCTCTTGTTCTACATTTGACTGCTTTGTTATGTAAAGGGTGACAGCTGTAGCAATCATGAGATACTTTGAGGAACTGACTGCTTTTCTAATGTCATTTAGTAATTTACTTTTTTTAGTCATTAATACTGGAAATTGTCAGCATTGCAAGATAAACTTAGTCAAAATAAACTATATAATTTGGCGGCATTTTTAATGTAAGATATAGGCAATTAACTGACAAAGAATGATTTTCATCTGACCAGAACTGTAAATTCTTCACCAGAGCTAGACCATGGTCAAATGGGGCCCTAGGTTTGCTAATGGACAAGTCCCCATCATAACTATTCCAGTGTTCTATTACTTGGGTCTATCAATCCAGCTACCATAAACACTGTTCAAAATTGTCAGTGTGCACTGTTTTCTTCTTTATTTTTGAAGTTATTACAGCAACGTGGATTTAATTTAAAACTTATAATTTATTTATTGTTTGTTGACCAGGTTAGTGCAGCTAGGTGAGAAACTGCTTTTCAGAGAGTACTCAAGGTGGTATTTATTCTACTAGTGGAAATTTGGCCAAGGCATCAGGGAAACACGTTTCAATAGGTATAGTGGAATTCCCTTACACTTTTCACTAGGTGCTGTAGGATTCCCTTACACTTGTCAATAGGTGCAGTGGGATTCCTTGCATTTTATCTTCAGTAGGTACAGTGGAACCTTTTATATCCACCGGAGCAATACCACCTCCTCGGGTAGATGGAGTCTTGATTTAACTTCTCAACTGAAGGATGATATATAGGCTTAAAACTTAAAACAGAGGAATGTAATACAGTACCTTTTGGAAAATCTACCATCCCAGGTAACTACATCATCAGTAAAACACCCTCAAATGTTGATTCACTAGTCAGGGAACTGGAAACTCATATAGATAGTAACCTAGCCTTCAAGAGACAAGTGTCCAAGGTAGTAAGAAAATCCTTTTGTGTTGCTCAACTTGTAAACAAGAACATGGTATCTAGGTCCAGAGAGGTCATCCTATGAATGTACTCAGCCCCCACCATAAAGTATAATGCCCCCCCCCTTTGGTATGTACCCGACCAGATACATGCAGCAACTGTCTAGTCCTTTAACTGATGAGATACATGGGGGTGGTTGTATTGAGGTTAGAAAGGCTATTAAAGGTGCTTTGTTGGTGTAGACTTATAAGGGTGATTTACTGAGACAGACTATGCTAAACAGTACTAAGTTCTATTAACTTTAATGGTTACACAATACTGAATTTTACTAAATCTGTAGGTATTGCCACTCGAGGCCCATCTAGCTGCTCTAAGCTTGTCAGTGCAGAAGGTATTTGCTTTCTATTGCTGCTTTGCAGGGTACAATTTTATGGACTAAAGGGGGAAAATCTGCTTTTTATGTGTTTGTACAGGGCACTGCTAACCCATGCAAATACACAACATTTATAGCAGTACAGAAAAAAAAACAGAATACTAACTTATTAACCCTTTGCTGTTAAAATGACTACATTATGATTCCTTTTGTGTATTTCCCACCTCAGACAGACCAGGCAGACACCATCTGCCACAAGATGAGTAAACCCAGTTACTCCTAATGTAAAAACACAGTTTTGTTCAGAAACAGTTGTTAACAATCCCTGAATCTGCTTAAAATGATGAGTGGAAGGATTTTATTTCAGCTGCTTCAAAGGTGGAGTGGATTTGAAGTAGCGAGTATTGCAACTTACTTAGTTAAAATTGAGCCAGGACCTGGTATAATTACAAAGGAATAAAGAAAAGATATTAAAATTGTGTGTTGGTGGTCATCTTGAAAATGTACCAGCACAGCAAAGTGTTCATGATAAATGCTATTTGTCCTCATAGCCCTCTAACCTAAAGGAGACAAAGACAAAGAGCTAGTGTGGCCATTTATTCACTTTAAACAGTAAATCAGTAAACTTGCACCAAACCACAGATAAACAATGAAATAACTTACTCCAGGTGACAGACCACTATGGCTAGGTGATATACCAACTGTCCCCCCCCTCTCCTGGCAGGCTAGTCCACCAAAAATGTCCTTCAGCACCATCACATTGCCAAAGGAGCAGCAATAGAACTGCTCACTCCCACCAATGCAGTTACTGGTCTGGTGGCCAGGAAATAAAGAAGGAATGCAAGGGGGTCGGTCTACAGCCTGTTTTCTCCCATTTAGACCTGCCATTTTAGCTGACTTGTAAACCTGTAGGTAATGCAATTAAAACTTGATATTACAAACACAAAGACATAAATAGCTATTGCAAACCCAAAATATGCTTGAGACCCAACAATAAGTCCATATTCAGCTAGTCCAAGCCAACAGTCTGGACCCCATCCTGCATAAACCAAACCAGATACCTGTCTCAAAAGTCCCATTGTTCAGTGACAAAAAAAATCCTAAATGAGGAGCATCTCTGGACACTGTTCTGTTGATAAAATTGTGAGGAGATTCAGCCATTTCAGGAACAGCAAGTCCATGCCACAAGAGGTGAAGAATGATGACAGACTAAACCAGGCAGGCATTCAGCATCAGCTGCTGAACTAATGTCAGACTAATGAAGAGGATCGCCAAGAGACAGTGTTTAGACATTTGGCTTTTGTTGTTACCTCCCAGATTCAACAATAGCATGTCAGGCTGCCCAAACATAAACAGCACTTCTCTGAGATTAGATGCCAGCTGATACCACCGCATGTCTGGGACTCCTTTTCAAAATACTTCTGGCAAAGCTGGATCCAGGCCTAATCTAACCCAGTTTGAATAAGCTGTTTCCCATTTAGCTATTAAAGAAATAAACAAGTGACCCTGGACAAAAAAATTAGAGTAATACCTAGGGTTGCCAACGTTTCATGTCAAAAATTCTAGACATGTATGTGAAAGTAAAATGCATGTAATTTTGATACCCCCGTCCCCTCCCACGCAGTCGTTCCAGTGTCCCTTTGCTTGGCTATTTCTCCATTTCTTCCCACTTGCCATAAGCACTCTCAGTGTGCATACAGTTCTCTGGTTTACTTCTACAATGATTACAGATATTTGGATTAAATTTAAAACTTTTATTTCAAATTTTATAGCACAGAGACTGATAAACATTTGCAAACAAAGTAATACAGTCTCACAATGAAAACAGGCACAGCACTGAAACCCACATTCAAAGAATATGCATCTGGCCAGTTTACCGTTAGACTTTTTTCAAATTATAGGCCCCTTGCACACATTTTTAGGACCATACAAAAGTTCTTTGATTCACCTTCCTGATTGTAGTACATTTTAACGTATAATAACCAAATTATATCCCTTGCATAATACAGCACCACTTGTTAGAGCATGTTTTAAATGTATAGTTTTGAACCAATAATGACAAAACTTCCCAACTGAGAACATTTCAGCCATAAAAGGCCACTCAAACTCCTGTCATTACAATCTACCAATATCAGTCAGTATGCACAATCTCTGCAGAAGTAAAAGTCATCTGAATAATTCCATGTTAAAGAGATCTGTAACTAATGAAAATGTTGCTTCTACAAAACTTTATATTTAAATGTTTCATCTACAAATTCAGGGCCTGCTTCCCTTGAAGAATAAATTGTCTGTGTTACATTAAAAAATGGTAAGCTGGTAATAGTGCAATAAGGAATGGATGGCAAACTGAAAACAGGTTCATTAAGTCCCTAAGAAATATGGAAGTCTACAGAAGAAGTGCTTGATAGTTTAGATAAAAGATAATCCACCATCCTGGAGAAAGTCTTGTTTAGTTACACTTTGAAATTTAAGTCTGAGAAGCACAGTACTTGCATGATTTAGTTTATTTCAAATAAAACAAAGCAAATAAAAGAATTAAGTACAACAGGATTCAGTGCAATACATACAATGCAATTCTTCTTTCATTACATTTGCATTAGTTTCCATAAAATGCCCCAAATACCAAGCATCTTTGCCAGCTGTTGTCACAAAGGTTTTCAAAAAAGCCTCTGATAGAGCAGAGCATTTTTCAATGTTGAGTATTTAAAATTGAACACAGTTTCTGGTTCAGTAGCAGTGATGAAAGATAACTTATTTTGGTGTGCTCTGCTTCCCTCCTAATGCAGGAAAGTATATATTTCTAGATTTTTTAATTAGCATCCAGAAAGGGAGATATCTAAGGTAAATGTACCAAGTGAGATCTTAACACAATATTCCCTTTACCTTGAAAAACAAATAACAGATTGAAGGCAAATGTATGTATTAGCCATTTATACAGCTAAAAGTCTGACTAATGATAAAGCTGTCTGCCAAGCAATTAGTTAGGTTTTAGTAGTTCGCATAGGAATGAACAGACGTTACAGAAATTTGACCAGGTAAAGAAATATGTTGAACTCTAGTTTGATGCAGTCTAGGCAATGACAGCATCATTGAAAAACACTTAATAGAGTAATACTATGCCTGGGCACTGCTTCATATTTACAGGACAATGCCACTGTACCAAGTACTGAGAAAATCTGCACTTTGCAGGTTAACCTGCCCCTAAAAAAATAGCCATCTGTATAATGGATGTTAGCATAGATATGAAGGGGTTAAGAGGTGAACCTCTGCCTTCAAGAGCTAAACCCAAGCTAAATGTATATACATATATATAGAGAGAGGCAAAATCAGAGCACTTAAAGTGAACTAATAAGTCTGATATTTAATGATGAATTGCTGGTGTTTCTACCAACATATACATTTTGTTAGACCACAGAAGATCCAGAGCTGCAACAACGGCTGCTTAGTATAGTGGGACTATATTTTTCACCCCATTGTGTCAGATCTGGAACATCAGTCCTACTCAATATGAATATCAAGAAAGTGATATGAAGAGGAACAACCTGGGTGGCCACATAGAAAAGCACACATATATAGATATGTTAACCACATTATATTATGTCTGCATGTAAATTAGTCTGCTAAGTTAACAAGTTGCAGAGGTCAGTAAACTGGTCTGAGAATCCTTTTCAGCCATGCACCAGGCTAAATAAGCAGATGCAGAAGAATGTTGACAGCTGAATTACACTTAGTGCATTTACAACTGGTTTAACACGCAGAAACATAAACCTTATGTCTAAAGTATAGAGCTATGAAAGCAGCAATATACAATAACTAAATGATGTATGTTTATGGAAAAAACTATTTACAATGTCATATGATAGCATGGGAATCACAAGTGAGTTAGGTAGTCAGCTTTACTCCCCTGTATCACTTTAGTAATGGGTGCTAACCCTATAATGTTGCCCCTTTCCTCAACCTTAACCCTACACCTTACCATCATTAAATCCATTCCATAATACTGCCACTACACAAGATACACTTGGACACACAAATAATACTATATCTTATCCCCTAACCTAACCCTGATGCTAACCTTAACATACATAAACTCGCACACAAATATATAACACCTACCCTTTACTCATCCCTGATCCTAACCCTACCTCACATACACATGCAGAGACACTCTCATCCCTCCAGTCTCACTTACCTATCTTGACATTATACAATATCAACATTTTCACTGTGTGGCTATCCATACCATTGACATTAAACCACACCCTCTGTGTTTGTTGAAGAAATGTCATTCAATAAAAACGTGGGGGACCCATAGATTTATATATATATATATATATATATATATATATATATATATATATATATATATATATGTATATATATATATATATCTATATCTTCTTCTTTCGGTTGCTCCCGTTAGGGGTCGCCACAGCAGATCAACTGTTTACATTTCTTCCTGTCCTCTGCATCTTGCTCTGTCACACCAACCACCTGCATGTCCTCTCTCACCACATCCATCAACCTTATCTTAGGCCTTCCTCTTTTCCTGTTACCTGGCAGCTTCATTCTTGGCATCTTTTTCCCAATATACTCTGCATCCCTCCTCAGCACATGTCCAAACCAACATAATCTTGCCTCTCTGGCTTTGTCTCCAAACCTGGGCTGACCCTCTAATATACTTATTCCTAATCCTGTCCATCCTTGTCACACCCAGTGTAAATCTTAACATCTTCAACTCTGCCATGTCAAGCTCTGACTCCTCCCTTTTTGTCAGTGCCACTGTCTCTAATCCATATAACATAGCTGGTCTCACTACCCTCTTGTAGACCTTCCCTTTCACTCTTACTGGGACTCTGTCACAAATCACTGCTGACACTCTTCTCCACCCACTCCATCCTGCCTGTACTCTCTTCTTCACCTCTCTTTCACACTCACCATTACTCTGAACTGTTGATTCCAAGTACTTAAACTCATCCATCTTCGCCACCTCTACACCCTGCATCCTCACTATTCCTCTATCCTCCCCCTCATTCACACACATATAGTCTGTCTTAGTCCTGCTGACCTTCATTCCTCTTTTCTCTAGAGCATATCTCCACCTCTCCAGGGTCTCCTCCACCTGTTCCCTACTCTCACTACAGATCACAATGTCATCTGTAAATATCATAGTCCATGGGGACTCCTGTCTGATGTTGTCTGTCAACCTGTCCATCACCATTGCAAATAAGAAAGGGCTCAGAGCTGATCCTTGATGTAATCTCACCTCCACCTTAAACGCATCCATCACTCCCACCGCAGACCTCACCGCTGTCACACTACCCTCGTACATATATATATCCCTTCTTTTAAATGAGTTCAATCTAGACCCCCAAATAAAACAACACCATTTCTTCATCTTTACTTTATCCATCTAAGATGGAAACATATACACCCATAAGTATACTAGTTTTCTCTATATAAATAATTAACATATGTACATTTTTGTTAAATGATAAAAACTTTTCTACCAAACCAATAACTTATTAATTTCTTATACTATTTCCCTCCATTATTTTATTATACTTTCATACTCTCCTAAGTATACTTCCAAAGCACTTAGTTTTTCTGGTATAATGTATCCAATTCATTTTTTTTACCAATTCTTTTACTGTTCAATTTGTTTAACCATAATACAGCTTTTTGTAATAGTTTTTCAACCTTTATCATAATCTCACTCATCCAAATTTTGTTTTAGCCATGATAACCACATCATCTGAATATGACAAACACATAGGTTTACAGTTCCTTTCTCAATCTTCCAACTTGCTTTTCTCATTCTGCAAGTGCACATTTGTATTATTGTATTCATCACCAATACAAAAAGACACGTGCTCAAGGAACATCCTTGTTGAATTCCTGTATTAATTCTTATTTTTCTTTCTATTCATTTTTAATAACTTTTATCAGAGATTTTTCTTAACATATTCTTTTTACTTTCACTAATTTTTCTCCAATATCTTGAATATTGCCCTATGGTTCACCCTGCCTAGTCCTTTTGCTACAGCAAGTTACTTATCTTTCCTCCTTATTTTCTTTCAAAATCATATCTTTCTCTTATTTTACCACTGTTAATATTTCCTTCACCTTCCTTCCTTTTACACCAAACACTTCATTCCATGTAACTTAGTTCTATACTTTCTGCACCATTTTACATTATTTTCATAAAAATACCATCTAGATTTGATGGTGTTATTGGCCTCCAATTGTGTATATATTTTCTTTCAGCCTTTTTACTAAAAAAAATGTAATCATGTCACCATATATCCATTCTTTTTGATACCTTTCTCACACTACTCATTAAATATTTTAATGAACATTCTTTTTTCACCTTCACCCATTTCTTTATGGGTGTAGGTATTACAAAGTAATGTGTCTGGAGCATTTCTCCCTGGGCCTCTGCTGAAAATTGGCTTTGTTCCAAATCGGACTTTCCCTGTAATCAAATGTTAAATAAAAATGTTAAATAAATAAAATACATTTATAATATCCATAATTTAATACATCTAGTCTGGTGCAGATTCCTCTCTGCACCCTTTACAGTTTCTTCTAATTTTTCCATTTCAATTTTCTCTTTTAAATGTATCTTAATATTACCAGAAACCCTTTTCACCATCTATTTTTCAACTTCAACAAATTATTTTTTATGTATTCTACTTACACATTTGATAGAGTAATATGCAGCTAGTCACAGTTAGTTATATGTGTTGCAAGCATTCTCTTATTATTTTGCTTTTTTTACTATCTGCTGATACCTGAAAGAAGACTGTTTTTCTATGTTAACTAGTGTTACGGCTGAGCTCTTATTACCGCACACTTGCACACTTGTAAGGCGAATTTGCCTCATCAGTCGGTAACCTAGTAAAGATGCCAATGAACATGTGCTTTTTTTAACATAAGCAAAACTGCTTTAAACAATGTAAAGCTTACTTGTGCCACTGTGCATAGATGTCCTGTACTGTTTGTAGCTTATAGACAGACTTTGTTTTGTTATATATTCTAATACCCAGCTATATCTTTCCTTTCTTCATTCCCAGAAAATCTTCACTTTTTCTCTCACACCCTCCTCTGCCTACCCCCATTGAAGGCTCATAATGCTAGGAGATTACTCCGTTTGAGAACCTGAACCCAGTAGCAGCCTACTTTTCTGTAGTACTGAAAAGGACACAAGATTGTTAATTAGTAATAGCTCCTTCTATTTTAGTGAGAAACATTAGACAGTGTCCTGATCGGGAATCAGCAGCACTAGCAATAAGTGCTAAGGCCCCTCTCCTACTTCCTGCAAAGTAGCAGTCAAATAACTACAGGCAAAGAAATATGGGTTGTGCAAAATAATTGGTTTGTTTTTGCACTCCTACCAAGTTGCACTCCATGCCTGCTCTGTCCTGAACAGAACTCATAGATTGGCTCCACAGTCTAGAGGTCTGGTTAAGCCCTGCTCCACTCATCTCATTTTACTCGGCTCACTCCGCTCCTCTACCCTACCCCCATTCCCTCCCACTCCCAGTACAGCCCAATTTAACACCATACCACCTGACCATCCCCAACACCTATCAGCTACATCTTCTCTCCTAGCCAACCCACACCCCCTGCCCTCCTACCAAATAAAGACACTCACTATAATACAAGCTCACCTCTTCCCCTGCCCTATACTTATAAGACATAGCTGCCATTAGTCAAACACTACTCCAACATTACAATGCAAACATCAATATCATTTCTCTTGCTAACTCTAACCACCCTAGCTTACCTTACATCAGTACATACCAATTTGCCTCTTCACAGTACTTCCTACCACACAACACATAGTATAGCATACCCTCCAACTCACATACATTTCCCTCTCTGCCCCTCACTGTTTAGAGATAATTATATACTACACTCATACAAAATCTGCCTACCAAATACATACACCAGACAATTACAAAATAAATCCTATATAGAAGTAGCTCACACCATTAAACACATTATAATGTCCAGCATAAGACTACTCATTTCAGGTAACATACATCCAAACCCAGGACCATATGCTACCCTACCCCCCAACAAGCATAAATCAGACCTACTAATCATTCACATAAATGTTTGTAGCATCTCCAACAAACTCGCCAATCTACATGCATTTATATCCCAACATTCCCCAGACATACTTGGCATAACTGAAACCTGGCTGAAACCCAGTATCCTAAATGAAGAAATCCTGCCTCCAGGTTACAATATCTTAAGACTAGACAGAAGAGGAAGGAAAGGAGGTGGAGATGTAATTCTGTTTAAAAATACACTCAACCTTCAACCTCTATAACTCTCATTGCCAAAATTCCAAAATGCAGAAACCTTAGGCTCCATGCTAACTATAAATAATACAAAGAGAATTAACATTCTCTGTAGTTATATTCCTCCAGGAAACAACTCCCCAGTAATTGAGGAGACCCTCCAGTGGGTCACAAACAACCTTCTACAAGAGACCATTATATTAGGTGATCTAAATATCAACTGGTCAACCTGTAACTCCAACAACCGCACCAATCACATTAACCTTTTCGGATTTACTGAACTTATCCAGGCACCCACAGAACAGCTAAAAATCCCATAAACAGTCTATTCTTGACTGGATACTAGTAAACTATCCCACACCTAACTACACATCTGGCTGCCTTCCAGATGTCATCAGTGACCACCAACCCATCTTTCTCCTAAGAAAACATGCCACTATTCCAAAACCCATATCATATAGACAAGTTAGAGATGAGCGCAACTTAAAACCCCAGGAACTAAACACTATACTAAAACTATGTAACTGGAAACCACTTTTATCCCTAGGATTAGTTCAAGCAGTCGACTACTTTAACAGCACATTATCAGTGTCCTTAATACTATTGCACCCATGAGAAAAATTAGGGCAAAAACAAATTATGCTTACCAGGGACACTAGAGCCTTATTAAAATCTAGAGACAAAGCCTGGAAACAATGGAAAAAAGACAATTCCCCCCAAAACAGGCAAAGGTATCAACTACTCAGGAATCAGGCCAAAAAGCAGACAAATCTAGACAAACAGAACTATTTCCTAAGAATACAAAATAAACACTCAAAAGACCCACAACATTTTTGGCAAGCTATCAACTCCCTCTTAAAAGCTGGAAAAACAACCACCCCTCTCCTACCTCCTCCAATAACAACAGTGACATAGCCTCCCAATTTAATCATCACTTTGTAGACTCCATCCAGTCACTATCTAAAAAACTATCCTCAAATAACTCCTCACTCACCCCATCAAAAAAACCCCAAAATGTACCCTCCTTTACTCTCTCACCCATTCCCACTTCCACCATTAAAAATGGCCTCCTAAAACTTAAACCTACTACCCTCACAGCTGATAATATACCTGTTAACTTTCTAAGATTAGCCGCTGAATCCTTATCCTACCCTATTTATATTCTCATCAACCAGTCAATTCAGGAAGCCTATGTCCCTCAGGTCTGGATAGTTTCTCATATCATTCCCCTCTGCAAAGGTGGAAACTCCTATGACTTCTCTAACTATCGCCCCATTGCCATCCTGTCTCCCCTTTCTAAACTTCTTGAGAAATATATTCACACACACGTCATGCAATTCCTTAATACTAATAACCTTCTGTCCCCCACACAACATGGCTTTCGCCCTCACCATAGTACAGCCACTGTTCTCCTCTCTTTTACACATCAGGTCAACCAGCACAGAAATGAAAATAACTTTGTTTCCACCATATTTCTAGACCTATCAAAAGCATTTGATATGGTCTCATACCAAATACTACTAAATTCGCTAGCTGCCCTATCGTTTGCTCCTACTACTATAGACTGGTGCAGAAACTACCTATCCAACAGACGGAAATCCATTCTATGGCAAGGAGTTCTATCTCCCCAACTTCCAACAACCATAGATATTCCACAGGGCTCAATCTTGAGTCCACTTCTTTTCTCTATCTTTACAAATAATCTTGCTACTGCTACCAAGCAAGCCTCACTCATACAGTATGCAGATGACTCAACACTTAACTGCATGGCCCCATGCCTTACCGCCTTACAAAAGCTTACCCAAGAATCCTTTAGCTCCACAGAAAGATGGATGACAAACATCCAGCTTATTCTCAACCCAAATAAGACCAAATTACTTCTTTTCTCTCCTAATAAATCCAAACCCATCCCCCTCTCTTTCTCTATCACCTCTAATAATGGCACTGTCATCTCTCCAACTAGCCATACTAAACTCCTTAGAGTAGAAATAGATAACAACCTTTACTTTGATGTCCACATAGCCCAAACTATTAAAAAAGTACACAAAAAATGGGAACTCTCTATAGACATAAAACAATTCCTCACAGACAAGGCAAGAATCACCCTCGCCCAAACTCACCTGCTGTCCACTCTTATGTATGCTGCACCTATCCTAACCCAACCCAGAAAAACAGATCTTAACAAACTTGAGTCATGCTATAATAAAATTGCTAGGTTTGCTAACAACTGTCCCTATAGAACCCATTGTTGTCAGGCTCTAAGGGACTTGCAATGGCTAGAACTTCTGCAACTACTTAGCTATCAACAACTTGTCACCACCTTCAGCATCCACACTTACCCTGACAAAACTCCTGCCCTAAATCACCTACTATCTCACTATTCTACCATTCACCCACTTCGGTCTGCTAACAAGTCTCTCCTTAGTATTACCCTAAATCACCTACTATCTCACTATTCTACCACTCGCCCTCTTCGGTCTGCTAACAAGTCTCTCCTTAGTATTACCCTAAATCACCTACTATCTCACTATTCTACCACTCGCCCTCTTCAGTCTGCTAACAAGTCCCTCCTTAGTATTACCTTAAATCACCTACTATCTCACTATTCTACCACTCACCCTCTTCAGTCTGCTAACAAGTCTCTCCTTAGTATTACCTTAAATAACCTACTATCTCACTATTCTACCACTCGCCCTCTTCGGTCTGCTAACAAGTCTCTCCTTAGTATTACCCTAAATCACCTACTATCTCACTATTCTACCACTCGCCCTCTTCGGTCTGCTAACAAGTCTCTCCTTAGTATTACCTTAAATCACCTACTATCTCACTATTCTACCACTCACCCTCTTCGGTCTGCTAACAAGTCTCTCCTTAGTATTACCCTAAATCACCTACTATCTCACTATTCTACCACTCACCCTCTTCGGTCTGCTAACAAGTCTCTCCTTAGTATTACCCGAAATCACCTACTATCTCACTATTCTACCATTCGTCTACTTCGGTCTGCTAACAAGTCTCTCCTTAGTATTACCAGAGCAACTAACACAGCAGGAAAAGCACTATTTTCTCACACCACAGCAAAAGCTTGGAATAGTCTCCCAACTTCTGTTACTTCTGGTTCCTCTACCCAGAATTTCAAAAACTTACTAAAAACTGGATATGTCCATGCATCACATAAATACCCCTATCTTCCCCCTCTCCCCTTTACCTAATTTTCAGGATTCTGATACGTTTAATAGTTGTAGCCTATCAACTTGAGGAACAAATAACACAGGATATTGTAAATATACTCGTCAATACTACTTTATTTTTAATGCGTCACTGATTTATGTTTTCTTGTTTGTCCTTCATATTTTTAATTATTGTTAAATAAATTGTGGAGCTTTTCTCCCCGAGCCTCCACTGTAAATGGACCTCTGTCCCGTCGGACTATCCCAGTTAACAAATGTAAAATAAATAAAAATAAATAAAAAAAGTAAACCACCCCAATAATTTCTTCCTGCTCATATTTGATATTATCTTCTTTGTCTAATAATTATCCATCTTCCCTTGTACTGTTATAACTTTTCCCCTAAAATGGTGAAACTTCCCATTTTTTCCTTTTAAAAAGATTTTGTCTACACATCATGGTCTTTCACTTTATTTTTAATACGGTCCTTTTTATTCTGTTGATACCTTGTTATATCTCTTTTTCAATTCTGTCTCATATTTTTCATATTCTATCTTCTTCTTATTCCATTCTCAACTTGTATAAAATTTTTTTTCTTATACAACATCCACCAATATGTCCAGTTTTAATAGTACTTGCTAATCTCTCAGTTACCCTTTTTATTCCTTTTCCTTACTTTATTATCTTTCTGTTACCTCCTATTCTAGCCCATACTGCTCTATGATCTGAAATGTCAGCCATTTACATCTCTTCATTTCCTTCATATCTTTTGAATATATCACATAATCTGTTTCAGTTTTAGAAATACATTTCTGTAAGTCTAATCCAAATTTTCCCAATTTGAGCACTTTGCAATTTGTCAACTCTTTCACCACCTTAATATAATGTGCTGTTTTCCACTTTCCTTCCTTAAGTTACAGTCTACCTAAGTAATTAATAATATATTTACCTTTATATGCATATTTCTTCAAAACACCTTCCTTTCAGATGCATGTATCCATATATCACTACTAGTCTGACACATCTTTTTCTTCTTCTACCACATATTACCACCCTCCCATGTACTGTTACTGTCACATTTAATATCTTCTTTCCCCAGTTGTGAGAATCCTAATCCCCTGAATGTGTCTTATTTCCCACTGACCATATATATAATCTTCCTTCCCCATAATGACTGAACTCTTTTTCTTTTTTCCTTCTTCAAATGCCTTGTGTTCAGCAAACATTTCACATCCATACTTTTTAAGTTTTTACATACTTCAGTCATTAATAAACTGCTTTTATCATTCCATAGACTATTTCAATTAAATGTCAATATTCTTATATTATCCTTCCCGTTCTTTGTATCTTTTTTATATCCAGTATATTTTTTCTCTTTCTTTTCCTAACCATTCCCCGAATTATGTTTCCAGATATGTGTTGCTTTTCCCTTCTCTGGCTTTCCATCCTCTCTTTCATCACTTTCTAATATTGCGTGCTTAGTTGTAGCTTGTATGTGTGACCACACATTCTGTAAATCATCCACCCTTCATTTACTCTATACTTTCCATTTTTTTTTTTGCATTCTTTTCACTAATTTCTGTATAATACTTTATTCCTCAAAAATATTTAAGTAACAGTTTGAACTAATTGCCCCTCATATCTACTGTTTTCCTCTTCATCTTCCATTTCTTGTTCTAACAAAGGGTGGTCAAACCAGAACTGTCCAGTCTCATTACATTGTCTACATATGGTAGAAAATGGTACTGCGATCCCTTTTCCCATATTGTCCACATCTTCTTTTGTTACATTCTTGTACCAAATGTATTTTTGTCAAAAAAAAAGCTTTGGGTTGTCCATAATATCTAACAGTGCCCTTTGCCATTTAATATTATTTTGTTTAGTAGAATCCTTCACTTATATTCAGTGTTACTATACGTCTCACTCTCCTGCCCAAACCTTTCTTTTATTGTACACTTTCTTAACATCATGTATATTACTGTAAACAGATAGAAAAAATGTTTTTAATTTATGTTCTTCCACATCTAATGTTTTGAATTGCGGATTTGATTTTAATTTTAATTGAATGCATAAATTCTGAAACAGAAAGTGTTTTCAGCTGCCATAGTATACACGTTTTTCTGCTTCATTCATAAAACATTTTGCTGACAAATTGGTTTCAAATTGCACTTCACAAAAATGTCTTTGTTACCTAAATGAATTATGCTCTTATTTCTTTTACATAAAATCCCAGTAGCAAAAAAATATTATCCATTATGTCGTACCTGTTAAGGTGCCATTGCTTTTTATTCTGATTCTTACAACTGGTCACCTTCAATGCATATTCAGTCCTTTGGTGCTCCTTTGCATTACTGTGCTTCTGTCTTTCTTCAAGCTTCTTCTCCTGTTTTCTTGACTCACAATTTTAGAATCAGTCCTTGTAGTTCTCAGTTCAACATTTGTATTAATTCTTCTCACTTTACCCTGCTGCATACAGTGAGTATGTCCTTAAAATCAGCTTCTCCTTCAGCTAAAATACACACAGATTTATTTGATAAATCTCAACATGTGTTTCTTTTTATCCTGGATTCTTACAAGCATGTTTAGAAATCACCTGTTCATGCAGAACACATTTTAACATTGTATTCCATTCAGCTTTCTCTCCATCTTTTGGCTCTCTCTCCTGGACTAAATCTATAACGACTCATTTGAAATCATTCCCCATAGAAATTGATCACAACTGCTTCTGTCAAGTTTTTATCATGCTGCACAGGTCCTGCAGCACACTCATCTCTGTAACTGCTTCTTCTGCCATGATTGAAATATCTGAGCCCAGTAGCAGTCCTTTGGCACCTTCTATTCTCTCATACTTGACCAAATTTTCCCTAGTAATTTTGAATAATGTTTTGTAGTTCCCTTAAAAAGAGGTTATTCTTCTAGTGGGACTAACCTGGTCAACTATCATAAATAAATAAACAATATGTATTAAAGAGTGGATAAATTCTGCTGAAACTTCAGTGATGCAGTGGATTTTGGGTAGGATGTCATCCATTTCTGCCCCACCTAGAGGAAAACATCTCCATCGGTTCTCAAGTGTCCACTCAGGAACATATACGCAGAGAATATTGCTGGGTGCATTCCCCTCCCACCCTGGCTGACGTAAGTGACACAGACCCTTCTTTTCTTTTTCACCTCAGCGGGCGTGAGCTGCAAATCAATTGGTCATTTGTCATAGCAAAGGCTTTGTTACTTTATGTCATATAGGTGGGTGCAAAAGTCCATATTAGTAATGGTCCCTGAAAAACGGTTGGAAGGAGGTGTTTACTATGAATAATGGTATAATACAAATATCCTTATCTTGTAGTTGTCTGCCTAAAAACTGAATGGACGGTATAAGAATTTATTTCCACAACGGCATTTGCAAAATCCATTTTTTTTCTTTTTAGTAAAACCTCCTCTTTTTCTTGTTAAAAAATTAACTTTAATATATCTATATTATGATCATGCGATGACGTGGTAAGTAGTCATAGCAAGAGATTATCTGTTCAGTTCTTCTCTGGGGTGTCATTTCTGTGAGGTCTGTATGCTCTGTATCTGCTTTGTCTCTTTTCTACGCTATTCTCTCACCTCCCAAAGACAGAGGGATTTTTAAGTATGCATGTAATATGTGCATGATTGTTTGTTCATTCTGCAATGGACTGGCACTCTGTACAGAATTTGTTTGCCATGCCTTGCACTCCCTGGTTGAAAGATAGTCACTGTGGTCCCTGTGACCCTCAATGAATATAAGGTGGGTTACTGGAAAATGAATAAGGGAATTAAATATGTGTTTTTTGTTTATAATTAAATTAATCCTTTTGATATAGCTGCTATAAAAATCACTGTAAACTTAAAATAGTTTGGTATTACCTTCTTTCAAAATAATTCTAATTTTATTTAATCCAATATAATTCAAATATGAAATAACATCCTGCAAGATTTAATCTGATAACAGTCTTTAAAATTATCTTAATTATCTAATTGGAATGAATGTGTATCCTAGAATCTTTTTTTCTATTAATTCTTTTTGACTTTTCCCTAAAACCTTTTTTTAAAATCAACACGATGATATTTTAAAATTCCTGCGATTTTTTAAGTTAACAATAACTTTCATATTTTAATCTCAGGCAATAAAACATAAAGTAGCCCCAAACTAGTGTTTTTATTGGTAACTTTTAAATAGATAGGATAGCTAAAATCTTTCAGACTTTATTGGGAAACAGACAAAACAACCATGGGTATCTTTATGGGAAAAAATAAGGTACAAGTGTATATTACCGTCATATTTCATTTCATATGACTATCTTTACTGTTTTTCAAGTAACCTTCTTTATATATATATATATATATATATATATATATATATATATATATATATATATATATATATATGTACACATACAGATTGTTTATAGGCTTAGTTAAAATTTTTAGACTATTAGGCATTCAATTTTAATGACATCTCTTACTTTGCTCAGTCTAGAATTTTTACCCTCAATATATTAATTGGTGACAACATACTAATTCTACTTGACTTTCTCTTAATGGAGTCTCTTAGTGTGTGGTTGTTGTCTGTATTAAATATTTCTCTTCATTGTTTGAAATATGTATCTATAATCACTTGTGCAAATGCTACCGTGAAGATATCAGTATTATTTGGATGATGTCAGCGATGACTCAGGCTAACCTGCAATTTGGTACAACCATCTATAAACTAAAACAAGCTTTGCTTTCATCCAAGCCAGTTGCTAAGCCTTCTAAGATAGTACTGATTATTCTAAAGTCTGACCACATTTTTTTTTTTCATTTTGAAATCAGTATGACACTAACTTAAATTATAGCAAAACCTAGGCTGATGCTTGCAATCACATATTAAATTATATCTACTTTAAGAAACTATTTAATACACAATTCCTAACTTTTATAATGCTTCATCAATTTGCAATGTTTGGAGATTCCAGAAATGCATTTTCTGTGCATGTTTGTATATCCAACCTTTCTGAACTTTCTGAGCATATTCTTATATATAACCTTTCTGAACTTATATTAACAGTATACTCACATTGTTAAATATATCTAATGAGAATATATCTAATGAGAATGGGACATGTCAGTGAACTTGACAGGGATAGATTTATCTTAGCTTTGTTGGTTTCATATTATCACCTAATAGACTTCCCTGACTTGGATTTGTAAATTTGCTGCATAAGTATTAACATATCTCCATTTTATAAAGTCTCACTGAAATTTAGGAAAATGTTTTTATACTCTGGATCAGCATGAATTTGCTGTATGAGACTGATTTTATTGGACTTGGAACCATATGTTTTTACACTTGATGAAAATATTGAATGTATGTTTGAACTCTTGTTCCAGTAATAAACATATATTTTTAATGGCCACCTTTATTGACTGCTTTAAAAAAAATCCATTGATATGTGCTAACCCGATAGAGTGTTCAGTTCTGAAATATTCACTTTTATATGGTGAAAATTTTCTGAGATAGGGAACTATTTAAGGATGAAAGAATCTGAACAAGTGGTATATAATATGAGTGCAGCCTCTGACCTGCTGGGGTGCAGCTGAGTGCCTACTTTTAAAACTGGGTTATTTTTAACATGAATAGAGACTATCTTTAAAGTAGTCCCTGTTCTTTTTTCTGTGAAAGCTAGAACCTGCTGGAATTTCACTGAAGATATGCAAAAACTTGCAAAAATTTTTGAAACTTATTGGATTTGCCTAAGCTCTAATTTATGTAACCCTGACACTGTAAGCCTGCAATGCTGAAATTACAGGTGGAAAGTGGAGCAAGTGCTTTGGTCAGTTTGCTTATGTGGGATGATAAAAAAAAAAGTCTGTGTGTTCTTGCTCATCCTAAGCTGAATCCTCTAGTAACCTATTTCCAGAAGCAGTGAACTTTGAAAGTTTCTGTTGGTTCTTCAATGAAATAAGCAATTTTTTTTTCATTTTCATATTTTTACTCATTCCTCAATACAAATAAACAGTATGCAAATAATATTCAATATCTTTTAAGCTTCATTAGCCGAAGGTCAACTAGTACAACTGTGCTTGCCATCATGTATGCTTAAATATTCTGATACATTGTATGTGGTAAGGTCTTGGAATTATTCATCTAAATATTAACAAGCAATACTTGATGCCTAGAGGCATCAGTAGGAGTTAACTGCAGAAACTCCTGTAGGTGCACTTGACTGTAATGATTTAAGCAGGAAGACAGAATCGTAGAAAGAACTGAAAACCATATGAAGTCATATTTTATAATGTCTTCCTCATGAATGATTATCTCGTTGTTTAAGGTTTACTTTGCTGTACCCCACGATGCTTCCTTTTCTTTCTTCCAAAAGTAAGGTTTTCTTGTGTCGTGTTTGATAAATGATGGTAACCTTGTTACAGGTGTGTTTTTTTAAAAAAACATTATATCCACTTTGCATTTCATGATTTATTGCAGAATGTTTTCTGTGTTGACAATTGCTTATTTACCTGTTTTTGTTTCAATTAAGAGAGATTCAGTTTAACAAAATCTACAGATTCCCATTGCAGACAGTAACCATTTAATGGTTTCATGCATGGTCTTATATACAGGCCATGATGTAAATATAGATGCTGTTTATAAAATTTCTCTCAGAGATTGCAGTATTGTTAGGCAAAAAGATTTTTCTTTCTGTACTGCTGCACCCTCATTACCTTCAGGATTAGTAAAGATTGAAGTTTCCTACAGTGCATGAAGCCTGGGTTAATTTTATCAAGCAGCACAACGGGGTAATCATTTCGATTTCTGCTTGATATCTTCAAAGTTTAGGCTTCAGTTCAGTTCTGGCCTCTTGCTACTGTCTGCATGGCAAGACTTTATAGTTGTGTTTTTGTCCATTTGAGTTTTCTATTGATAGTGTGGTTTCTCCCACCTTCCAAACAAATTCTGTTTGATTGGCCTGACCTTGGTTGTGGGTAAATTGATCTGAGAAGAGCCAATTTACTTACCTAGCTAAGAAACAAACATGCAAACTAAATAAAGTAAGTCATATCGACAGACCCTGATTTATCTTCAAATTTTTTCAGAGAAGATGACATTCAGTTATGCACTAAGAAAGTAGAATCACCAGATAACCAAATCATAGGTTTAGTAGTTGGACAAATGTATGATCAATTTCCTGCTGCCATCTTACTTTACTTAGTTTTAGAAACTACTCTGTTTCTATTAGTTTCTAATTTCAGGAACTGAGTTCATCATGAAACACTTTCTTGTACCAAAAAAAGAAGTTAAGAATTTATTTATTTATTTGTTTATTGACATTTAATTACTTAGAATGCCCGACTAGGTCGAAGCCCATTTTCATTGGAGGCCTGGGGAGAAAAGCTCCAAATTATTACAAAACATTTTAAGAACAATAATTTTACAATCTTCAAAAATAGAACAAAACCTCTGCAGTTTAAATAATTACAACAAATTAGACATAATATAAAACATTGGTTAAGAATCAATATAAGGTATATACAATCAATTAATATTTGGAGAAAGTTTAGTTTGTTTAGAAATTAAAGGTAAGTTAGTCTAATATGAATAGGAATTGTAATATAAAGTGAGGGAAGAAGGTTTATGGTATATTTAGAAAGCCAGGGAAGAGTATTAGATAACAGTAAGGAAGTAAGTGAAGAAGGGAGAGTAAGGATGTATAGGGAATGAAAAGGTACTTGTTCATATTTAGGTATATAGTTTATCCTGGTTTTGAGGAAGAACAGAGACACATTTTAGCTAGGAAGCCTTTCAGACTGGTTTTGAAAGATGTGAGGGAGGGTACAGACTTGATGGATACAAGTAAGGAATTCCAGGCCTTAGCAACCTTGTACAAGTACAGACAATGCCCAGCAGATTTGTTAAGTTTGTAGACAGACAGGAGTTTTTGGTCAGTGGATCCCAGTGACTGATTGGGAACACAGTTGCCTAGAATGTTTTTTAATTCTGGACAGGCAGATGGATGCTTGATATAAGAAGATATGTATACATTAGTTGATGTGTCGCTTCTAACCATTTAAGGCTTTTCAGTGCTATACAGTGGTGGGTTCTGAAAAGGGCATATGTTGCAAATTTAGCAGCTTTGTTATAGCAGTGTTCAAGTTTTAATTTTTTTGAAGCCTGGATGTTAGTATGGATGTGATCGCCATATAGAAAAGTGGAGAGGAGATAAGTAGTGGCAAGTGTAGTTTTGGTTGCAGTGGTGAGAACATTTTTGGTTCTGTAAAGAATCCCTAATTTTTGATGAGTTTTTCATATGCAGTTTTGTATATGCATATCAAATGTAAAATTATCATCTGCTATCACCCCTTATAGTTTGCTATGAGACGTGACTTCAGTGGTTGTATTATCGAGATAGAGGGTTTAAATGTTGTTTTTTCATGAGAGAAGGATTTGGGGAAAAGTAGTAGTTTGGTCTTTTTTGGGTAGAGGATGAATTGGGGTTATGAAGCCATGTTTCAGTAGCTTTAAAGCTTCTTGAGTACTTTTTCAAAGGTGTACCATGTTGTCAAAGTGGAATCATCTGTGCAATGTATTAGGATTGCCTGTTGTGTGGAAGTATAGAAGGTGTTGGTGAAAATGTTAAAGAGAGAGGACTAGTGGTACACTGGTCATGACTGGGATGTAAGGAGAGACTGTGGAGTGCCATTTTACTGACTGATACCTATTGGACAAGTAGCTTTTGAAACACAGAAGGGTGGGCTGAGATAGACCTAGTGAGGACATTTGAAGAAGTTTGCTATTACAAAGTGGGTAAAAGGCTTTAGAGAAGTCTAGAAATAAGGAAGAGACTAGTTTGCCATTATCTCTAGCTTAATTGACAGTATCTATATAGTTTAGTAGGGCAGTGCTGGTACTATGGGAAGGACAGGAGCCATGCTGTGTAGGGGAAAGGAGTTCTCCCTGCAGGAGATAGCCTAGCAATTGAATTTGAATACATTTTCAAGTATTTTGGCAAGGGGGGTGATAGGATTGCTGTAGGTCTAAAATTATTAATGTCTGTTGAATTTCCTCCTTTGTGCAAAGAGATAATGTGTAACATTTTCCAGAGAGAGGGAATGTGGGATTTCCATATTGACCTATTTATAAGGACTGAGACAGGATAGGCAATACTATTGGCTGCTATTTTTATTTATTGGCTTGGAAGATCATCAGATGAAGAAGATCATGGTTTAAGTTTGTTTAAGATTAATTTTATATAGGATGTGGGCACCAGTTTGAAGGGGAAAGTAGATGTGGTGATATGTGGCTGTTGGGCAGGGTTGGGATTAGATGATGAGGAATCCTTGGTTAGAGATGCTATAGTATCTATAAAATAAGAGTTTAACTGTATTGCAAGTTATCGGGAGAAAGGTTTGAGTTGAATTTTCGGCTGGGCTGTAAGATTTCTTTAATGGATGTCCAAAATTTTTTAGGGTTGCATTTAATATTATTCTGAAAGTTATTATAGTATACGTTTTTGACTTCATTTATTTGCTTTTTTGTATGATTGCTAAGCATTCTAAAGTTTTCAAGATCTAAAGGTGTTTAATATTTTTGCCTTTCTTTCCTTGCTTTTTCTCTATCCTGCATTAGCATTCTACTCTTTTTGGTCAGCCAAATTGCATTATTTGTTTTCAGTCTTTTCTTTCTAGGAGGTGCAAGGCTATGTAGGATATTTAGAAAAGTTGCACTGAATTCATTTACAGCATTGTCTTAGGGGAGAAAGTTTAGGAAGTTCCAGTTAATAGATGATAGTGTAGTAACAAACATTTATGGGTTAAACTTGGAAAAGTTATGTGTTCTGTTATAAGTATGTTCATTAACTGGATGTGTGAGATGTGTGGTCATATAAACTGGGAGATGATCACTGGTAGAGTCTGACATTGTACCTGTGGTGGAGTATTTGCTAGGGTCTGATAGTAGGATTCAGTCTAATAGAGAATTTGATGTCTTGCTATAATTTGTGGGGATATTAATTAGTTGTGTGAAACCATATAAGTTCATGCTAGATGTAGGGGAGTTAATGGCCAAGGAATTGACATTCACTTCATGTAGTAATATTTTTTTCTTGCGGAAATGTTAAGGATATCCAATGTAGGATATCTTCCAGTATAGCTGTATTGTTACCAGGAAGGATATAAAGGATAGTAATGCATATTTGTTTATAATTGTTTTGAGGAAAGCAGTAAGAAGCTCTGCTGAACTGAATTTTGGTGTTTGTTTGCTGTAAGGGGAAATGTGGTATGTATTGGGAAATATTAAAGCAATGCCACCACCTTTCCTCTTTATATGATCATTACGGATGATATTATAACCAAGAGGTGTAATTTTAGAGTAATTTTTGCTGGGTTTAAGCCAGGTTTCAGTTACAGGGAGAATATCAGGCTTAAATTCAGGCATGTAGTTCAGCAGTTTTATTTCTTATACTTGTAACATTGATACCAGTAAAAATGTGATCATCAGGGATGAGGATCGGCTGTTGCAGGGTTAGAGAAGTATGTGGGAGAGAATGATCTTTATGTTCATTATGACAGAGAGGGCAAGGATTAGGGTGTGTATCTCTTCATTGAAGGATTTTAGTATATTGGTGAACTATGCATACTTGTTTTTGGACAGGATTCTTGCACTTAGCTTTGTTTTGGTTTGAGTTGAAGTGCAATTAGTTAGCCTATATTTGGAATAAAGGTGAAGGGCAATATTAAATAGGTTTGGTGTAATATATGGAGAGTTTAAAGAGGAAGTATGGATAGGTGGTTGGGACAGAGTTCGAGAGATGTAAGATATTATTGAGTTATAGTAGGATAAAAGATGGAACAGTAGGAGGAGATGAATGGAGGATAAGCTGAAGAGTAGCATAATTAAGGACAGGACTTTGTATTTTATAGATGTCAGGTGGTCATGAAGTAGCAATGAAGAAGGAAACTAGAAGTTGCAGGACAGAAGGAGATTCATTGATGGTGGATTATGAAAGCTGGAAGAGGTTAGGTAAGGATAGAAGAGGTAGGTTGTCTGGGTATCTTCTCTGGGATGTAAGGAATAGAGGATTATTGAAGGTTAGCATATAATAGTGTAGTCAGAATAAGAAAAAATGAGGGGTTATTTGGGAAAAGTAAAAGATACAATGTGGAAGAGACAGGTACTATTAGGGAGGGTTGCGATTATAAATGGATGTAATGCAAAGCGGTATGGGAGGGATAAAGATAGTTGGCAATGGGGTTGAAAGATTGTCAGGGAATAAGCAGAGCATTCATTACTGCTAGTAGTTTGCAATTATCAGGCAAGACCTACTGTATTGTTCAATTAATTAATAAAATCATTGTATCAGATATTGAAAAAAACAGTGTGTTTGAAAAACAAAATAAGTATTCCATAGCTGTGCACATAGATGAAGAAGAACTGGAATGCATACTTGTTTACCTATTCTATAATATAGCTGAGGAGAAGTGCAGTTACAGTAAGGATCAAGCTCACAGGAGGCTTAAACAATTGACAGAAGGTGTTTGATCATATTACTCACTTTATAGTCAGGAATTATTTGTGCCGTGCATTATTCAAAAAATCGAGGGACTGTATTAGAAATTTTGTTTAACTGTTTCAGATATAAATGGTAACCAGAAAAATAACTAAATAGCCATAGGTAAGCGTTGCACCATGTCAATAGTAATACCATTTGACAGCATTATTTAATAATGCAATATCTAGCAGAAATTCATGCAGTAGGACTACATAATATATGTTTAAAATAGCACTGTCAATAAAATACTGCAACAATAGCTTATGAGTCCTCCTTGTCCCCATTCTGTGTCACTATTTCTGTTTCTCACTTATTTTTCTTTTTTTCACTTTTTATCCCTTTTATGTCCCCTTTTCCACAGGTATGGATACCTCAGGGGCAGCCCAGCCTCATGCCATACCTCCCATTTCAGGGATACCATACCATCTCTTTCTACCTATCCTGGGGCATCTTCTCAGGGTTGAAGTGGTGGCTTTGGTCTGTAGGCACCCCTGTCATGAACATTATGAGCTTGAGGACCTGGTTGAGGATGTGATTGAGTGGACAGTGGAAAGATATTTTCAACCCATGCAAGACCTCCTCAGTGGGCTAGAGTCATTGAACTGGTTGGCTCTGTCTATCAAGCCTCAAGTGGCCTCCACCCTCATGTCACCGGGGTCCACCACTGCAAGTCCATCAGCCAGTGGGAATATATGAGGTTTACTGGACTATGTGAAACCTGATACAACACCTCCTCACCCTCCTTCTTCTGTGTCTGTTTGCCATCCATATGTCTTGCAACCCTATCAGTGTCAGCCCACCATAATGTTCCTGTCTATCTTTTATGTTATGTCCATTGCTCTAACTTTACCCAAAGCTTCTCCTTATATAAAAAATTTTGAAAAATGGGGGGTGGTCTATCCCTCACCAAAAACTTAGTATCTCTCCTCTTCCATCTTCTCCAGCACAACCCTCTCAATGTCTTGTTTTTGTATGCATATTTTTTTCTTTCTCCCCCTTTTCTAGCTGTCCTATCTCCACATTTCAAACCTGATAAAGACCCAACTAGGGTGTCCACATAAGGACAAGTGTACATTCAGTAGATAACACCTTATATCATTCTTAAATTTACTTCTATGGAGCTATGTTGAGTGCTGCTTTCCTTAATTATGCACCAGTAATATATGCTGGCTTGAAGAAGCCAGTATTCACCACTCATTTTAAAAATAGCCAAAAGTAATCATCACTTTTCATTCGAATGGTTACATTTGCATGTAGTCACAGTAGTTTTAATTCATTTTATAATCCTAAAGATGGCCCACAAGTTTGTGGGTGGGTCTATGCAACCCTTCAATGTTGTGTAATTAATACATTTGTCATTAATGGACACTGAGCATGTTTGTATAAAGGTGTAACACTGCTCTTCACCATTTGGCCTTGCACAAATACAAACCTTGGGACTATGAATACCACCCTATCTCTGTTGCACTTGACTGGATTGTAAGTAAAAAGGGTCATCAGATGGCCTCACTTATCTGATTGACAAATGTAAAATGCGCAGTACATATGTGGCTGTATCAGGAATTTTTTGATAGACTAATACCTAAGTATGCTATAACCTTTGGGTGTATTGGACTAAGAGGCTTATTATACATTTTATTATAGAACCTGATGTAATTTGGGGTTTTCTGAACCTTTCCTTGTTTTTAAGATTTTAGTAATGCATTGCTGTGGTGTGATTACATCTTTGCTCATATTAATATTGATATGTGTGTGTATGTATGTTTGTGTGTGTGTGTGTGTGTGTGTGAATATTGATATGTGTGTGTGTGTGTGTGTGTGTGTGTGTGTGTGTGTGTGTGTGTGTGTGTGTGTGTGTGTGTGTGTGTGTGTGTGTGTGTGTGTGCACGGCACTCAGTCCCAGAAGTGCATTCTTAACATTATACCTAAAATTCTGTCAGTGATTCAAAGCAAACCTTTTTTTGTCACACTCATTTTACTGTATTGTAACTAACAGACACACACATGCATGCGAGCACACACACACGCACACACATACACACATACACACACACACACACACACACACACACACACACACACACACACACACACACACACACACACACACACACACACACACGCCTTCCTAGACTGCTAACATTTCAGACAATCTGTTCAAGGATTGACAGCTAACATTACTCGTTGAGTGGCAGTAATACTTTCTAAAATTACTCTTGGAAATGCAGTTTGGATGTGCATTTAAAAGAAAAGCTTTCTGCTTTGTGACTGAAATAATTCAGCAGAGAAATCAAGAAAACAAAAAAATGAACCTCCTCTGACTGTTCCTGAAGACCGCTGATGAAGGCAGATTTTATGTTCTAAATCATTATTTCATATTTCGACTTATGTTCAAACCCTTTTATCAAGATACAGTTTAGATGTCAGACAGAAATTGCTTCACTCCTCTTATTTTTAAAAGGGAGCCCATGTCAAAATCTGATTGGAAATGTTTTTTTGACTCATTTTCTCTTTCTCAGACTTTGTCTTATTTATTTGTGTTTTAACTATACTTCACAGAGTGTCCCTTAAGGGGAAATGATCAGCTAGATCATTGGCACTAATTATAACACGTCTCAAATTATTTGTGTCATCAGAAAATGTCAGGCTTTGATGTCTGCATATGAGGTGATGATTACTATTGGTCACATCTGTTTTCCTACTTCTTACTGTGACATTTCAAATACTCAACAGATTACTAAAAAGGACCAAAGCAAATTGTGTTAAATGGAACTGTTATCTGTTGATGTTAGTAGGTGTCTGGTGGGTGACTGAGTGGTTTTCATTAAATTCATGTTATTCTTGTTTTCTGAACTAGAAAATTCAACGCAATTAAGAATGTTTCTGTTTCTGATTATGAAGTGTCACTTCAGAGAGATATATTTTTATGTTTTGTCAATTACTTTTATCCTATTAAGGATGAGGTCCTTTTATGGGACTGCTTTATAGCCTATAGCCTACAGACCACCCCACCCCCAGGAACCCCACTCAGCCTTCCTGAGAGCACTGGAAAATATGAAGGTCTCTCCAAACACCATTATATTGGGTGACTTCAACTACCCAACCATAGACTGGGAGCATTACTCACCTGATCATCACCAACATGGGGACTCTATGCTCTCTGATTAGCTGACAGGTTCAGCGAACTCTCACCCCCACCAAAAGGGCTAATATCTCCCAGCAAAGCACACAGCATCAATGGACCCAGACGTGTCTGGGGGACTGGCTGCGTCATGAACTCCAGTCCCAAGAAGAAACCTAAAAAAAAAAAAACAAACTCTCAGCCTTACTACAGGATATGGATACAGGATATGTACCCAACAGCAGCAAATGTGGTCCCTCTCCAACAAAGGTGGTCCACAGATCCTGGCTGGAAACTATCCTGGATCTCACTCTCACTTGGCTTGGGTCTGCAAAGCTATGGAAAAGGATACTCATGGAATTTATAATAAAGATAAACAAAGATATTGGGGACCCTAGTTTGTTTGCTTTTTTAAAGTTGGGCAGATCCTGCCTTGAATCTGGTCCATTTTTCTTTGAAGTCACCAACCAAGCCACAGGGGGAAGGTGGTCCCACACACAGCCTGGACCCTGACCAAAGCCTTTGATACAATACCCTCCACTCGGGCATTATAGATAAGCTCACCAGCTTAAATATAAACCCCTATGTCACTAAATGGGTTGCAAACTGGCTCAAGAGAAGAACTAATTAGGGACCTGGGACAACCACGGCCAAAAAGTGGTTAGAAAATCATCAGGCCCATAATTGAGCACTGAAATAAATAGGACATGCTGAAGGGACAGAAGTGTATCACTTCTGTGTCACTGTTAGACAGAGCAGATATAGCCTAGTATGAACCTATGAACCTATGAACCTATAAGATATAGAAGAGCATTCATAGGGACTTAAAGAATCCTTGCCAAAGAACTGAGAGTTTATTATCTGAAATGAGGTGGCCATTGTGCAGGAATGAGACAGTGGGGTTGTAGCTGCTTGTAAAGCAATTTTTGTTTTCTTTCTTTCCCGGGACATCGTCCATCCACAAGCACTTTTCCCATTTTTTACATATGGGGTCAGGGTGTCACTTCAACAGTGACAATCATCAACAGCCAAACTTCACACTGCTGGGTAGCTAGCCTAGCATTGGCTGTTTTCCCATACTACACACTCACACTTACAAGCCCACTTATGTCCAGTTTAGATTGTCCAGTCCACCTATTGCATGTCTTTGGAATGTGGGTGAAAACTGGAGTACCCAGAAGAAACCCATGTGAAAATAGGAAGGACATGCAGACTTCGCATAGAAGGCACCTCAGCCAAGAATCAAACTAAAGAAGCTCTTGTGGTGAGACAACAATGCTATCTGCTGGACCATTGTGCCACCCTCTTTTCTTTTCCGGGAATGGTGAATGAGAAGCCTGTCATATGTAATTCCAGCAGTATCACCTGAGTTTAAGATACAAAACTTGATGTGGTATCTCCAAAGTCTCATTCCGGTATGACTGCAGCAAAAATTGCTGTTGAGAAGACATGTCAGAAAGACAATGTGCTAACTACAATTGATTTACATTTACAAGAAGGAACTGAAGCTTTTGAAGAACACATATATTTTTACATAATTTTAATACTTTTTTTTCTTTTGCTTTACTTGTTAATTGTTATTACCTGCCAGTGTGATTGATGGATGAATTGTTTGTTAAAACAAAAAAACATCAGCAAGCAGATTGTGGCTCGAGAAGTTAACTAAACTTTGTGAGACCTGCCTAGTTATTTTTTTAAACCAGATAAATAAAATTAAAATAAAGGTAATAATACTGTTGTTTCTATTAAAAAATGGTTTCAACTGTATCAAACGTGTCTACAAATCAGAAATCAGGATACTTGTGGGATCATCATAAAATAAATGGATATAACTTATATAAGAATGAGAAATAGTTTACTTTATTAAAGTACCACAGATGTATTCTTTTTTGTGAAGCACCCTAGTTTCATGTTGCTACCAGTGTGGCTTGCTGTAACACGAATTTGTAAACTGGAGACATAGTAGCACCCTTAAAATTCTCCAACCAGTCATGAAGGCAAAATATCAAATAACCCTTCTAAAGAGTACCTGGAGAGCTAAAAGAAAAAAATTGTGTTATACCAGAGTTTGAGGTGATGCTGGGATTTGCCCTCTTTTATTAAAATTAAAGTTTACAGTGAGGACAATTTCCTTCTGGCCCAGTTTGCTATAGAGACAGCACTTAGTGACATCAAAGAGAAGCCAGTTACATAGCTGTGATACTGGTAAATAGAAACACAATATCTGCTAATATAGAGGAATATAGATGAATTTTACACTCCATAGAGAAAAATCACAATAACTAAATTGTGTAATACTGCAGGGTGACTCTATATTCAAATTAGTGTAGCTAAACTATGGAACCATGTCCCAGTTCCACTGAAATGCATTCAGAATTCAAAGTAATTTAAAACACAACTAAAAACTTTGCCTGTCAAGTCAGTTTATCTGGTCCTGTACATTTCTAGGATAAATACCACAGTTAACGTCAAACCATTTTTCCTCATTCAGAATTCTGTGGACCAAAACCAGTCTTCTCCATTACCTAAATAGTTTTACTAATATCTCTCAGCTATATACATTGTTTTGCAATGTCGCTCACCCCTTTGCCTCTATACTTCTAATATAAGCCTTATGATAGCAATATTTATAATTTATAGGTTCATAGGAGATTTCAAGTCTAATCTGTCAAGAGCTTAGCCAGTTTTACTCAGATTTTACCCAATTTTCCATACCAAGGGAAACATAACAAGGGTCAGCAAGCAGGGTTTTGACAATTTTTACAGACTGCCTCTGTCTGTAATGGACATGGGTGCCATCCCAGGAGTGAATTTGTGATTTCTCATCCATTGTTCCAGATTGTTGTATAAGATGGTCAGGGAAGGGAAAGGTAACTGGCATACCTCTCAGCTGTACTGAATTCCTTGATATTTACTGATTTTGAGGACAAAATAATGGGGTGCCATGAATTCCTGAGTGGCCCCTTCAATTCCAGTTTTTTTTTCAATTTTTTTTTTCAGTTGAAGTTGTAGCTGATGCCATCACATGCAGGGGTGTGCACAATGATATCAGCAGACTGCCAGCCTGTCAGAATTCGGCTGAGGGCTCGAACTGTAACTATGTTTACCTTTTTACATCCATTCTTACATTGAACATTCTCGTTGTGGATTTAGAATAGCAGGGGGGGCAGGTGAGCAGCACACAGACACCAGTGAGCGGATCAGAGGAGCTGTCTGTTTTAAGTTAAGTCCTGCATTCTGCCAGCCAAACCAAGAAGAAATAAACAAGTTGTACTTAAGTTTATGCAGTGCAGACAGTGAACAGCAGTCAAGGAGAATCTGGACTGGTCCACCCAGCATCTGCACTCCCAGGAATCCCAGACCCAGGATCAGGACAGGATCAGTCAGGATGAGAAAATTTATCTCCGGAGGCTCAACTTCCTCCAGTTCCAGGTAAAGGAAAAAAAAAAACACGTATATAATAGATTCAGCTGCCAGTGCCAGATCATGTCAGTCAGTGTAGTGAGGTGGTTTTAGTACTACTGTTGGAATTTGAATCTGTTGCTGTCACTGACATGGGATTAATAACACCTTAAAGAATGAATGCAGCATCTGACAGATATTGTATTTATTTGTTGTATTTGTTTTATAGCTCACTTTAAAGAATGAACGCAGCATCTGGATCTGACAGATATTTTATTTATTTATTTATTTGTTTGTTTGTTCTTTTATTTGCGGTGTTTGTTAACCAGGGTAGCACTAGTCAGCAATGACCATTTTCAGTCTCTTAGATCCTTAGTCTGTTACAGAACAGGCAATAAAGATACACGGCAGTGAGTAAAAGCACTGTATGAAGAAATGGCAAATATAATGCAAAGGAAGTCACAACAATTTGTGTACAGTCTGAGGTAGAATGACCATGGACTTGATTCAGCAAGGGCTTGCAGACTGACAGATTAACAATTCAAGTTTTGCAGAAGTTGGAACTACCCCCATTAGTTAAGTCTTTACAAGAGGAAAAACATGAATTGCACTGATATGTTGTTGTTGTTTGTAAGTCATTTCTTCTGTATTAAGTATGTTGTAATAACCAAACATCTTAGTAAATTTATTTTCTTTGTTAATTTTTATAGATCACTGATCCACACAGATTTTATACAGACTTGGCGCTGTCGGGCTGCCAGTGTCTTCTTACTAATTGTTTTCTCTTCTGTGAGACTACATACAGCATTGCATGTTACAAATGTATGATAAACTGTGTGCCCTTTACATGTATATTGATCCCATGCTGAAAAAACACTGTTGAGTTATAGCTGAAAAAGTTCAACAGACCAGGCTGAATACATGGTTATCAAATAGTAAATCAATCAATCAATCAATCAATCAATCAATCAATCAATCAATCAATCAATCAATCAATCAAACAATCAGAAATAATTGTCTCCAGAGAGTGTTGATGTTCTACCTAAATAAAGTTCTACAAAGTAACTTTCATTTTGTTCTCTACTTATATGATTCTGTTATAGTAGCCAAATGCATCTGTTAAGCATAGATTCGAAAAATGCCATGTACCTTGTTATGTTAAATATGTTGTGCCTCATGGGAATGCAATGGGTAACTTGGACTGATGACTGAAGTAGCACCCATAACTTTTCTAATCATGGAGTCTGCACCATCCTATTCTCATCCTGGAACATTTTCAGTATTAACTCCTGAAGTCTGTATAATAATAATGACTTGATCTGTAGTGCTTTCACTGGTGACAGCTTCAGTGCAGTTTAAACATTTTAGAAATTCCTGTTGTATGCAGCCCTGTCAATAAACTGTATAACAAAAACATGTTATTTGTTAATCAATTAATCAATCAATTCAGCTGATTAACTGGCAATGATTATAAAGAAATAAACTATAGCTACTGGCATCTCCTTTGTTAAAATAATGGTCCAACATATTTCTGTTATCTGATTTTATACATGCCAAGTTCTGTATGTTGCATTTTTAATAAATGTTCAAGTAGTCTCTTAGCTCACCTCCTCTGTCACTTCAGTATTCAAAAATTGCATTGCAGCCCCATTTATCAGTAGAAACATCCATGTCAGTGTCTCAATGACCTCTGAATAATACACTATAGCAACCTCTCAAAGTAACTTCATTAATAAATGGTCTCAGTTTTGCTTTGTTGTCTTCAAGAAATGAAAAATCTTAAGCCTTTCTTTAAGGATCCACATACCTTTGTAAGACGTTATACATTTTGTACCCAAAACTATAGTGTTTTGTGTGCTACACAAATTTGATATTTATATAATGTTCCTGCCATCTTCTTCCATTTTGATTATGGCATGGGAACAGCCATACTACTTTAGGGCTGAATAGATCACAGTATATACACAATTCTGCATCATAGGATTTAGAATAAAAGAACCATTCGTTCTGTGAAAGGCAAGGTTTAATTTGTGCCAGAACTTGCCTGAGTGTTGCTACCTTACCTCTAAAAAAGTCTTTCACCAAAATGTCTGCAGTTTGCCTGTAAGGTGCTCTGTGGAATATGGGTGCTGAATTCATTGAGACTTTAGCCTCAGACATGGTGGTGTGACTGCAAACCATATAATAAACCCCTCTCTTCCTGTTCTTGTGTTTCCCAGTATAATTATCCACTGACTCCCATGAACCTTTAAGCCATCTATAACTTACTCTGAATTTCTTTTGCATGCAAGTGAAATTAGCATTTTCTTCACTGATTTTCCAAATCTGCATGTAGAAGGAAAGAAAATGCTGCATTCCACATTTGATTTAATGAAATAGCTATGCAAGACCAGGACGTCAGCACAAGAGTATGACTGGTGCTTAGCATGGTCTAAAGAAGAATACCCTGCTGCTTCCAAGATGGACATAAGGTTTTATGTGCCGTCTGCTATCAAAAGTGAGAAGCTGAGTGCGAGTGACAGGGGGCTTGAACTGGTAAAAGATGTGTATTCTGTGTGAACATGGACTTGTTAAAAATCTGTATTCAGTGGTTTTATTTATTTTTATTTATTTTATTGATTTAGAATTTGTTAACTGGGGCAGCATACTGATCCCACAAAACCTATTTCAGTCTTATCCCAGGATAAACGCAATAAAAATGTAATATATACATATATTATATACAAAGTTAATATCATAGTTGGCAATAGATAATCAACATTATATACCGAGTGACTGACAAAACACAATATGTACATGCATTATAAATAGACTGGAAATCATAGGTGGCAAGCTGAAAGGATAACAATGAAAAGAAAATTCAGAGCAAGGCATGTAGGGAGAAGAAGAGTATAAAGGGGGTGCGTTATATCACCTGAGAAATAGCAGTTGTGTTTTCCTAGTGTCTTGAAATGTGCTTTAATTTCTAATTGGAAAATGGGGTTAGAGGAAAGATCTTTAAGAAGAGAAGGAAGAAGCTCCCACAGTTTGGGACCAAGGACTGAGATATCATGGTCTGTGGAGCAAAGCCTAGTATGGGAGGTTTGCAGGAGGAGAAATGAGTGGTCAAGATGTCTAAGGTTGTATGCTTGTATATTTATGAATAGTCTAACACTATTGTTCTTCTGTTTATCTTGTGTTTAATATTTTGCCTGTTATTCAGTTTGCGTTTAAAAGTTGGTATCCTACAATTCTATTGGGGAGGGTGGGGTTACATAATTATGAATAGAAATTTTATGTTAATCAGTATACAGATTTTTGGCCAGCTGTGTCTATTTTTTAAGGGCCTTCATCCAGATTTTTTTAAGATTCCAGGTTGAGAGGTATGGTAGCTGGCCCGTAAGGGGATCGAACCTGCGACCTTGGCATTATTAGCACCACTCTCTAAATAATTGAGCAATAGTTTCATATTTGTTACTAGGTAGGCATGCAGTCCAGGAGACCATTAATGAGCCTAGCCCAATTTCCCAATTACCCCAAAGCATTGTCTGGTGAAGTGCTTTGCTCAAGGTCAAATGAGGCTAAGTGTCTCTGAACTTGCTTTACACCTTACCTCTTGATTACGATATTAACATTTTCTGCCCTATCAAGTTACTTATTTCATCTCCATTTCTTGGAATTTCTAAGCACTAATCATACAATCTATTAACTGACCTTCCCCCAATACACCTCTTCAAAGGCTCAGTGTTCAACATCTACTAAGGCATAAGCTGTCTGTAGTAGTGTAATACTTGCCTCTTTTTTCATATGAATGTAACCCAATTCACAAACAGATGTCTAATTGGTGATGTATATTATTCAATGCCTATTCATATTTATTATGAATGTTTAAAAATGTTTGTAATGTATTGGAGCTTTTCTCCCCAGGCCTCCACTTTAAATAGGTTTTTGACTAAACCCCATTAACAAAAGGAAAATAAAATAAAATACAATAAATAAAATACAAATATAGAAAAAAGATTATTTCCTTCAGCAATTTTTCTTAATCTGAGAGGTTGCAATTCTTATTGATGGAACGAAGGAAGGTACACTGTGTTAAACCACACTTGTAATGATCACTTTGACTGCACCAGTCTAGTAAGTGAGATTCATTAATATGCTATGCAGTGCCTAGTATTAGCTTGTATGAAAAGCCTTGAGGAATATCAAATGTGATTCAGAAAAATCAATGTTTTATACCTATCTTCTTCTTCTTTTGGCTTTTTCCCGGTTAGGGGTCGCCACAGCAGATCACCTGTCTGCTCATGATTGGCAGTGGAGTTTTACGGTGTCGAGTTGCCAGCCCGGCACCCAACCTTCCACAGAAGGCACACACTCACTCCTAGGGCCAATTTACAGTGTCCAGTCTGCCTACAGCATGTCTTTGGGATGTGGGAGGAAACCGGAGCACCCGGAGGAAACCCATGCGACCACAGGGAGGTCATGCAGACTCTGCACAGAAGGCACACCAGCCGAGGATCGAACCAGAGAGCCTCTTGCTGTGAGGCGGCAACGCTAACCGCTGTACCACTGCGGCCGCCCTAATGTTTTACACCTATACAGATACTTAATAATTTGCATAAAAATGGGAAATGGAGCCCAAGTAATACATTACAAAGCACAGCTGAGGTTTTGAAATAAACTGCAGTATGGATAATTATTCAAGATAGCCAAATTGCAGGCTTCCTATGTGCACATTGTGCAGTAAAAATGCTCTTTGCCCACTGACTGCAGTTCACCACCCCTGTACAGTACTCATGTTGTCCTGTCCAAGACAACTAGATGGTACACAAACACTGCTATGCTGTGCTCCTCTATCTATGTGTGTTGTACCATTGTAAAGTGCAGCAGTAATTAACAACCCCCCCCCATGCACTCATTGCAGTTACCACCCAATAATATTAAAAAGACATGCAGTATGTGACCCTGTCTGTGCTGTCCCACTCCCAGTGGCCTTACAACTCAGTAATTAACCTTCTAGGGATGTGCAGGATCTGCTTTCCTACACTGGAGACACCACCTTGGCAGCCGCCTGCTAGGTGACAAAACTGCAGACTCTTCAAACTATTATTTTCTTTGGTCTTTTGTGCAAATGAACCTTTATAACTTCTTAACATTTGAATTTAGACTTTCACTGTATCATCTGTCTTTCCCATTTCAGGAATTACATCCCTTCATTTTGCAGGTTATGAGATGCAAATCAGACTTCATGACATAGCCCGCAACCTAACATGAGTAAAATGTTTGTAATTTTGCAAAGAAATGATCTAACTACTCTAATTTAATAGAGGTGAGCAAGTCAGGGATTTTTGAAAAATAACTGAGCCAATGGGGAGACAAGTGTTTGTCTTGTCTCTTAGAGGCCATCAAGAGCAAAGCTGTAGCTCATAAATTGGAATGCAACCAAACAGCATTTTGTCCTGACCAGTCTTTCTCTCTCTCTCTCTCTCTCTTAGACACACACGCGCACACACACACACACACACACACACACACACACACACACACACACACACACACACACACACACACACATACAGTCTCTCTATTTGCTCCCCAGAAACTAGTTTGTGAAGGAAATAGATACATGAAGTATGATGGAAACTGTTAACAGGTAACTGTATTTAATTACAGCTGTTATTTTTTTCTTTCTTGCATGTCATCAATTACGTATGGTTCTTTTTTTCTGGTGCACCTAAAATATTTTGGTTGGGATGGAGAGATAGACCATGCATCTCAGACTACATAATCTTTAGGTAGTTGCACATTGTCTTATAAATAAGATGAGCTTTAACTAAAATAGGGATCAGTAATTGTGTTTGTAACCGAGTAGCTTTGGAGTTGGCATAATGATTAAGTTGTTTACTTTACAGACATAAGTTACATGGTTTGATTCTGACCTGAGGGAAACATGGCTAGGTTTTAAAAGGCCCCAAGGAGTTGTTAGTCTAGTAATCACCTTTGAATCTATAAGCGATCCTTCGATCCTTAAATCCTTACAATCTCAGTCTCGTTTTCAACCTTCAAGTTTATGTTTTCCTGTTCACAATCTAAATAAACTGATCAGTCATGGTATTTTATACGGTATCATAGTTTTAATAATTTATACAATGGCAAGATCTCATAGTAAATCAGTACCAATTTTGTTGCCTCAGTGTATCTCAAGCCTAGTAGTCCCTGCATCAAGATACTGCATCACATAAAATATGTGCTACATAATTACAATTCTTGTAGTAAAAACTTAGGATGCCTTCATTTGCTAATATTACAGACTACATTATTCATATAATAAGTTCTGAAAAAAGTATCAGATACATTATTTAATTCATTTAAATAACCTTTTTCACAGAAAAATATAAATAGGAATGCCAGCTTTAAAATAATAAAAATCCAGTTTGGCAGCCATATTTCTCACACTCAGTTTATTTCTTTTTCTTTATAGGGTAAATTCCAAACAGTTGAAAGCCCTTTTAGGGGTACCAGTATGGAATGCCAAAAGAAAAATAGCAATCAGTGTGGTGTTCTTCTGTGTCTTGCTCTTCAGGCAACTGGTACTTGTGGAATCTCACCTTGGCCTCAACTGTAGAGCTACCATAGTTCGGAGATCTGTCAAATGAACTCCAGTACTGTAATTATTCAGATTTCATCTGCACAGAAAAATGACTTGGGTCAGGAACACGAAGGAGCAATGTATTCAAACTCATCCACAGATAGAAAAGGAGGTGTAGTAAATATAACCATAAATGCAAGTAAAATGCAGGGCTCTCCATTTCCCTGGCTAAAAGGACTGGCTACTGGTTGGTTATTACTGTGCTGTCCCCACTGCAGTTTCAATTAATAATAGTGCCTAAAGGTCCAGTCTGTACCTTTCAACCTGACTCTGATTTGTCCTATTTCTCTTAAAGTTTGGAAAAATCAAATGCATGCCAAGGAATATCCCCATATTTATATTACCTAATGAATAACAAATACAGTGGTTCTGAAAGATCACGTCAGAGTATTCTCAGGTCATTAATACTAATTCCGTTTACTCCCTGTGCTTTATTTGGGAGCAGTTTGATAGATCTTTTAAAAATATTTAATTTAATTTCAGTATTGGAAGTTATTTGGATGTTGCTAGCACAATTTATCACTCCTTTTGTGGAGCAAAATCAATTTAATATGATTTTGTAAATATATCTATAATCTATTGTGTTTGAGAATAAATTTTAGAATTTCCACAAAAGTTTATTGATTTGTATGTTTTATCCCGATCACATGTTATTTATCTATAAAGCAGTTTCCTATTATGCTTAACATCTTTCTATAAATTTTCTTCACATTCTTCCTGATCTTGTCTCATACTATGTTTAATTTGTCTGACCAGTTTCTTTATTTCTGTTTTCAAAGTTATAATTCAACCTCATTTCAATTTCTTATATTTTTATCTCTTACTGTAATTAATAATCTTACTTTTATGGAAATAGATCCTCCTGACCTTACATGCCTAGATCTTGATGTTAAACTCGTTTTTCACTTTTTGCATTTTTAAACATTTTCCCTTTCAAAACTTGCCAGATTCCTCCTGCAGTCTTTGTGAGTGTGGGTATGTGCTTCTGTTTCTGTGTTCGTATGTGGTTTAAATGGAGTGTGTTGTGTTTAACAGTGCAGATATGGGAGCACCTTCTTTTGCGTTATTTCCTTTGTGAGATCATTGTGTATGTAGTTATGTCCATGAACACTGTTGACTGTACTGACCTTAAAGAGACAGTGCCCTTGACAAGTGTCAGTGAGTTGGCATTAACAGCTTAGTCCCCAGGTAAAAGGATGACACTCCGACATAATGCTTGGATCCACTGGTATTACCGCTGCCTATCTCTTTGTTAATCATCACTGCACTCCATCTAAGTTCTGAACCTCATTGCTCCCTCACTCCATTCTTAGAGTGCTGTCCCACTCCTTCTGTCTGACTTTATATCTGCTGTTACATATGTGGTTTTGTTTTAAGTAAAAAATGGCAAATGCAGAACATTGAAGCTAGAAGTTTGTTTGCTAAACATGGATCTGAAACTGCTTATGATGCTTTTTATGAAAATGTTAGTTGAGTCTTGACCTCAGATGATCAGTATATTTAGAAATACAAAGTGAGAGAACAGTGTTTTTTATTAATTGAGAATGTTGTGGGATATTTCCCTTTTCCTTACCACTCCCCACTCTTCTCCTCACATCCCTCACTTATTTTTATACACTCCTATTCCCTTTCAGTATCTCCTGGTTCGTTACATTGATTTTTCTCTCCATCTTCTTTCATCTCCTTCCACATCACATCCCTTCTATATCTTTCTATACCCAGCCACAAACAATATATACACAGGTGCCTTACAGCTTCTCCTTAGGACAATAATCTTACATCCTGTTACTCAACTATCTCCAACCTTCCTCTCACTCAGTTTATCTAATAATCCTCTGTTTCAACCTCTGCTGAATGCAATGCATGATCCAACCACTTTCAGTGTGGGCACCTCTGCCTATTTCCCTGGCTTTTCCTCTCAAACTTGTCTTCTTAGTTTGTTCCTCCTACATTCTGCTGTATAACGATCACTTACACTAACATGTTACCTAAATACTTTTTCCTCAGACCACACTTTCTAAAAGCTTGCTCTAACAAATGTCCTTTTTCTTTTCTTTCCTTTCACTTTCTTTGTTTGTGTGACAAAAGGAGATACTGCCAACATGGCTAGCTGGAATTTTGTAAATAATTATATGTCATTGGAGAATATTAAAATGATTTATACATGATGCTTGTGTCACAAATGTATTAGAACTGCCATGTGTATATCATACTGCTTCTACAGACGTGTGTTGAAAAGATATCTGTAGAGTACTGTGTTTGAAATGTAACCACAGTGTGCCCTGCTGGAAGAGAACAGAAATGTACATGCACTATCATAATTGTTTAAATGTATATATTCTAACAGTGGAAACTTGAATACAGGAGGTTGACCTCAGTACAGCAAATTTTAGAAAATATCTGAAATTAAATTACTTTATAGGCTAGGCTGTAAAAGATGGTATCTTTCAGTTCTCAATGCAAGAGATATAAAGTTTGTGCTAGGAAGCTTTCTGTATTGTCTTTAGGGTAAACTAATTACTAGTCTTGAAAGCATGAAGGAACACAATTGTTTTATGACTTCCAGCATCTGCCAAAGATCTGAGAAAAGCCTTTGTTTATGTATTTTTACAGGTAGATGCTAAATGCTACTAGCTGCCCTCAATGATTGTTTTGCCTGGGAACTAGGAGTTAGATGACAATAAATGATGCAATTCTGCAAGTTATCCCAGCAGTAATATTTTAGATATTACTTTGAGAAGTCTCTTAGTGAGACAGGGCATTCTGCATTATGCCTTGGACATGACAGCAACTAGAAGATCCATTCACCACATCTGCCTTGCTCTATTAGTACATTCTTAGGTTATAGCATAATTCTCTTAGATTCAGTCAGGAATATAGAGAAGCTTAGTTTAGATATTTTTCCTTATTTATTTGAGACTGTCCTGCAGTGTTGTTTTAAATATTTCCTGTGATTTTGAACTCTGATGTCACTGTGAATATATATTTAGTATTGCCTTGTTCTTCTATTATTTATTATTAAATATAGTTAAAGCTTTCATTGTGGCTGATCTGTGTCGAGATATTTAAGTTTTGAGAGTACTTGCATATTTATTTGGTGACAGTGTGTGGGCCACTCATAATAGCATTGCCCTTGGTCAAACTACCACTTGTATTAATATTAATATTACACAGTAAAATTGTACACCCTTTGTTCAGGGCTCTAAAGTGATAAGGAGTGACTGGTGGAAGTAATAACTACCTAATAGTCTGGGCAGAAGGGGGCATAGCTAGTAAACCTGTACCAGTCTTTCCCAGGTGTGTGTGTGTGTGTGTGTGTGTGTGTGTGTGTGTGTGTGTGTGTGTGTGTGTGTGTGTGTGTGTGTGTGTGTGTGTGTGTGTGTGTGTGTGTGTGTGTGTGTGTGTACATCAAACCTGAAAGAGTGTGTGTGTCAGCTACTTGGGCAGAGACACAAAGCACTGGCTGGACAGAGAGGGTGCTGGAGGTCTTGGCTTGGACACTCAGCTGAGATCTCAACTCTATAGCTGTGTTAGTGGGGAGTCTTACTGAGGATCTGGAGAAAGAGGAAGAAACCAGCCCCGGACTGACTGTGGTCTCTGTGTGCTCTTAAGAGAAATTGCATTTGATGCAGAGAGCTGCATCTGGAAATACTGTGTGTGTACTTGCCATCCTTTCAGTGAAAGTCCCCCACTGTTGCCAGTGGTGAGGATTGAGGATCCTTGATTACTGGTCCCATGGAGGGTCATTACAGTTTTAATCATTATTATACTCCTATATTAGATTTTATTCATGAGTTACAAAACTTTTTTTCTGTTGATATTTTCTGTAGTCTTTTGTAAAACTCTCTTTATATTTTACTGTATGTTCTGTTTGCATTTATTCTGTAAACTTGCTTAATGTCATTGTATTTTTTATGCATTTACACCTGGAATTTTCCTTCCTGGGCCTCCATTGAAAAAAGGGTATCCTATGCCCAAATGGACAGTCCTGGTAAATTAAGCCAATAAAAAAAATAAATTATTTTAGGTATTTATGACTGATTTTTATGTTGACTATGATTTTAATAACTGTTTCCCCACCTTGTTCCTTCTGACATTTCTTGCATTGCATAATGATATTTCAGCACATGCCCTAAATCACCCTAGTTTGTTACTCTGCTGTGTTATATGCCTGTTTTCATCCTCTTCCTTATGCTGAAGTGAAACTATCTCCATCGCAGTTTAAAAACAAATTCCTGGAGATATACATTTCCAACAAATCTGTTCTTTCTTGGCTAAAGGGCTTGTCCCCAGAATGGAGCTGTTTTTTCAGCCGGACCTCCACATTCTTTTGCTCATCCTAAACCCTTTTCATTTGTCTACTACCTGCCGGTCATTATACCTTCTGTCCTTTCTGAGTATGCTAACGTCTGACCCTAAATAATACTTCCCACAATTTTACCTCGTAGCATCCATGTTCGCATTTCTTTGTAATCTTCCTGGCCCTCGTTGCTACCATTCCAAGTGTCCGATAAATTGCACCCACAAGGTTATGCCATTGTTGGTAAACCATACCATTCGTAGGTAAATCCCACATCACTTAAGGTTGGACAGTGATTACTAGTGATTACTAGTAGAGTTACTTCTGTTCATGTCTAATTTTAAGTATCAAGTCTGCTTTTCTCTCCCTATGACCAAAATTTGTTTAGTGACCAGAAGCTCTTCGACAACATTTATCTTTTTTTCATTTCTCCTTATTTCCCTGCCATACGTCATGAATGACCTACCATTTTTAACTTTTCAAATCTCCCATTGTTTCAAAAATAAATTAATCTCAGCATGCATGACATAGACTAGGCAGTTGAGATTCTGTAGTTTATGTTGTTTTTTTACTACCTGAAATTTTACATTTTAAGACTGTGACTTACTGAAGTCTGTAGAGTGCTCAAACAGCTAAAATGAAAATATTTTTTCAGATAGTTAGTTGTTATTAAAATCTTTATGTGAAGTGTAGGGAGGATGAATTCTAGTGCAACAACATATACATAAACTGCTAAATATTTTTCTTTTTGGTCAGAGAAATATGGCTTTAAAGGCACCAGCAGCTATTGTTTGCCTTACCAGCTCTGTTCATAAGAGTGTGATGGAGGATCTAGATGTTTTTAAGAACTACTGCTTTAAACACTTAATACCCTGATTGTCAATTCTTTTGATCTGAGGAAAATGTAAATAGATCATGTAAGGCATTCTCAAACCTACAGCAAACAGATCAGAGTAATTCACTTAAAACGAAGCTCTGCTTCTACTTGTCCTGGTCCACTTCAATAAACACACAACACCGAATGACATTTGATGACCTTTATTAAACTTCCATAAACATGATTGTTAACCAGTACTTATAAATTTCAACAAAAACATAACAGTTGATAATAATACCCATGGAAGAAGACATGAAATAACCATAAGGGCAGCGTAACCACTCAGCCTTGATAAGCCGGGTCCCCCACTTGCTCACTTATCCTTGCACTAATGAGGCAGCGTTCACACTCACCTTCAATTTATTGACTTATACCACCATCCATATAAGCAGTTCAGCTTGCTTATTAACTTTATCCTTGCACTAACGAGGCAGCGTTCATGCTCCCCTTCAATTTATTGAATTACACCACCATCAATATATGCAGCTCAGCTTGCTTATTAATTTCTCTACAAACTGCTCACTTTCCTTCCAAACTTATTGAATTGCACATCCATCACCAGAGGGGGAACAGAAGAGGGCAAACCTGCCCCTCTTCTCCACCCATCAGCCTGACCAGGCTGTTCCCCCTCTTTTCACCAAATCTTCCATCCTAAGGCCAAACATCATCCGGTGTACCCATTTCTAAACTTCAGCTAGATTATAAGGACCAGCTCTCATTTGCAAAGAAACACAGCAGACTGTGCCTTTCTAAAGCCTCCCTCATAGACAGTACCCAAATCCTGAACTATCCCCTAAAACACCTGCATACCTGAAAAAAACAAAAACAAAAAAAACACTATCCCAAACCAGTGTAAAATCAACTGTGATTCAATTAACCCAGATAAAGTAATATGTACCACACCCGATCAACAAAATTCATTACCTTTCACCTCAGTTTACTGCAAGGATTGCTTCCTCTAACTGACCTCTACAACCTCACTGCATACCACTCTGATTACCGAAACATCTCCTGTAACCATTGTATTCAGCTCTGCAATGACTTCAAGGGCATTATAAAACCACGCAAAGTCAACTACATGCCATCATGCCACATTGCAACCCCATGTATCACCCAGTCCAGTAATAACCAAATGAGCTCTCCTTAATGCCAAAGCAATAACAATTCAAATGACTCCCCATCACTACCAACCAAATTAGTATCATTAACTCCCATTGTCTAACAATCCCGCCATCACACTAATTATCTCTTACAAGCAATAAAATAGCTCAGCAGTCATCATGGCATTCTAGCAACTCAAAACAAGCTATACTATTTAATTATTAAACCCAATCGCATACCATCATACCAGTGAGATCTCTTTAACGCAGGTGCAATATCAATCCAGACATTAAACCAACTAGCCTTTACAACATGAAATGATTAAACAACCATCATCATGGCATTGTCTAAATACCATCAGCCCTGTAATTCCATATTGACAACTGGAAACAAACCATAGTCCCCCAACAACCCCAATGAACCTCCTACACCAGCTAACACAAACACCAAAAGTAAAATAAATACTCCAAGTCCCTTCGATCATCCTCCCTCACACAAGCCACTGACTCAGTCCTCCACCTTATAAACCTTATCACATACATAGCCAAAGTGACGAACAGGTCAAACGACTGAAAGAAAACCCTTAGTCCCTCCCTGATGTTAACCCACTGCCACCTAAAAACAGACAAGTGCAATCGCCAACTAACCTTAACAGCAGCCCTATCATTGATCACGAATCTTCCTGTCATTCCTTCAACTATCCAATACGAGAGTAGCACCTAAGGACCATCCTTGCCCCACAGCCATAACAAATGCCACAAATACACCCCCAATCCTATAAACGTATAATCAAAGTATAAATCCCTATAACACACCCTATCCATACACCACAAGGGCGTATAATGAAAACCCAGGAGCACCCGGGGAAACACACACAAATGCAAGGAGGGCACGCAAATCCCAAACAACTGCTCCCCCAGAGAATCGAACTGGAAAACCTCTAGCTGTGAAATGACACAAACCGCTGCACCACTGCATCCCATAAATAATAGAATTCTTAATTCTACCATGTAATGTACATTTTTATTTTTTATTTATTTATTTATTTATTTAACATTTGTTGACCGGGAATGTCCGACTAGGTTCCACAGAGCCTGTTTTCAGTGGAGGCCGAGAAAAATGCCAGATGCATGTCTTTGGAATGTGGGAGGAAACCAGTACCGGGAACCCACCCTGAACACAGGGAGAGTATGCAAAACACACACAAGGCACACCCCAGCCAAGAATTGAACCGGAGAACCTCTTGCTGTGAGGTGACAATGTTAACCACTGCACCACTGTGCCGCCCATATCCTGTATCACAAATCAAACAAGGTCATAAAACATTATTACTTATTCTAGAGTAAACAAAAAGTTGGTTATGCTTCATCATCCTGGACAGTCACAAGGTTCTTCTTTCGGATCACTGTGCTTGCCTTTTCACCCATCCATTTCTGATTACTCGCCTAATGACCCCACTGCTTAATCGACACCAAAGCATGATCATCTGCAAACTCACTGCATCTCACCACTGGTACTCGGTACACCATCTTCTACAAAGAAAAGGACAAAATTAAACCCTCTAATAGGAATGAGAAGGCTCCACCTTATACCCACCAATTCCAAACTACAGCCACAGCGTTCCAAGACCCCATCTGCAAGAAAGAAAAAAGACATGTAAAACATCCAAAATACATAACACATTCCAAGACATCTTCAAGGACAACCTATCCTGCCAACCTGGGAAGGAATGTACCACAGACATTCCCATCTATGACAAAGCAGCCATAACTGAAGCAACGCTTCCTATGACCCTATCAAATACCCAAGATAAATTTAACTACCAGTGGAATATATTAAAACCCCACACCTATCCCTATCCACAAATCAGGTAACTTTACAATTCCAGACCACCAAAGCTGCTGAATATGCTACACCTAAAGAAATCTCAATCCCTCAATGCCACACGCTCCAGGGATCTAAACCTTGTCATCATCATGAACAAAACATGCTGGAGGGATAGATTCTTGACCCAGAGACTCCACATACTCTCGAATAAACTGCCCATACATGTCAAATGTAGTAAAGAAACATGGGGGGTGCAGGGGGGGCTAGCCCCCCCCCGCTAAAGCAATTCCTGGTTACTACTGGACAAAGGGGAGTCATTCTAGTGGTTAGTTCAAATGAAAACCTGTTGATGCAAGGAAAGGACTGTCATTTATTTCCCTTCTGGTGTATTTCACCTTGATACCCTTAGGACTTTATGGCAGCCTGATATCACTCGGTGGATTGCCATATACGTGTGAAAGTGCCTCCCAATGAAATACAGCAGCCCAGTGCACCATTACCTCATTAGCATGCCAATATTGCCAAATAGATTAGAAAGTTAATAAATAGATCCTGCACTAGTATGACGGGATACGAAATCTGAAAGTCAAATGTGTCACTATCTTCCAGCTTTAGCCATTAATGATTTGCCACTAATTGCCAGAAAACCACTGAGCCACGAATCTAGACACCCCATGAAAATCTGCACAATTGAGAGGCACGAAATATGACATTGTGCACAAGCATCAACACTCAGCCGTAATGAAATAGGCGCGTCATCCAACAATGGATTGTGGGAACCAATCACCTCCCTGCCAACAAACATAAAACAAAATGCATGTCACAATTCGTCATTTGGCAAGTAAGTTTAACCAAACTTCAGTCAACACACACTGCGACAAACTAACAAATAAAATTTCTAGCTATGTCTCTGTAAAATTAGTTTACCACTATTCACTTGGTTAGGTTCGCTGAGAAGTCTGACAGGGACAATACACCCATCTTCCTCAGAGGCCGTAGGAAGAGAAAAAACTCCTCTGCAGAGAAAACAGTTATTGAAAAACAACAGACATCCAACAATCAGTAATTGAAATCCACCTTGGGAGCAAGCATATATAAATAACTTTCCAAACATTAGTTCAGATGCTGGGTGCACTCCAAAACAGCATGAAGAACCTCAATGTGTATTGTTCAAATATAATTTATACAGTTAGAGTTAGTATTTTGCAGTCTAGGAAAGCCTCACATCTCTGCTAACAAACATCAAAAACAGTTTCCTTATAGCAAAATGTCCTTGCCTTTCACCCATCTCTGAGTAAGAAAATTGCCGTACAATTTACATGAGGTACTGTAATCAATCATTCCCATAGTGCAGTGTAAAATGTGAAGCATGCTAGGCAATGAGTCTATTAGTTAGTTGTTTTAGTGTGTGTGTGTGTGTGTGTGTGTGTGTGTGTGTGTGTGTGTGTGTGTGTGTGTGTGTGTATACACGTGTTGATTGTATCTGGCACTTCTGAAGAAGAAGTATAGCCTGCTGCCCACACAAAATCAGTTACTGTTGACTGAGCTAACACATCAGCAAAGGTGATGCAACAAATATCATCAAAACAGTGTTTTTGACTAACAAACACATTGCTTTCACCGTGTGCATACAGTAAAACAATTGTTTTAAACAGTCTGTGAAAATCTGTATTGTTGAAAACCAAGAGCAGATGCAATGCCTAACTGCGCATGCGCAGCCATTAACGGCCATTCCTAAGCCTGAGAACATCCAGCACCCATACTTCAGCCCTGGGCCGCAGGAATGCCTCCAAGTGTCAGAATGTCCAGCACACAACCCCAAATGATGCAGAACCCCGCAGAACACCTGAACTACAAAACAACACCGACAGCAATAGTATCACATCGCAAAGCCATGTAAGTAACTTAAACTATAAAACACAAAAGGAGAAAACCTTACCAAAACAGTGTAACATAAAAAAAAATCCAAAATGTAACACATAAGACAACCGATGCCATAAAGACACCACATTTATTCACAAAAACACAATTCAACACTTTGTTTATGACAGCATTATCAGAACTGAGTAATTAAAATCGCTACCATCACTTACATACTCTAAAGTACATTAAATGTTTTTTACAAAATTAAAAAGCACACAATTACTTTTACTGTTCAAAACACATTTAATATTGATTGCTTTGTAGAGACCCAGATATTTATTGGCTTTCAGTCTGAACTGCCATTTAACTTCTTTCATCTCCAAATTTCTACATCCCTACCTCAGGGACTTGGTAGAACCCTGTACTCCACATAGCACAATGACCTAACCCATTCCTCTCACATTACGTCACTATAACTGTCGCCAAGGTCTGTAAGCACCGATGCTCCCTACCCATACCTATCGTGAAAAAACCAGCAAGCGATCAGCTTTTTTTTTTTTTTTAAATACTGCACCTGCATGGCTACAACTCCTCCCTGAAGCTTCCTCCAGCCCAGCCTGCCACCACTACTGAGGAAAGCCAATACCAACAACCTTTTTTTTTTTTTTTTTTGATTTTATGTTAAGAACCAGGAGTCAGAACCTCGAGAGGCAAGCTCTGGACTAGAACTGGCCCCCACCAACGTTCACAGCCAGCACACTGCTGACTGCAAGAAAACTGACAAGCCATGTGTGTAAATGGGGATAACTTAAGGCTATTTTAAATTAACTCGTTAATGGGTTTCAGCCTCACAGCTCCTAAGAAGACACTCAGGCACCTCACAGCCCACAAAAATTACCATCCCTGAGCTGACCAGTCATCAAACTGACCCTAAGCATCACTATGTTATCGCTGCAAGCCTTCCCAGCCCACCGACAAAGCATGGAACCACTGTCACTGCAAGCAGTTAAGTAACAGATGAAGATGAACTCCATCTGAGTAACGGACCTGCTCTGTCACACGAGCCTGTAGGAAGAGTCACGAGTCTGGACAAACCTAAGGTATGAGGGAACCAGGACACAATACTGGGACATGCTTGCACTATTTTTACTTATAAACTTCAAACTTCACAAACAAACTTTGAAAGTTGCAAATTTTTACCAGTAAGCACTTTTTTTAAAATTATATATATATATATATATATATATATATATATATATATATATATATATATATATATATATATCTACACATACGTGGGAAAAACCCATACACAGAGTGCATGCCTCCATATGGAGCCGCCATTAGAAAATTAACCCTGGGGAACAACTCACTGCCCTTACTACTAATGGGAGACCATAGACCATAGCTGTGTCTCCTGATTCCTTGTCACCCTCCCCGTGACTACTGCCATAATAATAATCACTTCCTAACTCACTACAACCTGGCTATGTGAAGGGAAAAAAAACTGTTACTCACCGCTCCTTTTCTACTAGTCACCCAAAGGCCTACCTGATCACCAGCCTACCTCAGGTTGTCATGGACGTGATCCTGCACTCAGCAGGTTCACACCAAAATGTGACTCCTACTTTCATTACACTTGACAAAACCCTCTAACCCCCCTCCCTATTTTTACCTCATTTCCTCCTAACATCCCTCCCTCACATTCAACCCTATCCTACCCTTATTCTTTTAATCCCTCCTATCCCATGTATCTAACACCACTGAAGATGTCCCATGACAAAAGGGTCTGTTCCAAACCTCATTTTCCCAGGCAATCTAAAAAACAATGACTCACAGCATTATCCTAACTAAATAGAGGGATAAAAAAGAAATTCTCATGTATGATGTGTAGGATATGCCATGTTATAGGGACTCAATTTTTTTTTCTGGTAGGACAGCAAAAAGACTGAAAAAAAAACAAAATCACACCTTGTGATGGCCATTTTGGAGTATAAGAAATTGTAAATATATGGCAAATATTTGCAATGATTCTGACAGATTAGTAGTGCACAGAACATAAAGATATGCCGGTGTGTTGAGATTTAACTGTAACTTTATTTCTGTCTCCCTTGCCTAACATTTTGAGCTTGTTGCTGAATTAGTATCTACTTATCCTTGCTTAACTTGAAGACAGTGGCAGCTGTGCTGTGAGACTACACTTCCTCATAGTCTTTTGCGAAACCTTCACGTTTATTTGTGCTGTTTTAGCACAAGTGCATGTACAAAACGTAATTTAGTCATGCATATTTTTCTATGCATTTTACTTCCTTTTATTCCTGGATGGTGTATATGGTTGGATTTATGTCGATCTACTGACATATGTTTCTTTAACTATAGATAGTTGAAATAAATTGTGCTGGAGCAATTGGAAATTTTTTGAAGCAATCATATCCAAAATTATGTATAGACCTACTCTGAGGTCACACAACAGTGGAGAAAAGGGAAAACTACAAGTGTTTCAGCACAATTTCTTTGATTTATCTGTGGTCGAACTTATGGATGTTCATAAATTGATTGAATCTCTGTATGGTTTATATTCAATGCCTATAAACATTAAGCATATAACTGCTTTGATAGATCTGTTTCTAGACCTAACAAATCTAGGGATCTTGACACAACTTTACTGCTCTCACGTGCAAAATAATGTAGTTCAGTACTGTATCCTGCTGTTATGGTATTAGGTAAGTAAAATGCTGCCATTAAATTAAACATTTGCTAATAAAAATAGCTATCTATTTAAATACATACATTTAATCCATAATTCCTGGCATGAGTAATTCCTTTATAATTTTCTCATTTCTTTATTATGTTTAACAAGCAATAATTTCTTCTTTTTAATTAAAACTGATGAATACTGACCTTATTTGCAGGTGCTAGTTTCTTTCAGCTGTTTTGTTCTAAGTTATAGTTATAACATAAGCATATAGCATTATTTGATTCCCTTGAAACTCAGTGTGTGGTTATCATTGTGTTTTCCACCTACTCTGCTTCCAATAATTCATACCTCCCTCCCTCTGTCTTTGGCTCCTATTTCTCTCCCTCTGTCAATACCAATTTATTATGTAAAAATAACTACAATAAAATGTATTAGAAAGGAAAACATAGGTACCCCAAGAAGAAGTATTTATACTTAAAAATAAGCAGAAGAGCATAAAAGGAACAAAACAAAATTTAAATGAGAAAGTTGTCCTAGTTTTAAGGGTTTGCAGCTGCTAGTTAAGGCTATGACTAGTGTTAAAAATGCAAAGCTAAATATAAATATATTAGAGCTTCTATACCAAAGAATGAGGTCAACTATGAAAAAAGTCTTTCACAAAGATTTTGTTGCAGAAAGAAATGGACTGTAATATTTATTTTATACACTTTTTATGTTATTAACCAACCATCTAATCACTGTCATGACCATACCTGTTTATTCCTCACCATGAGGGCAAACGACAGTCATGGTAAAAACATCATTCAGTCAAGCATGAAGAATTTTCAGTTTCAGGCCTTAATATCATACCTGGTAGCTAATATCTGCAGTTGCAAATATGAGGATATGCTATGCCTTTCCCTATAAGCATTCATGTTCCTACAGGTGCGTTGTAAAAGCTTCCTTACTAGTGTGACTTGGCAGAACCTCCCACTTATTTGTGGACCAGGGAGGATGGCCTAATGGTTAAGGTGTTTGCCTTACAAACACAAGGTATAGGGTTTGAGTCTCACAAGGGATAGTTGGCTAGGCTTAAAATGGCTCGCAAGGGCAGTTAGCCTAGTACTAACCTATGAACCTATTAGCAATGCAGTAAGCATCTCTTTCTTCAGGAGGTGTAGGATTTTGTAGCAGGTTGGTCTGCCTCCTTTCTTCTCCTTAGGATGCATGAAAACTGGTATCAGCCTCTTACTCCCAACCTCCCTCATTTTTTTCCAGCATGTGGTTTTCCAGTTGACCCATTGGTCATATGTATCACAGTTATTGCTTTACCCTTGAGTACCATGGATCTGTCAAATTTATCCCTGTTTACTGTGCAGCTAGAGCATGTATCTCTATGGACTGTATAGCTGGTGCATTTATCTATGTGTACTTCGGCTCTGGTACATTTATCCCTAAATACCACAAAGCTGGTCTGTCTATCCCTGTTTTCCATGAAGATGGCACATTTATCCTTATGTAGCACAGAAATTATGGATTTATCCCTGTTTATCACAGAGCTGGGGGATTTATCCCTGTGTGCAATGGAGCTGGTGCATTTATTCCTGAGTACCATGGAGCTGGAGCAGGTGGATTTATCCCTATGCACCACAGAGCTGATGCATTTACCTCTTATATACTACACAGCTGTCACATTTATCCATGAGTATCATGGAATTAGTGCCTTTTTCCCTGTGTTGCACAGAGCTGACACATTCCCTCTGAGTACCACAAAACTGTTGAATTAATGCCTGTGTACAGTGAGCTGGAGCATTTATCCCTCCATCTGGCAGATTTATTCATGTGTGCCTTGTAGTGGCAGTATTTATCTCTGTGCACCACAGAACTCTCACATTTCCATGAGGACCAAAGAGCTGGCATATTTATTAATGAGTACTATGGAGCTAACCCATTGATCCATGAGTACGACAGACCTGGTACATTTCTCCCTGAATAGTATGGAATTGGCACATTTATCCCTGAGTACTATGGAGCTAACACATTGATCCCTGAGTACCACAGACCTGGTACATTTCTCCCTGAGTAGTATGGAATTGGCACATTTATCCCTGAGTACCACAGAGCTGGCACATTTATCCTTGTGTACCATGGAGCTGACACATTTATCCTTGAGTACCCCAGAAGTGACACATTTCTCCCTGAGTAGCATGGAATTGGCACATTTATCCCTGAGTACTATGGAGCTAACACATTGATCCCCGAGTACCACAGACCAGGCACATTTCTCCCTGAGTAGTATGAAATTGGCACATTTATCCCTGAGTACCACAGAGCTGGCACATTTATCCTAGTGTACCATGGAGCTGACACATTTATCCTTGAGTACCCCAGAACTGACACATTTCTCCCTGAGTAGCATGGAATTGGCACATTTATCTCTGAGTACCATGGAGCTGGTGCATTTATCATTGCCTACCATGGAGCTGACACATTTATCCATGAGTATCATGGAGCTGGCACAAAATTACTTATCATTTTGAAATTATTTTTACTAGCAGCTGCTTGTCAACATTAAAGCTCAAGTTTTTCACACCAGAAGTATGGAAAACAAATCAGAAAGTAAACATTATGCTGTTCAGTTCAAGGATATAGCCAGTTGTATACTGCACTTAGGTAAACACATTTTTGACCAACTCTCAGAAACATTATGACTTAAAGATGTCGAAAGATGCTTGTCTTATATAACTCCTGCAATACAGATATTTACAGATATTGTTTAAAACAGGATTTATAGTTGTAGATGGCAATATTCAAGTATGCTAGATAAATTTATTAAGCCTTTAGGATTCTCCATATGGATAGATATGCATATTCTTTTTTTTTCATACAAAATACATGTTCTTGGCTACAAACCCTTCTTCGTATCATTGATTATGGACCACATTAGGCTCTTTTTGCAACAATTCATGGGTCTATATTAAATAACCAAAGAGACATTTCAGCAAATACCTCTTTGACAACACATAATGAATGAACGCACTAAACCACGATAATTCAGAACAGCAATTTCTTTCCCTGGGAAAGAAATTGGCCATCACCATAAGTTTGCTTTTTTCCCCACTGTAGTGCGATCTTGGAGTTGGTATATTTAGTTAGGGGGGTGTTGGGGTCATAGCCTCCCACGCTGGGTGGTGCTGGTAGCGGAGCCCCCCACTTTGTCATGTTTCCAATGATTTTTTGTTTTGTTTTTAGACAAGTGATTTCTTTCCCAGGGAAAGAAATAGCTGATGACAGCATTCATGGTTTTGTGTGTTCACTGTTTATGTGTCACCGAAGAGGTGTTCACTGAAACGCCTCTTCGGTTATTTAATATAGACCCCAATTCACAACCTGTTTAGCTGGAGATATACAGACAAAGTTTCCAGCTACAGTGCTATGCAAGAATTAGCTCTCTCTGCCTGTGAAATCATTACACAGTTATATTTTTGAACCAATACTAAACTGCACTTTTTTTCCTAAATTCTTTAAGTATTGAATATTGGTTGCTGAGCAGATATAAGTGACTTGCTACCCAATGGTCTCCACATCTTCCCCCTTCCATTTTGAGAGGGATCACTCTATAAGAAGAACTATGGCTCCCAGGGACACTGTGCAGAGTTTAGAACAAATAAGCCCTCTGTCTTAGTCTCCCTTCAGTGCTCCTGTAGACAAATACCACATTTTACAAATAAACAAATTAAGAAGGCACAGCACAGAACAAGCCCAATAACATAAATAAATTGCAGCATCTTGAGCACACTGCTTAAATATAGGACCGTTACCCAAAATAATAATGGTCATCTGGTACTCATAATACTAACTTACTATTATGCTTATCAGCTGTTTGTGGTGGTGGGGGGTCTTATCCGAATGGAATTATATGTTAAGGACATTTGTGATGCAGTTTTTTTTATTATTATTATGGTGATTTTCGCTATAACTTGCTAAACTGGAATTACGTATTCTTGAATATTGTACAATTTAAAGCTTGAGAAATCAGGATCAGATTGCAAGTTATGCTTTTAGATGACATGGTGGCAGTTCCTGATCAGTGTTTAAACATTGTTATTAATTACCAGGAGTATAGGAGCAAGAAAAGCTATTTTTCTGTGAAAGCTTACTTTAAGCCCTAAGCAGAAAGTGACAAATTTAGCATGCATTAGTAGGACTACTTAGATATAACTACAACTTTGCAATGACGAAACGAGTCTATATTAGATAATTGAACTTTCAAAAGTTCGACTGTCATATGGTTGACACCATATGATCGAACTTTTAAAAGTTCTAACATCTAATAAAAAAATAAACTACACAAATAACCTACCTGAACATTTTAAGCAGGGGGGTCCCCTGCACCCCCCACCCCCACTCTTTAAATATACCAACTACGAGATTGCACTACAGTGCAGAAAAGGGAAATCTTCCCATTCCACGCTATACGGAGATCTCCATTAAAACATTCAAACTTTCAAAAATTTGATCATATGGTGTCAGCCATATCACACTCGAACTTTTGAAAGTTCGATTATCTAATACAGACCCGGTTATATCTAAGTAGTCCTACTAATGCATGCTAAATTTGTCATTTTATGAAATAGCTTTTCTTGCTCCTATACTCCTGGTAATTAATAAAAATGTTTAAACACTGATCAGGAACTGCCACCACTATCTAATACAGACCCGGAAAAACACACATTTATGTTTATGAGAATCTGCTTGTTCACTTCCAAGTGTGCCAACTTTGGTGCTTAATATTACCAGAACAAATAGGCTGCAGTGTAATATTTATCTTGTGATCTGTATGTTTGTCTTATGTGAAAACAACTTGGCTCAATATTTAAGTTCCTTGATCTGGTGTTTCATTGATCTGGCACATTTCAGTCAAAGACTTTTCAATCAGAATGGGTTAGATATTGTCTGACAGAAAAGGGAGATGCAATTTCCTAAGCAACCTATAAAACAGATAGTAATGAGAACTGCTGAAGTTTACAGACAGTTTCATGATTTACACTATTTATTTTTTTCTTTTTAAGAATCAGTGTATCTTTTCAGGTTGTTTACATTTCCAAGTTTAAAGCCATTGACATTGTCCCTTGCTGATTCATCCCATTACTGAAAACACTGTTACACTGATCTTCCAAGAATGTTTATGATTGCATTTTCGAATATCTACTACATTTTTCTTTAATTTCAGTGGACACACATTGATTAGAGTTTAGATTGTCGTCTACCATTGTATCTGGATCATTGATGGTACTGCTTTTTATGATTTAACTGTTTGTTTTGTAATCATAATTTATATCCTTTTTGATAGATCTCATGATGCTATATTTGTTTACATTGAAGGTGAGGTCATTGCTGCTACAACATGTATATTTTTGTAGACCATCGTTTAATGAAGTAATTGTGTTACGCAATTTGCAATTATCAACATTCCTGGTTATCTAGAACATATTTCCTGCATTAATATCTGGGAAAAATAGTCTCAAAAGAGAATGTAGTAATGCTCTTAATAATACTTTTTTCATTTCTTTGTCAAAACTGTAATTTACATTGTACTATTATTTTAACATCTTACTCAAAGCTGTTTTCTTACTGTATGCAACATATGCCTCAGCCTGTTATCTGACCTTTTTACTCCCATGCATAGCCAAATACACCCCATCAATAATATTCCAAAGCTATTCTCCATCATTTTCTTACTATTCTTGGATTCAAGTTTAGTATATGATTCATAACATATTTTTGAAATGTATACTATTCTGTATTGTGTTGTATATCTCCCATCACTGACTTAAATGAATTCTATGAAATGTCCTACCTGTAAGGTACCTTATAATATTTTGCTTAGATGCATTGACCCATCTCCTCTCTGCACATTATACAGGCAAGGAAGTGTTTAGCAATTTTCTGTTTTTTCTTGTTTTTATTTGATCTTCTTATCTTGGTTTTATAACTGTTACAAAGATGTTTGAAGGCTGCAGGATTAAACATTTGTAAAAATATAGTGAAAATTAAACCGCAAATCTGTAAAAATAATAAAAAATAAATGTATGACATGGGTCACTCATCATGGCATATAGGATGGTACCTTATAAAAATAAATAGTTATGAACCACATTAAGTATAAACTTTGTGACTACAAGTATGACAAACTACAAAGAATGTATGAAGACAGTAATCATGTTGCTGAAATGTACTTAACTGTGAGCAGCTACAACAGCAAAATATTCCTGTCATGGACTCAAACAGTATTCTTTAATAATCCTAATCAATGCTAACTTCTTCACACAGTGCCTTCTTTGCCTGCAGAACAAACATCCTTTACATACACGTATAAAACCCTAACCACATTCAAATTTCAGTTAGATGAATAGCTGAAATCCTGTAAATTCATCCCAGAAGTCATTAGCTACAAACATCCCACTATAACAAACTAGACATTATCACATTTCAGTCCTCCCTATTTCTTCTGAGTTTCTCTTTTCTGCCATTTTCTCCAGATTCTCCCTATTTCCCTTCCTTCATGCATACTCCAAGCTGAAAAGTGTTCTGTCTGTATCTCCCAAATTCCTTCTGTGTGCTATCATTATTACCTTACTATTAGCTCATCTTCAAGGACTCTTGATCTGTGACATCACTGTTTAAACCTATGATGGTTAACATGCCATGGCTTAGCATAAAGCTTTGCACCTATTCAGAAATGTGCTTTATGGCAAAATGTTGGCAAGTGAAGCTAAGAATGAGTCTGTGAACAATTTTGGGGAAGTCCAGACTGAAAATATGTGGATAAATGGAAAGTCTTTGTGTTTTTATTAGACAATGGGGCAGAATGTAGTGTAACATCTAATTCAGAATGCTAT
>NC_056742.1:253594971-253619971 GCF_019279795.1 Protopterus annectens
ATAGACCCATTATGGAATGAATCATCATGGACCTTATGAACAAAGATATAGTAAACCACCAAACAGTTGACCCCACCCATCTTGGCTTTGTCTAGGGGAGATCAGGCAGTTTAAACTTGATGGACTTCTTTGAGACAAGTCACCAAAGCCCTAGATGAGGCATATATGTGCATACACCCTTACTAGACTTAACCAAGGCCTTTGACACAATCTCCCACTCAGGCATCATTGTTAAACACACCAAGCTGTGTATCGGCCCATATATTGTTAGGTGGGTTGCAAATTGGCTCACTGATAGAGCTCATAAGGTCAAAATAGGGGACTCCACCTCCTCCAGCAGACCCATTACCAGTGATGTTCCACAGGGATCAGCTCTGGGGCTCCTGCTGTTCTGAATGTACTTCTCCAAAGTCCAGCCTAAAACTAAAGGACTGTGGCTGACAAAGTTTTCTGATGACTGAAAATTGGGAGTGATCATTGTAAACCCTAGCGATGTCAACATCCTGCAAGAAGGTCTTATACAGAATAATGACTAGTGCCTAAGTCATGGTCTTAAACTTAATGCAAACAAATGCATTATCATCTCCTTTGGCAAGGGTGATGTTTCTGTAAATAAACACTAAGCACACAGTCAGTGGTGAGAGATCTAGGCACACAGGTTGACCGCAACCTTAACTTCGATCACCATGTCTCCACAGTGGTAAGAAGAGCATTTTATATTGCTCTTCTGATAAGTAAGGACATTGCCTCCTGAAAAAATGAGGTTATAAACCCCGCTGTACTCTTCCCTCATCAGGCCAATAGTAGAGTACAACGCTCCCTTTGGTATCTTCCTTTCCAAACACCTGCAGCAATTGGATTCCTTACAAAGAAAATTCAGGGTCTTCAAGATCTGTCATGCAGACAGACTGAAATCATTGTTACTTTACTCTTTGTCATACAAACTGTTCAGAGGTGACCTGTGCCTTGCATATAGAGCAATCTCTGACTCAGCTTTAATGGAAATGCTGCACGATCACAACTCAAATGGCACATGAGTCAGTCACTCAAAGGACCTTAACCTGGTATGTGACATTGACAGAAGTTGCTTGAGAGACAGATTTGTCTCATAGTGGTTGACCCACCTTTGGAACAAGCTTCCTATCATGTTAAAAAAGGCCCCTCTTTGGCCCTATTCAAGCGTAATTTGGATGACTGCATGGGTAACCAGAAATTTACCCAGAGGGTTCCACCTGTGTCCCTCTAGGACAGGGGCAATAGGTGCTTATTTTAGTGTCTGCTTGAACCAGACAACCTTGGGAACATGGGTTGAGTTTGGCTAGGCTTGTAAGGGCCCTAGGGCCATTAGCATAGTAATCTCCTATGATCCTATGATCCTATACATAAAAGGACTCACACTGTTGTCATTTTATTGACCGGAGGGCTCATTATTTAGTTTTCTGTTTTTTCTGTGCTGATATAAATTGTACATGTTTGCGTGGTTTGGCAGTGTCCTGTACAGCAGCAAACACCTAGAAAGCACATGTTCTGTGTAGAACAGTCCATAAAACTGTAGCATGTAAAGCAGCAAATACCTTTTGTGTCAACAAGCTTAGAGCAGTTGGTTGGACCTAAAATGTCAACACCTACAGATTTAGTAAAATTCAGTATTGCACAACCATTAACGTTGGTGAATTTAATACTGTTTAGTGTAATCTGCCTCAATAAAGAATCCTTATCAGCCTGCACAAACAAATTATTAATAGCCTTCTAATCCTGATATACTACACCCTTGTTGCTCACAAATCTAAGGACTGGACAGTATGAGTATGAGACATGCAGATTCCTAACTTCGCTGTAGCCAGCTTGGTGGATACGAGAATCTTGAGACAATATAGCAGTTGTCTCTGGTTTACTGGCAAATATCACCTAACACTACACATACTGTATCCCTCAGTGAAGCTCCAACCACTAAGCCCCTAAGGTAAGCAAACACACTTCCCAGAACTCTCGTCATAGGGGACAACATGGTAAGATATACTGATGTCCTTCTACTTAGGCTGACCAAGGAGAAGATCACTGTTAGTTGTTTATCTGGGGACAGGATCTGTCAAATGACAAATGCACTCGTATCATTATAGCACAGGTACCAGTAGGATTCCATCATGGCCCATGTAGGTTTAAATGACCTGAGCTGTACCTCCCTGGACTATATGAAGAGAGCCGTTATGGAATTTTCAGACTGTGTTTCAGGCTGGTATGGTTCTGGCACTAAACAGCATATCATCATCACTGGGGACAATGCCACAATAAGAGCATAAAGTGATTGATTTCAACAACTGGCTTTCTTCCTGGTGTCATCCTAAGGGGATTCAACATTTGTCAGCTTGAGAGGATAGGGTCAACAGACCATGCTATTTTGCCAAGGATGGTCTACATCTTTCCCCTTTAGGTTTTTGAATACTGGCTAAGGATTTGTCCACCCCAATAGTGCCTTTTTTAGGCAATGCCAAATTGACAAACCTACCGACATAGCAAAATGAACTTAGTAGGACTTCAAGGTGTTACTGCTCAATGCCGGGACCTAAATAAAAAGCTATCGAGACATGGTTTAAGGCAGTAGAGATTACCCCAGCAGTGCAAGGTTTCATTGCCTTTCACATTTTTAGAAGAGTAGTTGCACAGACAAGGGCTAAAGGTGGAGGTGTCTTAATATACATCAATAACAAGCATACCTCTACGGCGTTCAAACAGTATGACATGCTGGAGTTCTCCACGTGCAGCTCACCACAGACAAAGTGCCTTACCATATCCTAGGCAGCTATAGGTCACCATCCTTGTCCCAAAAATTCACAATGCATACTTGGGCTTACTAGACACACTTACCAGCCAAGCTAACACCCTACTAATGGGAGACTAATTACCCCTCTATAGATTGGGAATCCTACACAGCCTCAAATCTACAGGCACAGCGATTCTTGGACTCTGTAAATACAAATGCTCTTGATCAAATGGAGAATACAGCCACTAGAGACACCAACATACTGTACCTCATGCTGACAAATATAGAAAAATGTTTCACCCCCTTCCATGTCTTTTCCTTCTTGGTAAGGTCCGACCAATAAGCTGTCTCCTTAAAAATAAAAAATCAACTCCATAGTCCCATTAAAACCAGTAACAGGAACTATTCCAAGACAAATTACCTGTTATTTAGTGATAGTTTGTCAAAAATCAGTGTCCCTCCAAATCCTGAGAACACATCAGCTTATGCTGAATTGTTCTCAGAAACTCTTTACAATCATATCAATGTCTGCATAGAGGCTGTTGAACCTACCAGAAGTAAGCCCAGAACTAACCCCAGAAGTAATCCTCCCTGGTGGCAGCTCAAATTAAACAGAATATATAACAAAAGGAAAAAAATAAGGCAGAAATCAGAAGGGTAATTCCCATAAAGATACAAACTCTCTCTTCAAAGTAAATAGGCAAGTAAGAGGTCTAATTAGGTCAAGCAAAGCCAGCTTTGACATTAAGATATCCTCTCCTTTGAAAGATAATATAAGGCCTTCTACAGCTATGCCAGAAATCTCAAGGGCAGCACAAGGCAATGTGCTGAACTGGGAGTTAATGGTATCATATTCACCAAGCCTGGTGATAGAGTGAACCTGCAAGCAGACCAATTCAGTTTCAATTTTACCCACCCTCTCAATGTCAATAATACCCTCAACATAATCCCTCCAACTATAACTAGGCCCAATAACATCCCAGGATGCCTCCTGAATAGTGTAAAATATGACTTAACAGGACCCTTGGCATCATTATTTAACTATAGTCTTTAGCAGGTGTGAATTAAGGACTGCAATGATCATTCTCCTTGTGACGAAAGGAGGTACTGCCAGCACTGCTAGCTGGAATTTTGTAAATAATTACATGTCATTTGTGAATATCAAGTTGATTTATACACAATGCTTGAGTTACAAATGTAGTAGAACTGTATGCCATATAAAATGCTGGTGTTACAAATGTATTAGAACTGTATGTTATGTGGATATCAAACTGATTTGTACAGACGTTTGTGTTGAAAAGGTATTTGTAAAGTGCTTGTGTTTGAAATGTACAAAAAAGGTATTTGTAAAGTGCTTGTGTCTGAAATGTACCCACAGTGTGCCTTACTGGAGAGAACAGAAATGTACATGCCCTATTGTAACTGTTTAAATGTATATGTTTTAAAAGAGGAAACTGGCAGACAGAAAGTTAACCTCAGTCCAGCAAACTTTAGAAGAATATCTGAAAGTAAATCACTTTATAGACTAGGCCATAACGATGCTACCTCACAGGTTTCAGTGCAGCCAGAGACACAAAGTCTGTACTAGGAAGCTTTCTGTATTATCTTTGGGATGAACTAATTACTACTCTGGAAGCATGGAGGTATGCAATTGTTTTATGACTTCCGGCACCTGCCAAAGATCTGATCAAAAGTCCTTGTGTGTGTATTTTTACAGGTAGGTGTTAAGTCCTGCCAGCTTCAAGCAATGGGGGTTTTGCATAGGAACTAGAAGTCAGATGACAAGAAGTGATATCATTCTGCACGCTATCTCAGAAGCAATATTTTAGATATTATTTTGAGAAGTCTGTCATGAGACAGAGCATTTCATATTCTGTCTTTGGCCTGATAACAGGAAAGGACCATTCACATTATCTGCCTTGCTTTATTAAGTAAGTGATTAGGGTATAGTAATTCTCTTAGATACAGTCAGGAATATAGTGAAGCTTACTTTAGATATTGCTTTTCTTTATTTGTCTGAGCTTGTCCTACAAATGTTATTTTAAATATTCCCTGTGATTTGAACTCTGATGTCACTGTGAAAACATACTTAGTATTCTCTTGTTCTTTTATTATTTATTATTAAATATATGTAAACCTTTCATTGTGGATGATCGTTGGAGAGATTTTTAAGTTTTTAGAGTACTTGCATATTTATTTGGTGACACTGTGTGGGCCACTCCTAATAGCCTTGCTCTTGGTCAAACTACTATTTGTATTAATATTGCACAGTAAAAAAAAATTGGAACACTTTGATAAGGGCCTTAAAGTAGCTGGCGAGGGGTTCTGGTGGAAGTGATAGCTACCTTATCGTTTGGGCAGAAGGGGGCATGTGTGTGTGTGTGTGTGTGTGTGTGTGTGTGTGTGTGTGTGTGTGTGTGTGTGTGTGTGTGTGTGTGTGTGTGTGCGTGTGTGCGTGTGCGTGTGCGTGTGTGTGTGTGTGTGTGTGTGTGTGTGTGTGTGTGTGTGTGTAAAACACATCTCCAAGAGTGTGTGTGTCAGCTACTTGGACAGGGACACAAAGCACTGGTTGGACAGAGAGAGTGTTGGAAGACTTGGCTTGGAACCCTGGCTAAGGACTCAACTCTATAGCTTTGCCAGTGGGGAGTCTTACTGGGGATCTGGAGAAAGAGAGAGAGAGAAACCAGCCCCAGACTGACTGTGGGTTCTGAGTGCTCTTAAGGGAAATTGTGCTTGATGCAAAGAGCTGTATCTGGAAATACTCTGTGTGTACCTGTTATCTTCCCAGTGAACTTTCCCCACTGGTGCCAGTGGTGACGAATGAGGATCCTTGATTACTGCTCCAGTGGTGGGTCATCACACTCCTTCATATGGGAGGACCTTCAACAGATCCTAGAAACTACAGACCCATTAGTCTGACTAGTCTTATTTGCAAAACCATGAAAAAAATTATCAGCAAGAACATATGAGACCACCAGATACTGGATCTCTCCCAGTTTAGCTTTGTCAAAGGATCGTCATACTTACTGAATCTGGTGAACTTCTTTGAAAAGGTCACAAAGGCAATGGATGATGGGAAAGCTGTGCATACTTCCTACCTAGACCTGACTAAGGCATTTGATACAACACCCCACTCAAGCCTTATCAGAAACTTATAGAATTAGGTATAAACCCCTTTACAACATGCTGGATAAGCTAACTGGCTCACTGATAGGACTTAAGAATTTAGAATCATTAAGGCCACCTCCATAAAGACACCAACCACCAGTGAAGTACCCCAGGGCTCTGTGCTAGGCCCACTCATATTTGGCATCTACTTCTCAGAAGTCAAAGCCAGTCAAAGGCCTCTGGCCTACCAAGTTCGCAAATGATTGCAAACTGGGAGCAGTCACTGAATACCCTGAGATGAGAATGCCTTTCAGGAAGGTCTAATACATTCAAACATTTGACACCAAGAAATGCATTAGAGTTCCTTTTAGGAAGTCTGCACCCTGGGTAGCTATGTCATCAATGGAGCATGCTAAAAAGTTGATTCACTAATCAGGGATCTGGGAACTCATGTAGAAAGTAACCTAGCCTTTGAGCAATATGTGTTCAAGGCAGAGCTGGATAGGCAGGGTAATGGATCAGGGGCTCCCCCAGTACCCCCACTGTCACCCAGTCATTCCAGTGTCCCATTACTTGGCTATCTGTTCCCAGTTGCCATAAACACTGCTCAAACCTGTCAGTGTGTTTACTATTTTCTTTTTTATTTCTGCAATGATTACAGATATTTGGATTTAATTTAAAACTTTTATTTCAAATGTTATATTTGCTCAGCAAAATAATACAATCTCACAGTGAAAACAAACTTAGAATTCACAGTAAACTTCTGTGTCCTTGAAACTCACGTTTATTGAAATGGCATTGAAACTCACATTCAAAGAAAATGCATCTAGCCAGTAGTGGATGAAGTTTACCTTTGGGCTGTTTTCAAACCATAGACACCTTGTACACATTTTAGGACCATGTATACATGCATGTGTTCTTTTATTCATCTTTCTGATTGTATTAAATTATATTCCTTGTATGATGTAGGACCACTTGCTAGAGTATGTTTTAAGTTTGTAGTTTTGAACATTTTTCCAGTAAACAGTGAAACAAAACATGAGCCAATGACAAAACTTCCCATTTCAGAACATTTCAACCATAAAATGTCCCTCAAACTTATGTCATTACAATCCATCAATATCAGTCAATATACACAATATCCGCAGAAGTAAAATTCATCTGATTAATTCCACATTAAAGAGATATGTAACAAATCAAGAGGCTGCTGCTAGCAAACACATATATATTTCACTGTTTCATCTACAAATTAAGTGCCTGCTGCCCTTGAAGTTTAAAGTGTCTATGTTATATTTAAAGTGCGTGAAGTGAAAAATATAATATATGCAAAATCCCCAGATAACTTTTACACCATGCAGATTCAGGAATTAAAGGAAAAAAAAAAAAATATATATATATATATATATATATATATATATATATATAAGAGAGAGAGAGAGACAGTGAAATTATGTCCAAAAGCAAAGGGACATATAATTGCATTAAGCTAAGTACTGCTTTTTTCCTTAGCCACTCTAGGAAACATTATGACTTATGGAGAGCAGAATGTGCTTACAAGTGCGTACCTTAACAGCTTCAGCGTAGATTTGTGCATAATCTTTTTCTTTTTTCTTCCCACTGCATGCTGACCTTCAGCCTTCACTGTCAGTCAGCTTACCTTCAAACCCCTGGTGAGAGACATTACATAAGTCATCATACATGCAGCCACTGCTTTTTTTGTGAATAGATCTCCCCCGTGGCTGATGTTAGCACCCATGCCACCATGAGGTCATTACATGCTCTGCACATGGTGTGTTTGTGCTCCCATAAACACGTCCCTGAGAGCTACTATCACCAAGTTGAGGTCACCAGTCATTTACCTCTCAGTCTTGTATGATTTGCTCAGAAACAGGCTTGTGGATTTACGTGCTCATACTTGAGCAGTACGAGCAGCAGGCAAAAATGAGCATATCTGCAGGGGTAACATTATCTGCAGGGGTAACATTATCTGCTGGGGTAACATTTGTAGAGATGTATACATCTTCTAAATGTGATATACATTCAGGCAGTAGCATAAGGGTGTGAGAACAAAACTGAGTATTTTTACTTCATCCCCTCATTATGACAGGTAATCACTGAAGGGCAATAACATATTATTCCCACTAGGTCACTGTGGAATTAGTACTGTGCTTTAGCCAAAACAAAAACATTCTGACTATTGTTAATATAAAATTGAGGATAAATGTATCAAACAAGTGATTGGGTGTAGGGTATAATGTGCTAGTAAGATCAGATAATCAGATCATCAGTTTTTGAATACATCAGAAGCAGAAAAAACATTTTATTAAAAAAAAAAAAACTGTAATTTTGTATGCTGGTACTGAACAGGACTACATTATGTGTCTGGTGCTGGTGAAGGTGGAGTGTATGAGTGAAATCACATGGCTCACTTGCCATTAACTGAAGGAAGGGGTTCTTTTATTAGCTCTTAGATAATGGGTGACCTGTATATTGACACCCTGACTGGAGAACAAATGTTCTTCAGCGGGGTGTTAATGTACAGGTAATGCCCACTGAAAAATGAGCCTACTGATTCACGGCAGTATATTTTCTTTGCCTACTAACTAAATTGGCAGCCAAATCTACCTTGTTGCCAGCTGCACAACACTTCATATTTTGAGTCAGAGTAGGAACTATCCAATGCTTCCCAACTACTACTATTGGCCCAACATGACATTTTGTGAGACATGCAACTATCTATATAACATGGAGGCCAACCTGTCACCTACATAAATGGACAAATGGCAACACACACAGTTTTTAATGCTACCCAAGATAACACTAATGAAAAATACTTTTGAGATTGCTAAAAAAATATCACTCCTCAAATCTCCAAAAATCAGTTTTGAAGAGCCTCAGCAGCAAACCACTAGCACATCTCCACTATATTTACATAACTCAGTGAGTCATCAGGCTGCAGACAGCAAATCTTCTACTGACACTAAGTATGTAACTACAAGTAAACATATCCTAGTTACTGGTGACACTGATTCCACAATTACTAGGCTGGCTAAAGACAGGGTGACAGCTGGCTTTACAATGCCATGGTACTAGACATCATGAGGATCCCACTGTCCAGCAAACAAGGCTGTTATGACTATCACCTGAGAAGCTCAACCCATAAAGACATACAGAGAGATATGTTGAAGCTTCCTACTCATGTGTCAAATGCATTTTATACTCTGACCCTAAATGGGATCTTACTCTCACTCAGAATGATGCCTAGATACAAAGAAGAAACTGATTGACTTTCATAATTTCACTAAATAGCTGGAGTATTGTCTTTCTAGGGAATCCATTATGAGTCAGCTTGTGAAGAAATGACTACCTAATTTGCTTCAGTAAAGATGGCTTGCACTTTTCATTCCATAGCTTCTGCATATTGGTGGAATCACTGCTTACCAATGAGGCCTTTTTAAGTCCACCCTCTGGACTGGTTGATGTCTTAACCATAAGTTGACAGATCTTGAGGCTCTCTTGATGCTCTCATGCAACGTGATTACATCTTTGGTATAATGGAATTAGTTTAAGTCTAAACAGAGCACTCTCTGTCTTTACTGGTTTTCAGAACATATACATTTAGACCTGCAGGAAACTGAGGGAGAGTACTGAGTATTTATCATAGACCTATTTAGTTCTAGGGAATTTCCCCATGGCTCACAAACAGAATTCACTGAACTTCAGAGTACTTTAAACAAGTCAATTTATCACTTCATATCCTGCTATAAATTACCTTAATTATCTCCTAAGAACCAAGAAAGATTTTTTACGTGTGCTTACTGAACAGCCCAAAAATAAAATACTTTTTTGATAGTCATTAACGGGAGCTTCCATACCATAGGTGGTCGGTGCAACCAAATATAACTTGACTTAGTAAATGTTAATTCCCTTGTAAGAATAGTTAACTAGCTGCCTAGGTTCAAAATCTTCTAGACATCATACTCTCTAACAAATACAGTCATAAATCAGTAATTATCTTCTTTAAGGCAAATAAATCTCACCACAGTGATCACCTCTGAATTTGAGGACTTTAAAACAAAATCCTATTAAAACTACATGATGAGTTGTCAAAACTGAACACTGAGATTTCTATCCTGATGTAACTTCAGGAATGACTTACTCCCATCTAGCAAACAGCATAAACCGATTGGTCCCAGTCAGAAACAAATATATTGGAGAACAACAATGAGCCATCTTAGAAGAAAACCAACATTAATAAACTAAATAATAATAGTAGTAATAATAATAATAGTTAGAGCCGATAATAAAGCAAAGTCCCACAAATTCAAGATTCTTCCTGTAAGATTATTATGGAACAGTTCCTAGTGACACATTCTAAAGTGAAAAATACCATCTCTACTGGATTTGACAATATACCTGGATATTTAATTAAGAGCACCAAACACACCCTCTCTGAACTCATCTTCACAGCCACAGGTTATGTTGCTGAGGTATCATGTCTCTCAATAAAGGGTGGGCCCACCTCATATCCCAGGAATTATGACTCATCAGTCCATCAAACCTAATTTACAAACCCATTGAACGTATTATATCTGAACCTGGAAGGCTACAGATTTAGACTCTTAGACCATGTGCTAAATAAATCAGTCTGATTGCTGAAGGCAATCCTTTCCATATCCTCAGACAGGCAACATACACATATCACACAAAATGTGCATCAATCTGCTACTTATCAGATGAGAGCTCTCATATTTAACTTATTTATGTGTATTTATATGTACCATCTACACATGTCATAGGCAGTTTCTAGGCACATATTCAAACAGACCATTCAGGAGCCTTGGCCAATGTCCAGTTGCCCCAAACATACCTCTCAAACATCTAGAATTTCACAGAATGTCCTGATTTTTACCTAATAATTTTTATTTCTTCCTCACAAAGTTTTCTGGCACTGATTAATGTCTCTAAATAATGATACATTTGAGTTTAAAACTTCATGCCCTTCACAAAATGCATGCTAAGACAAAACCTATTAATCTAGCAACCCTCTGTGTTTATAAGAGCAATATTTAAAATCTGTCCCTGATTTTGGGGCCTTGTCCCCATTATGTTTGGCTTTCTCCAGAACTCTTGTTCTAAGAATTGTGTCCCAAAGCACTGTCTGGTTAAATGACTTGCTCATGGTCATACATTATGCAAATGAAGACTGAGAGAATCAAACCCCATATCACAGGAAGCAGCTTATTAACGGCTCATAGCCATAATCCGCTGTGCTAGCTGCCACTCAAACCCTATATCACAGGAAGCAGCTTATTAACGGCTCATAGCCATAATCCGCTGTGCTAGCTGCCACTCAAACCCTATATCACAGGAAGCAGCTTATTAACGGCTCATAGCCATAATCCGCTGTGCTAGCTGCCACTTGATATTTCTTTCCAACTTTCCTTTTAAGCAACCAATTAAACAACAGATTTTTATAGAAGGTCAAATTTCTTCTGCTTCAATAGAAACCTAGCTGAAAAATTCAAACATACTTCTTAATCTCAGTAAAACAAAAATGACATTTTTCATCCCAAAACATTATCTCAGTCAGAAATTATCTTTCTTGGTTACATCTGCAAAAATACTAAAAATGAGGAATTATCTTATACTAAATTACTGGTCATTGTGATAGATGACAATCTTAAATTTGATCATCATATTCTTCAAAGGATTAAAAAGACTCACCAGAAACGTATCTCCCTTTATAGTGCAAAACAGTACCTTACAGACCCAGCAAGAAAAACCTTAGCTCATTCTTTTTGCTTCCAAACCTGTTATAAGCCTTACCTACTCTTGCAAACCTAATCTGTACACTAACATCCAAACTATCCTCCTGTGCTACAAAGTAGTTAAATTTGATACCAACACTGCATGCCAAACTCAGCATTGCTAAGCCTTAACACAACTACACTGGCTAGAGCTTAACAACTACATAGTGTACTCTCAGCGTGTTATGGCATTCAGACTAATATATTATCCTGAAACATGTCCTGGACTAAAAAAAACATATTATTGCCCTGCACCCCACTAGGGACCTCCATTCTGATGTGAAATGTCTACTAAGCACTACTACCTTCTTCTTCTTCTTTTGGCTTTTCCCAGTTAGGGGTCACCACAGTGGATCACTGTCCGCTCATGATTGGCAGTGGAGTTTTACGGTATCGAGTTGTCAGTCTGGCGCCCAACCTTCCACAGAAGGCACACACATGCATGCACGCATGGCTATGGCCAATTTAGTGTGTCCAATCCACCTGCAGCATGTCTTTGGGATGTGGGAGGATACCGGAGCACCCGGAGGAAACCCACGCGACCACAGGGAGGACATGCAGACTCCGCACAGAAGGCACCCCAGCTGAGCATCGAACCGGAGAACCTCTGCTGTGAGGTGGCAACACTAACCGCTTCACCACTGTGGCCGCCCACTAAGCACTACTACGAAAGCAAATAATTAATTGGGGGACTTGTACTCCTGTTACATCTCCAAACTCTCAAAGACCGTCCCTACACAAATTAAAAAGACTAACAAACTCCCAAGATATAAATCCAGCTCAAACAATGCCTTACCCAGGCTGATCATGCTGATATTCATCACCAGGCTATAATTGCTAGTCAAAGCACAAACTTCTTATTGCTTATCACCACTTTTTGCCTTCCTCTACTTGAATCATTACACCCCTAATAATGTTTTCACCACATGTGAATAAATACACCTCTGTTCACCCATCCTCTTAAACAACACTTTTCATTTTTCTTTTTTTTAGCTGCCCCTATCCACTGCTCTATGCCTCTCATGCATCCCATGTACCTAAGCAATAAACCTTTTAGATATACCAATTTGGAACAGGTGGCCTACACATAACTTATGCTATAGCACACTCTCTTAGGCATATGCTATTTCCACTATCCTCTTATACAGTGCTAATATCACCCCTCCCATCTTACATAATTTTATAACGTCATTATATCTCTTGAACTCTTTAAAAACCTATACAATACTAAAATCTCCCTTCCTACATAATTTTATAACTTACTTCATTACATAACTCCTTGCACACCTTTCTTTACTAAAATGTACAAACTTCTTTACACCAATGTTTTCCCATCTACAGTATCAGTCCATTTACTTCCTTCAAGATTTTTGAGCTACAAGAACTGTGCATTCTTATAATTGCTGATGTAAATATATTGCTGTATATAAAATAAAATGAAATGCACCAAGTTAGCACACAAACATACGTTTATTCAAACCAAAAATAGAAAAAATAAAAATGGTTAGCGCTTTCACAACTACACTAGTTGCTTCATCAGGCACAGTAGTTTAACATAATAAAGCTTATATAGAAGATGCAATTAAGTCAGCTGATAATCCAATAGTCACATGTTCCAATGCTTGTAAATTTATAAAATTAAATATATGTAAATGTAAATATGCATAAAAACATAAATAAATATGCATTAATATACTAATAAATTGTTAAAACATTACTATAAATATAAACCAGTTATAGCTGTACTGATTGTAGGACTGCTAAAGTTGTGTATTTTTGTTTCTGTCAAAAATGTTTTGCATATTATTTAGGAAAAACTAATAGGGTCCTGAAAGACAGGATCCTTGAGCATGTTAGACATATAAATAATTGTAAAGAGACAAGTGCTCTGGCAAGTCATGTTAGAAAAACTGATTTGTCTCATACTTTTAAGTTTTTTGTTATTCAACATGTCCTCTCAAATATACAGGGAGGTGACTTAGAAAATACTCCAGAAAGCATAGAACACAAATGGATTATTAAGTTGAATGCTGAGAAATATCTTGGCTTGAATGGAAATAGTTCCTTAAAACCTTTTTTAAAAGCCAGACCATTGAAGCACTAGAATTATTATATTATTATATTTTTTTAAGTATTTAAGTCTTTTATATATATATTTATAGTAATGTTTTAACCATTTATTAGTATATTAATGCATATTTATTTATGTTTTTATGCATATTTACATTTACATATATTTAATGTTACACATTTACAAGCATTGGATCATGTGACTATTGGATTGTCAGCTGACTTTATTGCATCTTTTATATAAGCTTTATTATGTTAAACTATGGTGTCTGATGAAGCAACTAGTATAGTTGTGAAAGTGCTAACCATTTTTATTTTTTCTGTTTTTGGTTTGAATAAACGTATGATTGTGTGCTAACTTGGTGCATTTCATTTTATTTTACGTATCTGTTTTATGCACCTTGTTTTTACCCAGCGTCGTTCGTATTCTTTTTGTTTGGATATTTCTGTATGTACCTGTCTTGTTTGTTTTCTATGAGAAATGTAGCTGTTGATTTTCTGAGAACTATCAGAAATTCACTTAAGATATGTACTGCGAAGGAGCTTTTCTTCCTGGGCCTCTGCTGAAAATGGGCTCTGCCCAATCAGATATTCTGGGTTGACAACTGAATAAATAAATAATACAGTAAACTCTCGGTTAACCGGCACCCATGAGGATTGGTAGATGCCGGATAACTGTAGTTTCTGGTTGCTTAAGAGTTACTGTTAAAAATAGGCCTGACTAATACTGTACCCTATACTATTTGTTTGGTTTGACTTGTTCTTAGGTTGGGGAGAGAGAGAATGTATTCCTATTTTCCTTTTTAAAACTCCAAAACTCTAAAAACGTAAAGTATGTTTCTGCAGGGGGGGGGGGAGAAAGTGCAACACATGAAAATCGTACTGTATTTCTTTGATTTCTTTTTTTTTTTTTTTCTGGTTGCTTGAGTTCCAGTTAACTGAGAGTTTACTGTAGTTAGACTGTCTCCACAAGGCTGATTTGGGGTAGAAGAAATGATAAAATATTCATAATCTCTTTGAGTTATAAATGCTTATTAATACTAAGTAAAAGTTCAAGGTATGATCAGAAGTATTTTGTGATTTTTTTCAAGTTTGTACTATAGATGTCCTTTAATCAGATAGTATCTGAAGTAGTTGCTGAGCTTACCCCTGAAATTCATATAATTATAGTGATTTGGGATGATATTTATAAATGTAGTCTAATAATGCATAAGACTGGTACTTGGAAAAGATATATGCAATAACCCTATGTGATTTACAAACTCCCTGCAGTTTGTCACCATATGCTACTACATACATAGAAGTGTCTGGGTATGGAACAACTATACAAATGATGTCCCTCACCATATTTCACAATTTACAAATGAGGGAACTGTGCAGTAATCTGTGCAAGAGATATCAAACTAAGTTCCCATCTGCTCGAGTTGGTGGTAGCTCAGGTAGAAGTAAAATATCCTGTGGCACTTATCAAAAAGAGAAGAGATTCTTTCTTTAAAAAAAAAAGAAAAGAAAACATTATACACAATACTGTTCATATACTTACATACTTAAACATTTATACAATGTGCAAATGTCCACTCCTTTTTGTTTTTGCCATAGATAATTTACTTTTCATTATTATGTTACACTTCTGTCATTATCTTATTGTCCCTGGTTCCTTTTTCCAAAACCACCATCTAATTTTTCTTAAAATTACTGCTAGTCTCCATTTAACATTAAAAATTATTTCATTTAGCCCTTCATTCCAAATTGTCCACACAACATAAAATAATCTTTTTTTTCTATTTTACTAACATATTTCTTATTTTTATAGCTGTAATATCCACACATAATCATATCCATGTTTATTTCATTTGCCTCCTTTATATTTTCAAAAAAAAAATCTTTAGACAATTTTCCCACAATTTTGCAACCCTTATAGATTGTAAGAAAATGTGTTCTGCAGTTTTTTCTTTACCACAATATATACAAATCCTTTCATTGATTTTTATATGGCACATTTCCCTTTACTGACAATTTATGAATCACTAATCTTCATAAAAATTCTTGACCTTCTACTTACTTATTACACCATGCTTTTCATACTTTTATAGCTTTGACTTGTTCATATGCTAGTTTAGCCCAAGGATTAACATAATAACATTCTATCATGATATTTGTACACCACACTTTTCTCTCTTTTTTTTATTTCATCAATTTTTGTTTTCCATAAAAATATTTTTAATAACATTTTATTACTTCATTTTAACATGCTTTTCCTCTTTTGATTTTTTTAACATATGCCAATGTCAGTTATATTTTACTTTAGTAAATGTACTACTATTTTTTTCATTGGTATCATTTATGGAAAACAAAACATTTTACAAATTCAAAGAAACAACATAAACAATTGGGTTTATTAATCCTAAACTTCCCTGTTTCATGTCCATGTTTAAGACTCCTAGCTTAATTGGATTCAATCTAGAACCTCATATAAAAGAACAAAAAATACTTTTAGTGTTTCTTTTTCATTGATTATTGGCAAAATATCAACACTAGGTAAATATGCAGTATTTTTCAGTATAATTGAATTAGTCAAATAACATGTGCATTAAATATATGTGTATGTTTCCAAAAACAACAAAGCTTGTTTATTTAATCTAGTATCCTAGTCTGTTGTTCCTCACTTATATTCTTAACACAGAGATTTCTTTCAAGAACAATACCCCTCCTATCTTTACAATATCACCCATGCCTTTTCTTTTTTTTTCTTTATTTAAAGTCATATCTATTATATTTAAACTCTGATGTACATCATATAATTTCTATCATCCAGACATTGTTTTTCATAATCAGTATAATATCATCTGAATAAGAAACATGATGGGAATTTTTATTCCTTCATTAGTAATTTCATTAGCACCACTCATGTGCAAATTGACATCTCTGACTAATACATTAACAACTAATGAAAATAACAAATTACTCACAGGACATCCCTGACATATGCCATTCTTTATATCTATTTCTTTGCTTAACCATCCATTCACCAAAATTCTTACTTTATTTTGAGTATATGCAGAACAACATACTTTCTAAAATTTTTACCAGTGTTATATTCTTCCATAATTGTCCCAAAGAGTTCATGTCGTACTGTATTAAAATCTTTATTTAAATCTCTTATCATGATCTTGGTCTCATCACTTCTGTTTATAATATTATCCACAATTTCCCTTACTATGAATAATAATTCCTGACATCCTTTTCCCTTTAAAATAAATATGCTGTCTTCCACAATACTTTTCAATTTACTTTCCATTGTCTTCTGAATTATTTTCATAAAAATCTTATAATCTGTATTTTTCAATATTATAGGTCTTCGATTTTCAATTTTATATTTATCTTCCTTTTTCCATACATATTTAAGTATAGCACTGCATAAATATTTATATGTAAAACCTTCATTTAACCACTCATTCATAACTTTTAAAAAGTATTCCTGCAAATCCAGAAAAATCTTATAAAACTGGTATCCTATTCCATATGATCTTGAAACTGACTGTAAATTAACATGTCTAAGAATCATATTTAATTCATATAAAGAAATCTAATTTTCCAATTTATTTTATTGGTCTGTCAACTTTTTAATATGCAATTCTTTTTTGTGCCTTCTTTCTATCTTGAAATATTTTCTTTACATAAACAATGTTTATAATTTGCTCCTGAAATTTTCTTGCGTCTCCTGTATCATCTTTCATTTTTCTCATTATACTAGTATTCTCTTTAATTGTACTACTCAAATAAGCTGATACCTCTTTTTTACCTTATAAATAATATTTTTGCTTAAATAATAATTCTTTAATTATGTCTTATTTTTTTATTTTACCTTTGTTTTGTTGGTTTTGAGTTTAAATTCTTTAATTATGTTGATTATTTTTATAAATTATCCATTCTGTCACATAATATTTTCTATCATTCCTTTCCACATCCTTTAAAGTATCCATCCATACATGTTGTTTTATCATTTTTTTCACTTTTCTTACATTTGACTGTCATTCTAAAAAAACATTTTGTTTATATTTTTCTTTCAAAGCTAGCCACCCCTCAGACCAGATTTGATAACACACTCTAGTGGAAATGTGATCTTTCTATAAATACAGACTTATTTTTCCATTTTTGAGCCCATCATTTCTCATTTATTCTTATTATTACTTTCACCAATCTGATATAGTCCTTCATTTCCTGTACTTCTGTCCATATGTCTGAGTGATCTGAAAAGCATGTTAAAGGTGTCTCTCCCTTAGCTATAATTAAACCTCAGCTATATGTCTACAGATTATTATTCTAAATCTTTAAATAGCCACATTTTATAACTTCAGAAAACTTCTTACCATCATTTATTTTCTTCTTTTTCTCTCTCAAATCACATTAAAATCTCCCATTAATATTAGATACATATTAATTACAACACAATCCGAAATTTTATGAAATACATTTTAGGTTTCTTTACTTGTAACATAGGGGTACAATGCTTTAATTCCTTATACCTGATTATGGACAATGAGATCTACAGTGGTTAATCTTCACATCTGTCATTGCCAATATTATGTCCAATATTTTCACTGACTTTCTGCAAAGTACAACTATGCCTGTATGCAGTTCTCTTAGGTTCCATATTGTACCTTCTCCCTAAAGTTGCTTTGTTTGTAATCTCTCTTCTTGTATCAAAAATCTTACATCTTTCAATATTATTATGTCAACATCGCACTTAATACACCAATTTAGGATGCCTATTTTTTACTTACATTTTTCATATTGTTTACATTTACTAAAAGTACTCTAAAGTTGTGATTATATCTATGCTGTTGCTTAACAGAAATTCTGCAAATTTAAAGTATTTATCTCATTTACTTTATCCATTTCCTTTCTTTTTCTCTTTTCCACTTATCCCTTTAAACTTTCTTTTTCTATCTTTTCCTGTTTTGCCAGTAGAATAATTTTTATCTTGCAGTATTTTCCAATTTATATATTTCTAATCACTTATTTCAGAACCGTCTTTATATTATCTTTTGTTTCATTTTTCTCATTATCTTTATCTTTATTTTTACCCTGATCTTGCTTTCCCTACTTATTCTTTATCATTTATTGGGGCTGTTTCTTCTCTCCATATACTGTCCTCACGTTTGTTTTCTTCTTCTGTTTCATCCTTTTTCTCTAGATTACAATCCATCCATAAATGGCCCATTTTGTTACATCTGTAACATTTCAATCCACACTTTTTTGTATTGTGACCTGTTTCCCCACCAATATAACATTTCCTGTTATAACAGTTACTTATCAAGTTATCATGTTTTCCACAGGAAAAAAAACAACATTTTTCAGTTGTCCCTATTATTTTACAACACTTCTTTCACCTTCTACATTTATCATTCTAGGGATATAAACATTTTTTCTTTCTCCATTTTTAGTACAATATGAAGTCACATCCCCAGTCCATAATCCTGTGTTGTTATATACTTGCTAATGTCCATAACTTCTTTACAGAGTTTACTTACATGTCTCTTTAAGGTTTCTGTTTCAACTTCATTTAAAAATTAACATGTATTTTATTTTTTATCTGTGAAATGCTTTAACTATATAAGAATTCCATGAATTAGAGTTCTTTTTCTTCTCATACACCCCCCAAAATTTCCAGAACTGCTTTTACCTCTTGAGCCTTCACTCTCAATGGGATCTTTAAATTATCCCAAATGTCATACCTGTCCATTTCTTTTTTGTTTGTTTTGAATCCTCACCATAAATTTCCTTTTATTGTTGACATTTCCTTTCCTCTGTTCATATCTCATTACTTTCTTTGCAGTTTCTTTAACAGACTCGGCATATGATTTCTTTGTCTGGCAATCTTCTTTCAAAATAGCTTCCAATTACTCCAATTTAATTTTATCAATAATTTCACCCCATGAAACATCTTTTCCACTCTGTAGCTCACTCTGCAATAACAATTCACTCAAAATGTCATGCATCAACCCACCTAACTAGAGGGTTTCAATAACACATCCATCATTGTTTTGAACATATGCTTCTGATGAAACAAACTAAGTCTGCTGAAACAGCTATTCACAGTCTTGCAGAGCTTCAAACACTGTGCTGGCATTTGTCTCTGTTCTATCAGACATCTTGGATTTCCTTCAATGCTGTTCTCCCAGCCGCCACTGCTCTAGGATTGGAACAAGCCTTGGACAAGTTTCCCCTTAGTAGTATAAATACCACCTTGAGGCTGTCTGATAAGTGGCCTGTAGCCTGGTCAACAAAGAATAAATAAAACAAAAAAATAAATAAATAAAGAGATTTTGTCATTTATAACAGTAGAAGTGCAGAGTAACTGCACCAGCAGTGAAGAAACTCTAGATGGTCACTGAAAGCTGATGTTTTGGTCAGCAGCACATGACCAAACAAAAGCAACAACACAGAAGCAGTCAGCAGGATTCTGAAGTTTTAATATTTATACTGCTGTATCAGAGCCTCCTTAGGAAAGCTTACTGACTATAGCAACAAAGGAGTTTAACCACACACTATGCCCTACAGTGATGCATGTGAATTCCTGTCTGTGAATTTTACAGCATTACTGGATTGCTTAACTTACATGAAGCTCCACAGCCATGCAACAGGTGTATAAACATTTATGAACTAACCCCAGGCATGACAGGCAGGCTGAATAACAACATTTTAAACCGTTATTGGTCCAGTGACTGACACAAATCAAAAGCTTTTATACTGTAGTGTAGCAGACTACTCACACACTTCATGCATATACCCATAGTCACCCTGAGCAATAACACCCCATACCACTATGAATCACAGCAGCAACAAATACGTTGTAGTGACAGGGATATCTATAGTCAGTCACAGAAACTCATCACTCACAGCACTGGAAAAGGAGAAACAAGGAGACAGGTAATGTAAGTTGTATTTCAGGTATCATGATTTCTGACACTACCCAGGACCCAGAGACCCCAGCCCCTGACATTATGACTATGATATGATAGTAGTACATGAAGGAGTGAATAACTTGAGAGAAAAAACCCTGAGGAACATGGAGAGTCACATGTCAGAATTTTCCATGCTTGTTACAAATGCAGGCAAGACACTTGTCCTGAGTGGAATCTTTCTTTCACTAGAATGATGCCTAGACATAAAGAAAATATACCTGGTTTCAACACCTGCTTAGATACAGTGACACATGAAGGAAACTGCAAAAGGGGGACACGCGGTTTAGTTAGTAGAGTACCAGGGTGGGAGTGGAAAAGTGGAAGACTGTGTTTGGGGGATGTGGAAAGATCACCTAAAGATGCTTTGACATCATGTGTGCAAAGACGGTAATTTGCATTCATTTGTACTTGATTTTGTCGTGGATGTAAGAGAAACACGTAATTCTTGCGTATCACCAGGCAAATGTACAAACAGTACACATTTTTTCAACGCTTGCCTGAAAGAGATGATTGGTTGCCCGTGCCAAGTCACAGTCCTTTTCCATGACATAGCAGGCACATGCATTGTTATAACCTAGGAAACAGTCCCACTGAAGGTGATATTAGCCACAGTGAGTACCACAGTAAATTTAAATGAGTTTTTTTGTAAGTTAAGTGATTTATGTGGAAACAGTGAAGTTCACTTCAGTAAAAATAACAGAACAAGTAAGGAAGTGGATGTCATGAAAAAAATCCCAAAAAGCAAACACTCTGTTTAGTCATGTGCAATGTATAAAAACTATTATAATCATTGTAGCATTTTAGATAGGACATTAAGTCAAAATCTGCTTTATTGTCAAGCAACAGGACATATAAAACACAGGAACAGAAGTTTGGATAAATCAGTAAAGGCTTCATTTAATTGATGTACCAAATAATCAAACTCAAAAAGCTTTTCTAAGCAGACAATGTTTTTGGACACTTCACTATTTTTTTTTAGTGGTTTTAAACAAAAATCACTATCTTTTACAAGTATTTTAATAACACAATGTCTTACTGTACCTTTTCTCTCCTATCAACATGTTCTACAATGGTTTGGAGAAGGGAAGACAATGCTGGTCTCCAGGAGTTCAAAAATGCCAATGCTGGTTGGTTGTATACTTTCTCAAGTCAAAATCCATAGAGATTTGAATTATTTTCTTTAACTTCAGTCTGTTTTTCAAATTCACTGACATCTGAATTTGAATAATGTTCAGTCTCAACACGTAGCTGCCTTGACAGTAAACTTCTGTCATGCCTAACTTGCACTAAGCTGGGATTGCTATCACCCCAGCTTCAGCTTTGGGGAAATAGTTTTCCTGATTTTGGAAATACTGTACTCCCTACAAATGCAATTGTTTGATAATTGGAACAATCTGTAGCACTGTCCTTTATGGGATGGGAATATAAACTGACATTTTCCAATTCACTGGCTACTGTCCTGTTTTCCACAGCTTTCTAGTGTAATTTAATTTCACTCTCTAGAGAGGACACATCATTTTATGTGTCAGTAATGTTGGTGTCATTCATGCCAACTTAATATGTCTGTTTTAGCAGCAGACTTTAGTAATGGTAGTACTCTGACTGACTTCTGTGATCTTTTCTTATGTTCTGTTTCTTTCACGTCCATTCCATTTTTGCCTTTTGTCATGTCCATTGTTACCTGGAGGTTTCCTTTAATATAGCTCATCTTCTGGAATAGATTTATTATTGTTCACATCCTGATGTTTTCTTCCATTTCTTTGCAGTGCTCATTTATACATCCCTCCGTATCTACTCTTGCTGTTGTCTGTGAAACTCTGCATTACATTTTGCATATTGTACCCCATCTCCATTGTCTTTATATGTCCTTTTTTCCTCAGCCACTTCTAAAACCTTCACAGATAGTAATTTTGCCTTGTTAATCTTCTTTCTGTGTAGAATTATTTTTGCCATTTCCTGGTTAATATCTCAGACTTCTGTCCTTAGTTCTTCAGGTAATCTGTCCATCATGCCTAATGCATTATATCTATTCTTCACCTGCAATAGATATTCATTTGTCGTATTGTTTGGCTCGTATCTCACTGGCCTAGTCAAATTTCTTGCTTTCTGTAAGCTTAAACATTACAGTAAAAAATGCCAACAACAGCATAACTAATTATACTATTAATTGCTTGGTAGATATGAGCTGCATCACAAAAAGACACCGACTAACTGGGGCTGTGGCACATACAGAAAACTCATGACCCAAAGGAAAAACAGCTAAAATATACTTCCTCTTTTATATATCTATATCTATATATATATATATATATATATATATATATATATATATATATATATATATATCTATATATATATATATATATATATATATATATATATGTCAACAGGAAAAAAGCACCAGCAAGCCGTAACCACCTTAAAACATTTAATGTGTTCCACAGCAAGCAAAGCACAACACAGCACACAATGATAACGCTGAAACTACTACCAGTTCATTTTCATCTTCAACTTCATCAGAAAAATGCTGACAATCCAAGCCCCTCCCCATTTATACCTTTGCACACTGCCAAAACTTAAAATCATGTGACAGTGAATTCAATTTTAATCCTTTCCTAAAAACACCTTAAAAACAGGCATAATAAATACAACTTTTCCCTGTTTAAAACACTTCTAAATATCTAAAAACACACTTTCAAAACCTGTAGTAAATAAACAGATGGATATAAAAAAAATGAATGCATGTTAAAAATAAATAAATGATTGAAAAAATCATGTAAAATCAATCTTGTTGAACAATATTTCAAGTCACATGTGTGTGAAATTCATAACTTCGCTGCTCTTAATTTTAAAACTGGGGCTAGGGAGACCATGTCATTCAAACCCAGCCACCTATTGGCTTCTAATACCAGTTGCCCAGTAAACCTCTCTATATTCCAACATGGTCTCCTAAGAACCCCCTACCATCCATTACCACTTCATCTAATACACAAAAAAGTGTAAGAAGCAACTTCACAGCTCAAAGTGTGTTTATATAATGTATTTCTGTTGTTACCCCTCTTAATGTCGTAAAGGTGTTCATATATTCTTTCCGTTAAACACCTTTCCGTCTTACCTATGTAAACGCTTTACATTTCTTACAAGATGCAATGTAAACAAGTCCCTTACTTTCACAATTAAAATAGGATTTAGAGGTAATATGTCTATCCCTGTTACTGACAGTAATTTCAGAAGTATCAGCTATAAAAGGGCATTGTTGGCATGCTCCACACTTGAAGGTACCCACTTTTCTAATTAAATTTCCCCCAAGTTTGTTTTCCATAAGGTCCTTAATACATCTACCTTTTCTGAAGATGAATTTTAGTGGAACATCAAATTTTAAATTCAAGTCAGAGAGCTTGGAAAATCTGTTCCATTCCCTCTGGACAATGTCTCTAATGACCTGCGCATCACCACTAAAATCCACAATAAAGGCATTCTCATAGGAGTCACTGTCCCCATTGCTCGTTACCCTTTCTTTTATACCTGTATCACTAGAATCCTCTTTCTGAAAACATAAATTTTAGTAGGTCACACTCATCCAAAAGTCATTGTCATCAGAGGTCATTCGACTACCATGTACATATTGGCCCTTCACTATTCCTTTCTTTTGGAAGTATGGGTGGGCACTAAAAAAGTGCAAAAATTAATTACAATATGTCTCCTTCCTGTGTACTTTTGATTCAAACCCATTACTACTCTTCCTAATATGGACGTCCAAAAAGTCAGTACTGTCATAACCTGTCTTATATGTGAATCTAAAAAAATCAGTATTGTTGGAAATGTGTTCAAAGAAGCCCAGAAATTTCTCCTCACTATCTGTCCAAAATATACAGATATCATCAAGAAAACGTTTGTATAGTGCCCAGCAATCCTTAAATACTGAATTAAACACATATTTTTGCTCCCACCAAGTCATCAATAGGTTTGCATAAGTGGGGGCACACATGGCCCCCATGGCAACTCCCTTTAACTGTTGAAAAAATTCCCCTTCAAAATAGAGAAAATTGTTGTTTAATACCAATTCCATTAAGACAGTAAAAACATAAATCTCTTTTTCAGGAAAATTTTTTCCATACCTTAGAATCTCTTCAAAAAACTCTAAGCCAGGTCTATGGGGAATAGAAGTGAAAAGGTCCACCACATCAAAAGTAATAAAAATTACTTCTCTGGTTATCTGTTTGTCCTTTACACTTTTTAAAAAAATCCCATGAGTCCTTCAGCACATTACATGCACCCACAGA
>NC_056742.1:253624971-253707471 GCF_019279795.1 Protopterus annectens
GTGATGCATTTGTACTACTGTTAAATACAAAACTACAGTCTTCTTTTTCTCAAGGCCTGAATATCCTTACAAACTATCACTAAATGCTCCTTCACTGAACTGCAGTCAGAGATGCAATTGGAGGAGCTATTTTTAGGATCATAGAATAAATCACCTGATTGGAATCCCCAAATGCATCTCTGATGCATTTTTGATGCAAGCAATAAAAAAATACTGGCAAATTGAAATGGTAAGATGTACTGTTTTGCAGTATGTTAATCATTTTCTATAAAAGAACAGCACGTTTCTTTTTTGTAAGCCACAAATGTAAGAGGGCTTTAAAAAAAGGGGGGTGGCATGTGCCCCTGTGCCCAGGCCTGAATCTGCTACTGAGATAGCTACGTCATTCCAGGGGGATCCATTATGGGTCAGCATGAAAAGAGATGCTCAACAGTCCTGTTTGCTTCATTAAGGATGGCCTGTACCACTTGTTCAAATGCTTCTGTATGCTGGCTAAAACCTTTGCTGCCCCCATGCCTTTATTACCCCGAATCCACTTGATGGATTTTCCACTGTAACTAATATATCTGTCCCCAAGTCAGATCACATTAGGGTATTTTTCCCTCAGTATCAGAAGAGTAAACAATAAATTGCCTGTTTTTGAGGCACTCCTAAGTCAGACAGCATCAATGCCTGCATAGATACTGAGACTTGGTTTAAATATAAAAAGAACACCCCCTCTATACCTGAGATTTGCACCTTTCATGTCTTTAGACCCAATGGTAACTGTGGTATAGTCTTCATATTTGTCCACAAATATATTACCTCCAGGCAGGTCCTTTGGGAATTACAAACTGAACTTATTGAACTATAGATCACTGTAAACAGGATTAATTATCATTAAATAGCTTGTTACAGAAACCTCAATTCTCCTCTGATGACTGTGTAAGATTCCTGTGTGTTCTAAATGTTGTCCAAATCAACAAAACTACATTATTTTGTGTGACTAGAGCTACCCTTCAATAAACTAAGACACCTATACCTACAATGTGGGATATGCCTCAAAATTGCTAGGTTCATAAACAAAAACTCTCTAGAGCATTTGGTAAATAAACTTACTAGTGGACACGGCATTATTGACCTGATCTTTCGAAATTTGGCAACCTCTTTCACTACTCCTCTGGTATCTCCTTCCCCAGTGAAGTCTGCCGCAAATTTGAGATCTTCTCCTATAAATGTTAAAAGTCCCTATGGCATACCCCATTGAATTTAAGGGCTACAGACATACTAATGAGAAAGCATATGACAGGGTGCCTAGAGAGGAGTTGTGGTATTGTATGAGGAAGTTGGGAGTGTCATGGAAGTATGTAAGAGTGGTACAGGATATGTACGAGAGTAGTGTGACAGTGGTGAGGTCTGCGGTGGGAGTGATGGATGCGTTTAAAGTGGAGGTGGGATTACATCAAGGATCAGCTCTGAGCCCTTTCTTATTTGCAATGGTGATGGATAGGTTGACAGACGAGATCAGACAGGAGTCCCCGTGGACTATCATGTTTGCAGATGACATTGTGATCTGCAGTGAGAGTAGGGAACAGGTGGAGGAGACCCTGGAGAGGTGGAGATATGCTCTCAAGAGAAGAGGAATGAAGGTCAGCAGGACTAAGACAGAATATATATGTGTGAATGAGAGGGAGGATAGAAGAATGGTGAAGATGCAGGGAGTAGAGGTGGCGAAGGTGGATGAGTTTAAATACTTGGGATCAACAGTTCAGAGTAATGGTGAGTGTGGAAGAGAGGTGAAGAAGAGAGTGCAGGCAGGATGGAGTGGGTGGAGAAGAGTGTCAGGAGTGATTTGTGGCAGACGAGTACCAGTAAGAGTGAAAGGGAAGGTCAACAAGAGGGTAGTGAGACCAGCTATGTTATATGGGTTGGAGACAGTGGCATTGACAAAAAGACAGGAGTCAGAGCTTGACGTGGCAGAGTTGAAGATGTTAAGATTTGCACTGGGTGTGACAAGGATGGACAGGATTAGGAATAAGTATATTAGAGGGTCAGCCCAGGTTGGAAGGTTTGGAGACAAAGCCAGATTATGTTGGATTGAACATGTGCTGAGGAGGGATGCAGAGTATATTGGGAAAAAGATGCTAAGGATGAAGCTGCCAGGTAACAGGAAAAGAGGAAGGCCTAAGATAAAGTTTATGGATGTGGTGAGAGAGGATATGCAGGTGGTTGGTGTGACAGAGCAAGATGCAGAAGACAGGAAGTAATGGAAACAGTTGATCCGCTGTGGCGAACCCTCACGGGAGCAGCCAAAAGAAGAAGAAGAAGACATACTAATGTCCCACTTTTGTGATGAAATATCAAAATTAACTTAATGACCTCAACAGCCCAAATTTGGTAAAGCAGAAAGCTTCACTAAGAAATTTTATATCCATTTAAAAGAATGCAAAGAGCTAGCAATTCCTACCAGAACCAAGTATTATGAGAAATTCAAAAATAAACCAGAATGCTGGTCTGTCACCAAAAGCTCATTAAATGATATGGCAACTCTAAAACTCCCTCTCTCAATGAAAATATCAAATGTGTTAAAAAAAACTGAAGCACACCATTAGGTCCAGAAAAGGAGCCCATGAACTGAAGTTGGCCTTTGAAACCAATGGTAATTCCCAATATTTATTTAGCTTTTTAGAAAACTAAGAAGCAATACTTCTTCATTGCTTTGAACATATTCATAATGATACCTCCTATTTTGACTTAATAGTCACTACCAGTATCTTTGGAAACAAAGTCAGTGTCAATTTTAGACCCCCCCCCCCCTTGGGCATCAATCCAATACCCTGAACTAGCTGCAGTCCTTTCTCATCCAAATATCTGTAAAGATCATTTATTAAAAGTATTAACAAAGCCCAAAAGTACTTCCTCTATGGGATCTGCCAATATATCTGGTTACTTAATTAATAGTATTAAACATGCATTTGCAGACTCACACTTTAAACTGTTTAATTTAATTTTAGGTGCTAGTTTAATCCTTGACAAGTAGAGCTCTGCAGTGGTGATGCCCCTTCCATAAGTATGACCTTAGGATTGAAGCAGGGAATGACATATCAATCTTACAAGCCTCATCTGCAAAGCTGTGAGCCATATTATAACTGACCTCAAACTAAAATTCCAAGAATATTATTAGACTTTACCCCAACAGTGTGCCTTTATCCTGTTTGTTGAATCTGGCAAACTTCTTCAAAAAGGTTATGAAGGTTGTAGACACTGGCAATATGAGGTAAAAGACATATCTTGGTGGACAAAGGCCTCAACACCATTCTCGATGCTGGTATCATACAGGCACTAAATGCTTAAAAAAATTAACCCATTGTTGTAAGATAAGTTGTAAACTGGGCAAAAGTCAGAACCTATGCAGTGTGAGTTGTATGTGCCTCATTAGACAGTATAAGATTGAAAAATGGTGTCCCCCTTAGAGCTTGTTCTTTGGACCTCTCCTATTTGGTCTTTACTTTATAGATCTCCAAGCACAGAGCTAAGACCTCTGGTTAAAAATGTTTGTCGATGACTGTAAGCTTGGTGTTGTTGTTGTTATTGAATCACCCTCTAACACCCAAATCATTTATAATGAGCTCTCCCTCATAAAGCCTTGGTGCACTAAAAATGGACTCAAACTTAAATGTTAAAAAGTGCATCATCATCACTTTTGGTAGGCAATCCTTAATTGATCTTACTGTATACACAACACATTACTACAAAACAAAAATGTTGTGACAGATCTCAGACCCTGGGCTGATACTTTCCTTCCTTCTGTCCATTATGTAATAACTAATTGCCAAAGGAATATCACCGATATGCCTAAACAGGCAATCCTTCCCTATACTCAGGACGGATTAGACCATCAAGTGCAGTCCACCCTTGGCATGTATCTCATTAAACACATCAAAGAATTAGAAAGACCCCAAAGATTCCTAACTAAAATTAACACAGGCCTGAAGTCCCTGTGCTATCAAGACAGGATGGAAGTCCTATCCCTTTATTCAATGTCTTATAGGCTTTTGAGGTCTTTTATCTCTCTTACTGTGGCATTAGATACTCTGTTGTTCTGTACCTCCTGTGTCACTGTAAGCCGAATGGCTTGATTAGGACCCGGGACCCAAATCTTCAACAGTAGATAAATAAAATATGGTGGAGGGACAGATTTATAATCCAGCACCTCCCTAACCTTTGGAATAAACTTCCCCTGCACATTAAGCTGTGTGACTCTATCTTCCTTCAAACATAACCTAGATGAATGGAAGTGTTTTCACAAATTTACTGGCATGGCCATCCTGGAGAAAGGAGGTGTAGCTTGAGGAAGGGTACTGGCAACATGTAATTGGCTGTAAGATTCAATAGCTTTGCAATATCCATGAATCTATAAACACGGTGCTGTGTGCACTATGTACATCTGCAGCACACTCATTTTGAAATACCACAAGTGTGCAATGTAATGCTAGATATTGATGTTTCTGGCAAACTCCACATGCATGTTGGAATCTCTGTTATTATGGTCACTCACAGATGGACCTGCCTTTATATCTGCTATGCCTATGGATGTTGCGATGGGTAGCCTTGCTGCCTGTTCTATCCACTCCTCATGTTAATGCATAATACTGATAATCACAGACAGTTGTGCCAATTAACAGACAAGCAGTTTACATATTATGCACAATGTTTGCTCTAATGTCAACTCTTTGCACACCACATACACAGCTATATCAGTTGAGGAAAATAACTGTTTCTTGCTGGAACATCACTGTTAATGCCATGTTCATGTCATGCACTATTTCAGCGCAAGCTCCATCCATATAGCAGTCAAAGCTAAAACTGCATCATAGTAAGGATTCTGAAAGGTCTTATTGATTTTTAATATCCACTTATTTATTACACTGAAGAGCTGAAAGTTAATAACAGATGAATAATCTGTGGAGAACCCACCCAAGCAAACAATGCATGTCTGTGATGCCCCATATATAGGTGAACTTGTCTGCCCAGCATACATCTCAACCTCTTAGCATCAGAATCTAGACAAAGTCTGACAAAATGGAGGGACAAAGGCCCAAAAATAGGGACAGATTTTAAATTTTTCTCTTAGAAACCTAGAAAGTTGCTAGAGTAACAGTGTTTGTGTTAACATTCATTTCCTGAAAGATTTGAAGTCTGACACTTAAATGTATGGGGTCTATATTACCAAAGCGAAATACCCTATTCCTGAATACCTAAACATTGACACCTATACTGCAAACCACGAAAATCCCGAATGCACTAAACTGCGAAAAAAAAAATATCGAACTGTCATAGTCTGCCAATCCGTTAAACAGGAGGTGTGATCATTTGCATGGCAAATTGCACCTTCATATAATGCAAGATATGTGCTTTCACTTTATTATCAAAAAAACTATTTGGTAGAATTTTACTTGTTTCAATTTTTTATTGTTTTATTTTACACTGAAATATTTCAGATGTAGTTCTATATTTTTGCAACATTTAGAGAGAATTAGAAAATACTTTTCTCTTAACATATCAGTATATTTGTCATTTTTCCTCTTTTTTTCAGAAAACAGCTACCAAAATTGCAGCGGTAATGTAAAAAAAAAAAAGGACAGGTGCTAACTATAGCAGCACACCAAACGTGTTAAAAGTTAATCCTTTCTAGACAGACGAGGAATGCTTGTGGTATCTTATGTGAAATACCTTGTAAGGTTTCCTCTCTGTTTCCCTTGCTGTGTTTCAAAATGCTATGCAATATATTATTTTAGCCTACTTTCTACATGTCTGTTGTTCTACTGTGTCATTTTGCTAAAGGAACATCCCTCAATTTTATTTTGCCATTACAGGAAAACAACTCTTTCTTGAAGGAACACCATGATTGCTTTGACCTTTGAAGGCTTCTTAAGATTATTACCGCAGCAATCTTTTTTTTTTTTTTACTGTATCCCATTAAATTGTACCTACTGTAGTTTTGGAGATAGTGTAGAGCTAATCTCTTATCAAAGCTTTATGAAACATTAAGTGCATCTGCTCGATTTCTCCTTCAGGCTCCTGCAGGAGCATATCATTCCATGCTGCTCAGTGCCTTTAAACTGGCAGACCTCACTCAGAGACGACTGCTCGTTAGCTAGTTCCTTTATTGAGGAGTAATAGGCTCTAGCTCCAGGCCATAAATACTGTCTCAGAAATAAATTGCTTTCACAATTCCTAGAACTAAATCTAACAATAATACCTGACCTCTGTAGCTAACACCTTGCTTGTTCAATGTACTGCTTAAAACTGCAGTGGCTACTACATAGTATTGCAAAACTTTTCTCCTCTTGAACTATTTAGCTCTTTCTCACCATATTCATGTTTATATGTTTGCTTGCATGCAGTAGCTTTTAATGCTTGCAAGCTTATTGTGATTACAAGGCACTTTTCATAAAAAATAGATTATTGTATTGTTTTCATTGAGAGTGTATAATAATCCTTTGTACTGCAGTGTTATTACTTACCACAGCTTTTATTGCAAAACTGATAAATAGCAGTAGTAGCAAGGAATTCATATCCAGATTGTGCAAGCATTACAACTCATACTATTTGTGTTTATCTTTTTATTGGAACATTATCAGTGTAAAATGAAATGCAATATACTGGACTTTGCTTCATATGTTTATACATAGGACAAAAAACCATAATATGATATAGATGCATGTTTTCTGTGTGTGTGTGTGTGTGTGTATGTGTGTGTGTGTGTGTGTGTGTGTGTGTGTGTGTGTGTGTGTGTGTGTGCGTGTGTGCGTGTGTGTGTGTGTCTGTGTGTGTGTGTGTGTGTGTGTGTTAAAGGCTAACCGAATTCTGGGAAAAAGGTGGCACGGTCTCCACCAAAGACAATGGCTCTTTAATTAATCTCCCTAAATGCAAACCAGGTCTTTCAGATTCTGTCCTGGGACATGAGAGAAAACCGTTTACTCTTCTGGTCAAGATACTTCATAAATATGTAAAATGTCACTGGTAGTCTACCTTAACCATTCCAATATCTTTCTGAAGAGAAAGAGCAAAATATTGCCTTAATATTGTTAGGGATGCGATAGTGTGAGAATGACTCTCTATAGGATAAATTGTCTGCTGGCAGTAGAATAAGAGAGGGAGTGAAGTCTTTCAGGATGTTTGCAGAGCAGTTTAAAAATGTAATTTCTTGCTTTATTATCATAAGTGTAAAAAGTCAAACCAATGGCATGATGGGGTAATGGGTGTAATATAATTGTGGTAGATATAGCCTATGGAAGGCATTATTGCACTTAGAAAATGGAATCTGTCTATATTTCATGGATTACATGTCCATTTTTGTTATTTTTATAGAATGTTTTTGGTTGGCATTTGTCTTACTGCTTTGGTGAAAAAAATAGTTATTTTCTTTCTTTTGTACTTCATGTTTAATACATTTCCAGTGGGACTGGTCTTGGGTGTGCTTTGTTAATGTGCACCATGGATGGTAATAATCTACACCAACAATGATTTATAAATAATTAACTTCTGTGCTACAGAACGTGTGAGTATGTCATACATTTTCTCTTTTGGGGTAATTTGTCTTTTGTCAAGCATTTTCACCTATAAGCAAACAGGGCTGCAACAATGCTGTCTTGTCCCCCAAATAATTCGTACTTTTACCGCATTATTTATGATTAGAGTATCAAATGTCGTAGTCCTTTATTCGAGACTGATGATGTGAGGCACGATTTGTTTTCTCGTTTTCATTACTTATGTGGTTGTATGCATATGGACTCCTTTATTCATGAAAGTGCATGTATGATTCTTATTCTGGTGTGCTCTATTTATTTGATGCTGCAGTGAACGCAAAGATTGAAACTGGTATGTCAAGGGGTTAGAAATGAATACTAAAGATTGCTAAAGGTAGGTATGGGGAGGGGGTTGTATTTCTTCTTATTTAGCATTCTAAGCAGTCACACCACAGTTTCTTAAAAATAAACAGTTTTTAGTAGTCAGACATAAAAACATGTCAAACGTTGCCACTGGATAAAATAAAAGCTATAGTGACAGCTAAATAATGAAACAATTCAGTCTGTAATTATATTCAGCAGTTCAGTCATTCAGTTACTGTAGTAGTTTTGTTCAGTTCGAGTGCAATTAAAACAAATTGTTGTTGCTGACCATTCCTTGGGCTTCAGAATCACTTAAAAATAAAATCTTTACCAACAGTCCTCAAGTAAGACAAATCAGAGACTCTGTTACAATGAAAATGACTGGTTTTCCTAGGTTCTCTAAGTCCAATGCTCTGAATTCAGTTTGTCACTCCTTTCAAGGGAGCTTCCCAATCTCTTACGCATTCCAACAACCTCTGCCATGTTGTGTCTGACCTGGTTGTAAAACTAACATCAATTACCTTGTCTACAGGTAACTTCTATTAAAGTGGCTAGTTCCTATTTACTTTCTGGTTGCAAACTCCTTCATATGTAGCTTTATTTCCTCCACCAAGTAATACGTTATCTCCCAGTACAACATTAGTGCTATTAAAACCCCTTTTTGTGCCTGTTTCTACTTGTCTACTTGTCTGGACACTGTACACATCATTTTAGCACTGTAAACTATGTCTGACATGAAGTAATTGAAACTGTATCTGCTAAGATACTTTTTTTCTCTCCCATTTCTACCAAATGGATTTATTAAGTCATACACAAAGTATACTAAACAGCCTCGTTAAAAGGAGTTATACGAAAATGTGTAGCCTAGGTTGCTCTATATTGCAACCTGTTTTTTAAGAAATTTTTAATTAACAGCACCGTTCCAATGTTTTGGAAACACTCTCATGTAATTCCACTATACAAATATTAACTAACTAACTAACTAACTAACTAACTAACTAACTAACTAACTAACTAACTAACTAACTAACTAACTAACTAACTAACTAAATGCATGCTCTGTGCTCTAAAAAAAATATAGACTTACTATCACAACCATTAAATGAGGTCTCTGAATATAGAGGCATAGTAATTACGATTTCCTTTGTTATCCTTCAGTACACATGCAAAAATTGTTAATATTTAAACAATGAAAGGAAAATGATTTATTTCAAAGGAATCTTTCTGCTAAAGATGAGAAATGTTTGACCTCTTTGTACAAAACATATAATAGGCCCATAATACAGTACAAAATATATATTTTGTGCACATTCAATTTGGCAATTTCGCCTTGAAGTGGTGGTCCAAAGGAAATATACTAAAATATTAAAATCAATTAAAAATTTTAGCTATATGAATAGCTGTAAACACTTACATTTGTACACATTTTATTATAGGCATATAAGGGGAAACCGTTATGACTTACAGAGTACTTAAGGATGCAGTGTTACTGATTCTGCTAAACATAAATATATAATAACAATGTTCCTTGTAAACATAATACGAATTTCCACACAGAATATCTAAAACAAATTCATGATACGAGTATATTAATTAAAACATGGCACTACTGTGGAATAAAATACCTCAAATGGTTCAAGTGTCAGCAAATTTTGAAGTTTTTACAAAAAACTTTAGCTATGTGGATGGGTGATAAAAGTATTTAATCCTGGCATTAGAGAATTTGTGTTCCAGATGGCCATTTGGTTTGAACACTGTAACTTATTAATTTAAAAGACTGAAATCCTTTCATGGTGTGATGGTAAAACTTTTTGCAGCTCTTGATATGGCTGCAGTGCTTCAACGATGGACAATGTCACTACATAAAATGAATATACGCTTCATTACTGCTTCCTGCTTCATGTAAAGGTAATTGCTTTCAGTTTATTGAGTTTTATATAACTTCTCCATGCACAAAAAAAAAAAAAATATTGCTTTAGCATTTATATACCGAATCAGCCCATCATTTTTTTAGTCAAAGGCTTGAGATAATTTGTTTTCTAAGTTCTGCTTCCACTCTTATATGGTGAATTTTCTTTGCTGATTACTAGTTGTTAAATGATTTCAGACAGGTTTTTGTTTTTCTGGCTGATTTGTTTTAATCTCTGATTGGAGGAAGATTTCATTTTGATTTTAGGTGAGTCACATACCTTAGAACAAAGCAGATGGCTCAGAGACTTTTAATCTCCTGAAAGATCTTAACCAAAATGTTTTGCATATGTTTTTGTGTGTATAGGGAGAGATTGACTTTGCCAGTCTTCACTTTTTCTTAGTGAATTTGTAATTAATTTTATCAGACATACTTATATCACTGAATAAAATACATCTGTGAAGTGCAATTTGTTACTATGCAGAAGTATATGTATATTGGTATGTTATAGTCACTCAGTGGTGTATGTATATTGGTATGTTATAGTTACTCAGTGGTGTATGTGTATTGGTATGTTATAGTCACTCAGTGATGTATGTATATTGGTATGTTATAGTCACTCAGTGGTGTATGTGTATTGGTATGTTATAGTCACTCAGTGGTGTATGTATATTGGTATGTTATAGTCACTCAGTGGTGTATGTATATTGGTATGTTATAGTCACTCAGTGGTGTATGTGTATTGATATGGTATGATCACTCAGTGGTATACGTATATTGGTATGTTATAGTCACTCAGTGGTGTATGTGTATTGGTATGTTATAGTCACTCAGTGGTGTATGTATATTGGTATGTTATAGTCACTCAGTGGTGTATGTATATTGGTATGTTATAGTCACTCAGTGGTGTATGTATATTGGTATGTTATAGTCACTCAGTGGTGTATGTGTATTGGTATGTTATAGTCACTCAGTGGTGTATGTGTATTGATATGGTATGATCACTCAGTGGTATACGTATATTGGTATGTTATAGTCACTCAGTGGTGTATGTGCATTGGTATGTTATAGTCACTCAGTGGTGTATGTATATTGGTATGTTATAGTCACTCAGTGGTGTATGTATATTGGTATGTTATAGTCACTCAGTGGTGCACGTATATTGGTATGTTATAGTCACTCATTGGTGTATGTATATTAGTATGTTATAGTCACTCATTGGTGTATGTATATTGGTATGTTATAGTCACTCAGTGGTGTATGTATATTGGTATGTTATAGTCACTCAGTGGTGTATGTATATTGGTATGTTATAGTCACTCAGTGATGTATGTGTATTGATATGGTATGATCACTCAGTGGTATACATATATTGGTATGTTATAGTCACTCAGTGGTGTATGTATATTGGTATGTTATAGTCACTCAGTGGTGTATGTGTATTGGTATGTTATAGTCACTCAGTGGTGTATGTGTATTGATATGGTATGATCACTCAGTGGTATAAGTATATTGGTATGTTATAGTCACTCAGTGGTATACGTATATTGGTATGTTATAGTCACTCAGTGGTGTACGTATATTGGAATGTTATAGTCACTCAGTGGTGTGTGTGGCCACGGTGGTGCAGTAATTAGCATTGCCACCTCACAGCAAGAGATTTTCCGGTTCGATCCTCGGCTGGGGTGCCTTCTGTGCAGAGTCTGCATGTCCTCCCTGTGGTCGCATGGGTTTCCTCCGGGTGCTCCGGTTTCCTCCCACACCCCAAAGACATGCTGTAGGTGGATTGGACACTCTAAATTGGCCCTAGGTGTGAGTGTGTGCATGCGTGTGCCTTCTGTGGAAGGTTGGGCGCCGGGCTGGCAACTCAACACTGTAAAACTCCACTGCCAATCATGAGCAGACAGGTGATCCACTGTGGTGACCCCTAACCGGGAAAAGCCGAAAGAAGAAGAAGATAGTCACTCAGTGGTGTACAGTGGATATAAAAAGTTTACATATTCCTTTTAAAATACCATGTTTTTGTGAGATAAAAAATGAGACCACAATAAATCATTTCAAAACTTTTCCCACCTTTAATGTAACCTATAACTTGTGCAATTCAATTGAAAAACAAACTAATATGTTAGGGGAAAACATATAAAAAAATTAAAAATGTGCAATATGCTGGTTGCGTAAGTGTGCACACCCTTAAACTAATACTATGTTGTGTGTGCACACCCTTAAACTAATACTTTGTTGAAGCACATTTTAATTTAATTACAGCATTCAATCTTCTTGGGTACACACCTGCCATCAATTAAGGAGACTCTGATTAACCCCAAATAAAGTTCAGCTGTCCTAGTAGGATTTTCCTGACATTTACTCAGTTGCCTGCTGCAGCAAAAGCCATGATTCACAGAAAGAAAGCATCAAAGGGCTCTCATTGAGAAGGGTACAAAAAAATGTCCACAGCATTGGATGTACCATGGAACACAGTGAAGACAGTCATCAAAACGTGCAGAAAATATGGGACAACAGTGATGTAGCAAAGAACTGGATGTTCCTCCAAAATTGATAAAAAGACAAGACGAAAACTGGTCAGGGAAGCTGCTAAGAGACCTACAGCAGCACTGATGGAGCTGCAGGAATTTCTGGCAAGTACTGGTTGTGTACTACATGTGACAACAATCTCCCATATTCTCCATATGTCTGGACTATGGGGTAGGGTTGCAAGACGTAAGACTTTTCTTACATAGAAAAATATCGTGGTCCAGCTAAAGTTTGCAAAACAATACATCAAGTCTCTCAAAAGCATGTGGGAAAATCTGTTATAGTCTGATGAGACCAAGGCTGAACTTTTTGGCCACAATTCCAAAAGGTACGTTTGGCCCAAAAACAACACTTTGCATCACTAAAAGAACACTATTCCCACGGTGAAGCATGGTGGTGGCAGTATCCTGCTTTGGGGTTGCTTTTCTTCAGCTGGAAATGGGGCTTTAGTCAAGGTGGAGGGAATTATGAACAGTTCCAAATATCAGTCACTTTTGGCCCAAAACCTTCAGCCATCTATTAGAAAGATGAAGAGGAATTTCACCTATCAACAAGACAATGACCCCAAGCATATATCCAAATCAACATAAGAATGGCTTCAGCAGAAGAAAATTAAAGTTTTGAAATGGCCCAGCCAGAGCCCAGACCTAAATCCAATAGAAAATATGTGGGGTTACCTGAAGAGGGCTGTACACAAGAGATGCCCTCACAATCTGATAGATTTGGAGCACTTTTGCAAGGAAGAGTGGGCAAATATTTTCAAGTCAAGATGTGCCATGCTGATAGACTCCTACCCAAGATGACTGAATGCTGTTTTAGTTGAAGGTAGTATTAGTTTAGGGGTGTGCACATTTATGCAACCAGAGTATTGTACGTTTTTTATTTTTTTATATTTTTCCCCCTAACAGATTTGCATGTTTTTCAATTGAATTGTACAGATTATTGGTCAGATTAAAGGTGGGAAAAGTTTTGAAATTATTTATTGTGGTCTCATTTTTTTATATCACAAAAACCTGGCATTTTAACAGGGATGTGTAAACTTTTTATATCCACTGCATGTGTATTGATATGGTATGGTCACTCAGTGGTGTACTTATATTGGTATGTTATAGCCAATCAGTGTACATATATTGGGATGTTATAGTCACTCAGTGGTGTACGTGTATGGCTATGTTATGGTCACTCAGTCATGTATGTATATTAGTATGTTATAGTCACTCAGTGATGTATGTATATTGGTATGTTATAGTCACTCAGTGGTGAACATATATTGGTATGTTATAGTCTCACAGTGGTGTACATGTATTGCTATATTAGGGTCACACAGTGGTGTACGTATATTGGTATGTTATAGTCACTCAGTGGTGTATGTGTTTTGCTATGTTATGGTCACTTAGTGGTGTACGTATATTGGTATGTTATGGCCACTTATTTGTGCACATTTATTGGTATGTTATAGTCAGTTAGTGGTGTATGTATATTGGTATGTTATGGTCACTCAGTGGTGTACGTATATTGGTATGTTATGGTCACTTACACTGTCATAGCATAACACAAGTTGCCTTTTTGCTGATGTTGGGAGATCCTAGTCCTTTTCCCAATTGTTGTGTGATCTCAGAATTGCTATAGGTAAAATAATGGTAGTCTGATAAATGGGTCGGGGGGTTACCACCTTCAAAACATGGTTTGAGTGATATCTTTTGTTTGATGGGTTTCTTGTATGACTGTTAATTCGACAGCTTGCATTTATGATGTATTGAATTATTGATGTTGTCCATTATTAATAGACCCTTTAGCAATACAAAATATGTCAGTCTTATAATTCCAGTATATTTGCAATAGTTTACATTTGAAATGTGGTGTACTGTGCCATCAAATTGAACTACCATAAGATGATTAAGGGCAATGTTGCATCCCACAACATCACTCCACATCAAACCTTGATTATTTCTAATTGCACAAACCCACAAACAAGTGCTATCATGGGTTCTTCAGAGAGGCAATTCAATTTGGAGGATGTTGTGGGACTCAGTGATGGTGTGAGTTGATGTAATCATCCTGAGATACTGCAACTCAAGAGGACAGGGTACAACATTTATTTATTTATTTTATTTCCATTTGTTAACTGGGAAAGTTCGACTGGGTTTGAGCAGACCCGTTTTCAGCAGAGGCCCGGGGAGAAAAATCTCCACAGTTTCTAAAAAAACTTACACAAGTTTAAATAAACATAAATATTTAAACATTTAAAAACATATAAAAAAAGCATTAGTTAACAGAAGTGTTAACAAACATCAACAAGTAAAAAAGCATTACACAAGTATTTTGACAAGCGTACAAAAGTATTTTGACAAACATGTCCATATAGATATTGTTCTACGATTTAGTAATATTAATGATATTATTAATTAGTTCACATATAAATAGCTTAAAACAATGTACAGAATATTGATAACAGCAGTTTAAGGGGATTTACGGAATACATAACTGAGTAGCAGGAAAACACGTAAAACCTTTGTGTGATTTAAGGATTCACATACTATATGTTTGCAAAATTCAAAATAAGTAGGCACTTGCAGGTAGTATATACAAACAATAACTATCTATATTTCAGTGTTTAGAGTTATTGCAGTATTAACAGATGTTAGCTGCCCCCATGTATTTTAGTAAATGTTTAGGCTCAGTATATTATTCTTTATCATTATAATTCAGCACCTCAAATGGAAAAGAGCAGGACTGAAGGACAATGACCTTTTAGTTGATGAAGAATGAAAAAAAGTGAATTAGCTTTGAGAGTTACAGTAGAACTGGAAGGTGCTGTTAAAGTGTTGTAAGAGTAGATGTGGGACCTAGTATGCAAATAAGAGAAAATGTATATAACTGTTTCTAACATGAGAGACAATAAATGCATTGCATCAAGATGCTCTTATATTTAATTGCTAAAATCAATTATGAAAAAGGTTATTAACTTCTTGCAGAAGTAAAACTTAGGACTACAATGACAGATTTATAGTTTTCTGAATGTCGGCGAAAGGGGTGCGTGTTAGTCATTGCCTATAGAAAGAGCAATAATGAACCTCAGTTAGATGCTGTTTTAATGTCTCCTAAATGTAATTAGTCATTTTTCTCATATCTGACAAAAGGTGAGTCGAGGTAGCTGACACAACCTTTCTGAAACTTTTTTTCTGGAATTCTTCCATGTTGGTATGTAGGTTATAAACTTATGTTTAGCTGTGCTTGTGTGAGAGACAGTATCTACCTTATAGGGGTTTAAAAGTAAGTGTTGGTAGTTGGAGGGTAAGAGTCATAAACGGAAAAATTTTATTTGTACTAGTTTGAGTGAATAGGGTCTGTTGGCTAGAATTTAGCGCAGATATTGGGAGACCATGCTTTAGTTTGGGTAATGACACATTCCTTTCCTGTGTAACAGACTTTCAGTTATATGGCTACTCCGTCTACTGTTTGCTCTCTGCTCTCTAAATGAAAGGTTGGGTGTGTCTGTGCTCTCTAAATGAAAGGTTGGGTGTGTCCAGGCACTCATGTTCTTGCAATAGTGGCATCTGCTGATTAAGGAAAACACACTGCTGAAAGATCAAGTAACCAAAGTGTTAACTGCAGAGGGTACAATGGACAGGAGAGAAAAGACAGAACAAATGAGAACAACTCCACATAGGAAGCTTTAATGGCTAATGGTTCTTCATAATCAGAAGCAGGTCATGGTCAAATGGAGCCCCAGGCAGAGTAATGGGCTGGGCCTCACCGTCCCACATCCATACCAGTATCCCATTACTTGGGTGTCTGTCTGTAATTACTATAAGACATTGTTCATACTTGTCAGCATGCATACCATTTTCTTCTTAACTTTTACAATGATCACAGAGATTTGGATTTATTTAAAACTTTTATTAAAAAAAATACAGCATTGACACCCATAAATAAAACAAAACATTTTCACATTGAAAACAGAATTAGCATGAGCAACAGTAAACTTCTATTCCCTTGAAGCTCACATTTATTAAAAATGCATTTGACAACCCATTCAGCTACAAGAGACTTGCTGGGATTCATTGTCAAAAAGTATATGGTGAAGCACTAATTAATGACTCTGTGAAGGGATCAATAATTCTAAATGTTAATATGTGTTACATATTTGCTTGGCACAGCCCACTGGACATGTGTCCATTATTAGGGGGTAGTACAGGGTCACTGCCTGATGAAGTGACTGGGAACAATCACACAGTAGACAAATAAAATTTGAAAGGAAAGAGTCAATCCTCGCACTGCAGTAAGCAGCTCATTAAAAGCTTATAGCCTTACTTATCTGCATTAGGAACCAAACCGTGGTAGCTCAACACAGTGCATTCAACACCTGTGGATCTGCCAGAAACAAGCTAAATTAAAATGTTTTCTTAGCTAAAACATTAACATAAACTTTTATACTTGATGTTGTTGAGTTTATTTACTGCCAACTAATAATCAATCTGTCAACAGACAACAAAACAAGAAAAAACAAGGATCATGCCCAAAGAACAAAGCTGATATGAGGATGCACCCATTTACTACAATTGGTTTATTCTTTTACTCTAGGATGGAACAACCAGGTTTTCATATACTCACTGACATACACATAGTCAGTAACACAGACACACAGGCACAGGCATACACACACACACACACACACACACACACACACACACACACACACACACACACACACACACACACAAATACATACAGATGTGACCTAGAGTTACAGCCCCTTGACTGCATGCACTCAGATGTTTTCTTCTGATCAAGTGAATGAACAAATACATAAATCATGACTGAACAGAGAATTTCAGCTCTGCTGGGAAAATCATACAGTGCAATCCATTGACCCTGGATGCCCTCTTAACTTTTTAGCTTAAAAATCAGAGATGAAAACCCAAATTCAGGAGCAGAGTTTAAATACTGAGGTTATACCCTTAGAAAATTGCTAGTATAACATATTTTGTGTTAGCAAACATTTTTTGAAGGGTATGAAGTCTAAAACACACTTGTCATACATAACTCTCAACTGTCCAGATTTGTGCCTCATATTTTTGGTCTGAACTTTTGTGGCAAATCAGTGAGGACTGAATTCATTAAATAATGACAGGCATTTGCATTTCAGGCTTTATGTCCTTCAGAAAATGCACTGAAATGCTAGACCTTTTATTCTAGCAATTTTCTAAGTTTATAAGAGCAATATTTAAAATTTGTGCTAAGAGGTTGACAACTATGATGTCATATTGTTCATTATTTAGTGACTACATTCCACAAAACTTTGTTCCACATAAAATTTGTGGCTTTCTGGTAGACTACAAATATCCACTTTACCCCATTTCTGACCCTCCTACTCTACATTTAAACTAGTCTAACTCCATGCTACACTTCTAGCAACCTATCTCTACATTGAAACAATCTGAACATAACCCAATAGCAGCTGTCCAACAATTAGCATCTCATCACTTAAAGTGCTGCAACCCAGGATGTCCTTTTGGATGTTACATTGTGGTAGCTATTACTTCTCTTGTCCTAATAACATTTTACAGTGCAAACAAATATCTTTAGCAAAATTTGTCATATATGTCATACAAAATTACTGTGACTCAAAAACCCTATTAGTGTACCTCCTCAGCATAATATCCCTTTTTACCAACTACCATATTTTCCCAGTAAATATAATTAACAGTCCTACAAACTCACACTCACTACACCAGCATTTACCAAGTGTATTACTCTCTGTAGCACTCAAACTCTATTAACAAACTTTAGACTTTTTTTAATTACAAATGTCTTAAATATAAATATGTTAACATATGAAATCCAGCAAAACTAAAACACAAATGCATTTGGCGACGTACTTTCCTTCACAAATTTTCCACTCAAAAAAACAGTGGAGACATTCACCCATACCCTTGCTCTACACAACAGGAAATACTAACAGTGCAGTATTAAATGTGCCATTTTCTCTTCCTGTCCCATTCTTCATTTCCAGCTTTTTTTCTCCTAAATATCAATCTCAGAAGCATGTGCAACAAAGCCCAAGACATACATGCTTGTATTGCCACATATTCCTCAGACATAGTCATAACTACAGAAAACCTGGCTGAAAAAATACATGCATGACAATGAAAATACCCCACATGGTTTCATTATGTAATTAATCTTGATGGGACAAATAAATGGCCAGATGGAAATGTTATCATCTACAAGAATTCCTTAAACATAAACAGACAAATGTAGGTACTGCAAAAAAAAAAAAAAAAAATTGCAAACAGTCACACACCTTGCTGCTGGGTATGGTACCCACATGGCAGACGACTTGTACACTGATAGGCACAATAATGTGGCAAGATTGTTGCACTGAGGATTGTGCAAACAGTACAGTATAGAAGTAGCTGACATGCTTTGGAAACACGAACCACAGAGCATTACCAAGAATGATGAAGTTTACATTATATGGGATCATCTGTTAACCAACAATTCAAAAAATAGATGCAAGAAAACCAGATATAATAGTCCCTGAAAAAAAAGACAAAAGTAGAATTGATCATTGAAATTACTACATCTAGTGATTAGAGAGTCTCATGTACAGAGAAACACAAAGTCATAAAATATCCGGATTTGTGAGAAGAAATGAGAGCAACGTGAAAGAAAGATACCAAGACAGTTCTGCTAGTAGAAGGAGCAATGGTTCTAATAAAAATAATCTACAGTTACATTTATGTATGCTACCAATAAATATATATATGGTTCTAATAAAAATAATCTACAGTTACATTTATGTATGCTACCGATAAATATATATGGTTCTAATAAAAATAATCTATAGTTACATTTATGTATGCTACCGATAAATATATATATGGTTCTAATAAAAATAATCTACAGTTACATTTATGTATGCTACCGATAAATATATATGGTTCTAAAAAAATAATCTACAGTTACAGTTATGTATGCTACCGATAAATATATATATGGTTCTAATAAAAATAATCTGCAGTTACATTTATGTATGCTGCCGATAAATATATATAAGGTTCTAATAAAAATAATCTGCAGTTACATTTATGTATGCTACCGATAAATATATATATGGTTCTAATAAAAATAATCTACAGTTATATTTATGTATGCTACCGATAAATATATATATGGTTCTAATAAAAATAATCTACAGTTACATTTATGTATGCTACCGATAAATATATATATGGTTCTTTTTTTTTCAAAACAGGTTTATTGTTTTAACATACAAGAGAAATATCATAACAATTTTATACAAGTAATTAAAAATAGATATGATTATAACATTCAACAAAACAACTAAAGTATTTACAAAGACATCCACTACAATCAGATCAATTAATTAAACTAAAATACCATGTTATTGAAATTAGGATTTTTTTTAACAAATTTTGTAAATTATCCCATACAATATAATAAAATGTTTTTCTAGCTGTTCTTGACCTAATTGTGTTTATTTCCATATGGCACACTATATTCATAACATTTTTAAATTCATTGAACGAAGGAGGTGTATCTGAAATCCAATTTCTGGTTATTATTTTCCTAGCCACTGATAGAATAGATCATAACAAGGGAAGCTTAACCTTTTTAACACTTTGAGGTACAGGTGTGTTGAATAATATAAGAGATTTAGAAATAATGAAATTATCTGTAAAAAGAGCCTGCAAAAATTCATTAATTGACTTCCAGTATTCTTTCAATTTTATACAGTCATAAAACATATGAGCCCAGTCAGCATTAATTTCTACATTACATCTCTTACATAGATTATCTTTATTATTTATTTTATTCATCATCAAAGGTGTATAAAAGATCTATGTAAAAATTTCCATGTATAAAGTCTCCAGACAATGGAAGACGTAGTTCTATAGGCAGATTCCAATATATATTGTTTATCTTGTTGATTTGGTGGGTCCCCATTAATAGAAGTGAAATAATTCCAGTATGTATCTACACTGTAAAAGTTTCTTGTCTGATAATTTTATGTATGTATGAAAGTTTACCTTTATCAGAAACTTTATGTTGTAAATTTAATATCAAGTAATCAATCGTGTTGGAATAGATTCTTTAACTGTTATAGACATTAGATCTATTTTATTAATGAGATGTTGTCTAAAGGTCTGAACCTCTAACCAGCAAGTTTCTCTTAGATCAAATTCTTGTTTTAAGAAATCTAGATTTTTAACTTTATTATCAGATATCAACTGATACCAGTACTTTAGATCATTATCTATAGCTAAATGAGTTCCTTCAGAAGTAGATGACAAAAGCATACCCTGAGTATACATTATAGGAATATAATAAAATTCCATTCCCTATACTTAGGGTGCATGAATATAAAGTTACGATAGCTAATAATAATGTTTAATGGGTAACAAACCATATGTTTAGGTGTAATAGGTGAAGTACAAAATTCCTTTAGTAACCATAACATGGAGTTATTTACTATCATATTTTTATGTGTTAAGGAGATTTTCATGAAGTGCATACTAATTAGCTCCCAATAATCTTTCCATTTTGCAACATATGACTGATCTATTAATAAAGTAATAACTTTTACAATAGAAGAGATAGTATATAAATTAAAGTCTGGAAAAGAAATACCCCTTGAGACCAGCTATTAGTATGTTTCTTTAATGCAATCCTAGGTCTATTAGGTGCCCATAGGAAATTTAACATTAGTGTATTCAGTTTCTTGATAATTATTTTTGTAGGTGGAAGTATTATTGATTGTATTAAGTATAAAATCTTGGGGAATATTATCATTTTAATAATTGTAAGTCTCTCCTCCATAGTAAAAAACATATTATTCCAGGTATTAAAAGGGTTTTGTATATTAAGAAAACAGGTATTATAATTATTATATATAATAGATTTAATATCTTTAGATAGTATTATACCTAAATAAGTTATCTGACCTGAATTGGGTACATATTTAGTAAAATCACTAATGAGAATATTTTTTCGTGTATATATAGGTAGTATTTTAGTTTTTTCTTCATTGAATATTAAACCAGAAATACTTTTAAATTTCATCATTTTTATCAAATAGAGACTGCATAGAAGAATTAGATCCTGCTGATGTAATTAGAACATCATCTGCAAAAAGTTGAATTTTGGATGTTATATTTTCATCTATTTCAAAACCCTCTATGTCAGTACTGTTTCTGATCAAATTAGCCCAAGGCTCCATTATTAAAGTGAATAATAGTGGAGAAAGTGGACATCCTTGTTTTGCACCTTTAAAAATGGGTATTTTTTGTGAAACATATGTTCCTACCTTAATATAAGCCAAAGTTCCTTTGTATAAATGCTCAATTAGATTTACAAATGCATCTGAGAAGTTTGTGCACTTTAGTAAGGTAAACAGATAGTCCCAATTTACTGAATCAAATGCTGAACTTATATCAAGACTAATAAGTGTTAAATCTTTCTTTTTCCTATTTGCAAAATCAATTAATGTTAAAGTTCTTCTTATATTATCAAAAGTATTTCTATTTACAATGAAGCCTGTCTGATCTATATCTATAATGCCGGGGATGATTGTCTTCAGTCTATCAGCAAAATACTCATAAACATTTTATAATCAACATTAAGTAATGAGATGGGTCGATATGAAGTACATCTAGTTGGATCTTTATTAGGTTTTAAAATTGGTGAAATAAATGTATATTGCCAAGATGGGGGTGTTATTAACTCAGTTTGGGCCAAAATAAAAACCTTATGTATTAATGAATATGTACTTTTAGAGAGGATTTTATATATCTCTGGTATAATACCATCGTCACCCGGTGCTTTGTTTGATTTAAGCTTATTTATTTGTGTAATAACCTCTGTATATGAAATACTTTTGTCCAATAGTTTAATCTGTTGTTTATTAAGCTTTTTATTCATGTTTGTGGTTATAAACTCCTTTATTTTATCTTTAGGTTCCATGTTAATGTTATTATGGTTAATTTTGTGAAAGTGATTTCTAAATTCATCTAGTATTTCTGGTATACTAGAAACATTCTTCTTTTTCCTCAGAGAAAAGATTTCTTTGATATGGTTTTGTTTATTCAACCTTTTTGTTTTATTTTTAAGTCTATGTAAATATTTGGGGCTTATTGAATAAGACAAAACTTGTATTTCTAAAGTTATTTTAACTTTATGAGTTAAAATTTCTTTGTATTTCTCATTTAGTTTGTTTATTTCTTCAATAACTTTCTTGTCCATAATATTTTCTTTATTATTATGTTTATAAGAGTCTAATTTACTTTGAATATCTAACAATTCCTTATCCCAAGATTTCCTTTTATTATTATACCATCTGATACTTTGTCCATATAGATATGATTTTAAGGCATCCCAAACATAGACAATGGAGACTTCAGGAGTATTATTTATGTCTAAAAATGTTTTACTTCTGAAAGTATATATTCTTTATAGTCTTTTAGTTGAGTTAAGTATGCTGGTATCCTTTTGATCTGAACATTATGAGAATTTTTTATCATGAATTCAAAAACAATTGAATTATGATCAGATATAGGACATGAAATTATTTTGGAATTAATTAAATCTGTTACCATCTGGTAAAGACCCTATCTATTTTTGAATAAGTTTTGTATCTGTTAGAAAAAAAGGTGTATGGTAATGATTTTGAATCTATCTGATTATTAATATCATTCAAATGGTAAGAATTAGCAAAATCATTTAAATGTTTTGCATTAGATGTAATTCTTCTTTTTCCTATAGTGGTAGTATCACTTTCATGTAGTATACAATTAAAGTCACCAGCTAAAATAATATCTCCTATAGAGAATGATATGATCTTATCAAGATGATGTTTCACTGTATTAATACCAATTCCAGGTATCCAATATACATTAATTAAAGTGTAAGTCTTCCCGTTAATTTGTATTGTAACCATACAAAACATTCCTTTGTCATCCTGATAAGACTTAATGATTTTAGGAATGGACATACTTTTATTCCATAAAATAACCACTCCTCTTTTTATATTGAGTGTGCTCTGAACTAACCAATACTGTATATTTGTTTGTGGCTAGTTTATCAATATCTTTTTTCAAGAGGTGGGTTTCTTGCAGGAAGACTAAGTTGGCCTTATGTAAATTAATGCATCTTATTAGGCTTGCCCTTTTACATGGATTATTCAATCCATTAATGTTTAAAGAAATTCCTTTTAAAGATGTCATTTGGCATTTTTAAAACTTAAGAATCTTATGATCAAAATAACAAATAACAAGATAAGTAATGTTACATCTCCTCCTTTAGCTGTACCTTTAAATATAGCTGTATTTATTGAATCTCTTATGGGATTTTGTATAGGATTCAATTTTGTTTGTAGTGACAATGAGTGTACAAAATATATTGTGGATGTCAAAACTATATACATATAACAATGAACAAGTGAAAATAATGTAAGGATTACACCTTGCATCCAGCCTGGAGTTATAAACTCCAACTTAGAGTAGTATTTACCACTCAAGTTAACCCCTACCCTAAGCAGCAGTACCTCAGCTACCACCTTATCAATTTAATACTAGTTATATTTAACTGAGGTTAACAGTTTTCAATTCAATTATCTAGCAAGACAAGACTACACATTTGGTAAAACAGCATCATATAAACTAAAATAAACTTTTTTTTTTAAAGACTGTTCATACTACTATATACATCTATGTAATATAAAACACTTGTATTCAAATAGCATTCAAATAATCTTGATGCTAGAAATCAAGAGGAGAGAAAAATAAGTTCTAACATTCATTTAAATCAAAAAATTTGGCTAATATGATTCAGACATTACATATATTAAGATGCATCTATTTTCAGTCATGTAAATGCAGTCAACAGCTTCCAAAAAAACCTTGAATTGCTTGTATATGAGCATTTTACTCATACTCATTATTGTCACTAGAATAAAATATTGTATTTATAGAAATTGTTATAAATCATACTGCATAGTTATGCAGATTCTCAGAAACACTTGCATTATTGTAAAAAAAAAGAAGCCATCACACACACACACATATATACATATATATATATATATATATATATATATATATATATATACACACACACACACACACACATATATATATATATATATACACACACACACACACACACACACACACACACACACACACACACACACACACACATATATATACATATATACACACACACACACACACATACACACACACACACACACACACACATATATATATATATATATATATATATATATATATATATACACACACACACACACACACACATATATATATATATATATATATATATACACACACACACACACACATACATATATATATATATATATATATATACATATATATATATACACACACACACACACACACACACACACATACATACACATACACACACACACACACACACATATATATATATATATATATATATATATATATATATATATATATATATATATATCTGATCTCACTGAGTTGTGTCCTTGCTGAGCACTATCCTACTTGCTGTCCCTACAATAAATCTGTCTGCTTCATACAAAATAATGCACAGCAAACACATTTTAGTAACCAGATTTTACAACCATGCTATACTACTGCTTTACAATATATCACATGACAATTTCTTCCAGAATAGAGTTATAAAATTATTTATGCTTGTCAATCAGATGAATTAAATGAGTTATAGTAATGTATATGTTTGGAACATAAGTTTTAACACAGATTATTATGCTGCTGTTAAGTAGATTTTCAAAAACACTTGAATAAATGTTTCATTTTCTATGCCTTCTAAAATAAGACATTTACTTACTACAAGAAACTGCATCATTTAAACTCATTATAACTGACATATTTTATGAATTATAACATAGATATTTAAGTAATTATATAAAATAACTCACATTTAGATGTTAAAGAGTTCATTTTCCTTCACATAGTCGCATTTGCATCAGTTCTACTTCCTGGTAGAGTGTTCTTCCTGAATCTGTGATGTGTCAGTGTGATATCTAGGTCAAAGGTTATACTGACTGCTTTCAGCTTCTCTGTGAGAATTCTGAGAGTTGAAGCTTTTGAAGTAGCTCATGGACACTGTGCATGAGACAGCCCACATCCCAGATTGTCTCCCTTAACATATTGGCGGAAACGATTAAAACTAGTGACAAACATTCATTTAGCAGTGTAAATGCATCTAAACATGACAAAACCTTCACAGTGTATTTTACAGGTTATTACAGCCTCTATGTAAGTGAAATTAAGCCCAAAGTTATTAATAAGCAATAAAACTCAATATTTTTGTCCCAACTCAATTTTTATGCAAATCTTATTATTTACTGTGTCTATATGATCAAAAGCATTTCTATATATTAATAAAGAAAAGAAAAAGAGAGTAGAAAATAAAAGTGTAAGGCAGAAATAAAAAAATGTAAGAGAAAGCTATAAGAAGTATATACAATGGAATATTACTTACTGTTTATATTAATAGAGTTAAAAATAAAACATATTATTTACTATTATTTAGTTCTAATTATTATTAGTTAAAGCATGACAGATTATTTACAAACAAGCATAAGCAGTATAATCAAGAAAGTATAATTAGGAATAGCATTTGAAGAACATATAAACTTTTTAGACTGACCTTACTTCTCTTTTTCAGAAAGAGAAACAAATTGAATCATAGCTTGTTATTAGTTCTTCAGATATTTTGACTGGTTATGAAACAAAACATTTCTTTGCACACAGAGAATAACTTTGATTAAATCTTTTTCAGAATATTTGTGGCTTTCTGGAAATGCAGGAACTATATTTAAAAAGATTAATAATGAAATAAAATGATGAGAGAAAGAAAAAAAACATAGAACAAATCATTTGTTTTTAGTCTCTTCTTCTTCTCTGAAGTCTTCCACGAAGTTTCAGTTGCCAGTCTCTTTAATGAAGGACTAGCCCATTCCATTTCCTCTATTTTATCCAAAATCTTATTTTTTTTGATAAACAGTAAAGCAGTCTAAGTCATCAAAAATTTTAGGACCATCAGGAAGGAAGATTTTAAGCTTGGCAGGAAACAGAAGGTATGTTTTAAACTGTGCTTTTTTAAGCTCCCTTATTAGTGGCAGAAAAACTTTTCTTTTAGCTATTACCATGGAAGAATAGTCATTGTCAAAACGCACAGTTGTCTCATTAATCTTAACAGGAGCTTTAGCCCAAGCAGATTTAAGAACCATCTCTTTATCAAAAGATTATAGAAATCTAACTATAACTGATCTAGGATAGTTTTTGTTAGAGTTAGTATTAGCTATAGATCTATGTGCTCTTTCAATACCAAAAGAGAATGCTTCTGGTAAGTCTAAAGTTTTAGGGAGCCATGTTGTTAAAAAAGAAGTAATATTGTTGCCTTCAATATTTTCTGGCAGTCCAAAAATCCTAATGTTATTGCACCTAGATCTATTTTCCAGGTCATCAAGCTTTGTTTGTAAATGTGTATTTTGTTTCAGCAGAAACTCAATATTGATTTCCTCTTCTTGGATTCTATTTTCCATGTCATTCACAGCTTCTTCTATGCCTGTCATCTGGATCTTCTGTTGTTGCAGGTCTATATGTAACAAGTCTATTTGTTTTGTGTTTTTTTTCTATGAAGGTATCTATTTTAGTATCCATTTTATCCATCTTAGCAGTAAGTTGCTGGATTATAGTTATCAGAGACTGAAGTTCTTTCTTGATGCTGGAGTCTTGAGAATTTGTCTTAATGGAACACATTTCAGACTGATAAACTGACAGGAAAATTTCCAAAGTGATTTCTGACAGGAATATTGTTAAAATTTCCTTTCTTTTTTAGATATAGTTCAAGAACTATATAAAACAAACATATTTAGAAAGAAAATTACTTCAAAAATTAATTTTTTAAGTAATTAATTCCTGTCAGTGTAATGAAATTGGTGGAGCTGAAGAAATCTGCTGCTATCCTGTGTTCATCCTTGGCCACGCCCCTATATATATGGTTCTAATAAAAATAATCTACAGTTACATTTATGTATGCTACTGATAAATATATATATGGTTCTAATAAAAATAATCTGCAGTTACATTTATGTATGCTACTGATAAATATATATATGGTTCTAATAAAAATAATCTACAGTTACATTTATGTATGCTACCGATAAATATATATATAGTTCTAATAAAAATAATCTACAGTTACATTTATGTATGTTACCGATAAATATATATATGGTTCTAATAAAAATAATCTACAGTTACATTTATGTATGCTACCGATAAATATATATATGGTTCTAATAAAAATAATCTACAGTTACATTTATGTATGCTACCGATAAATATATATATGGTTCTAATAAAAATAATCTACACTTACATTTATGTATGCTACCGATAAATGTAACTCCATATGAAGTGGAGGAGTCAGTCCTGGGCACCTTGTGTTTGCTGTCAAGAGCACTTTTGACTAACACCAATGACTGAAACAATACTAATTTCATAAACTTTAATTATACCCTGACCTAGGAATCAGTCCCATTTCCATCATGGTGTTAGAATACAAAAAAGATTTGGAGAAATTAGACAAGAGATACCACAGTTTAATAACCATATATATATTGCTGAGTAATAACAGTGCCACTGCAGAAAATATTCCATACTGGATATTCCACCATATCCAACATAAAACAATAATACTAGGAGACCTAAATATAAACTGGCAGCATATTAACACCAGCACCCCATTTACTTCCATAAACCTATATGGCTACACACTGTTAATTTCATCAGTTACTAGCATCCCCAAAGCACTATAGGCAATCAGCCTCAGACTGGATTCTTTCTTACAGACACAACAAAATGTGAACAGCGTGTAGCCTTCCTTACAGCCTACGTAACCATCTATGTAATTATGCAGTCAGATGTTACAATATTCAAGACAACCATAATTTACAACCAGGTTTGTAACACAACAAACTTAGCAGTTATAGATGAGTGTCTTTGTCAAAGTACTACAGTCTGTGCCCCCTAGACACTGCTGTCCCATACTTCAATGAGATATTCCTAAATGTCCTCAGTAACCTTGCCCCAGTAAATACTGAAAGGATTAACTTCAACCATGTACTCTGGCTAACAAAGAAATCTGAGAAATTACTACAGCATGACAACGCCTAGAAAAAGAGGCACAAAAACATAGAACACAAAATACATTTCAACTTTTGAAGCACCTAAGGAATAGGACAAAATACTAAAGAAAATGTGAAAAACAAACCTGTTAAATCATCCTCCAAACTAAACATCAAAACCACCCCAAACTATTCTGGTTAACCATAAACAAACTTTGACATCCACCCAAGTACTACTCCCAATCCTATACCCATCAATTCTGCTGATTCAATTCCTACACAGTTTAACAACTATTTTTATAAAAAACAATAATGTCCCTCACAAATATCAATATTTCTACCTCCATCTCATTACCTTCAGCCTGTCCTAAATATTCTTAGATATTTGACTTCAGCCTAATACCTAATTCTACCATTAAAAAACTCATATGTAAACCAAAAACAACAACCCTAGCTGCTGGCCAACTCCCCACAGATTATTTAAAAATGTCTGCAGATGTAACTGCTTTTCTGGTCTCTATATTGATAAATATATCTATATACAAAAAATATGTTCCTTCCATCTGGAAAAAATCCTTTATTATACCATTATGAAAAGTTGGCACATCTACAGAGTTTAAATACTACAAACCCATTGCTATCCTCTCATCCTATCAAAAATACCTGAGCAACATATTCATGTTCAGCTTCTACATCACCTAAATTCAAATTATCTTCTCTTTGAAACATGGTTCCAGACTCCACCATGGTACAACAACCACCCTCCTTCACTTCACCAGCACTATAAGGAAGCATAGGAACAATGGTGAACTCATGTCAGCTGGGTGCCTGGAGTTATCCAAAGCTGTTTACAATGTATTACAGCAACACCTACTCACTGAACTCTGTTCTGTAGGCCTATTTCAATCCTCCCTTACATGATTCCTTAGTTACTGTCTGGAAGGCAATAAGCAGTCAAACTGCAACAGGAACTCTCCTCCTGTCTCTCAGTTATCATAGGTTTCTCTCAGGGCTGTGTACTGCTATATTATCTATAGGGCCCTTCTCATCAATATTTTAGAAACAAACCTTATACTGTCATAGAACAAGGAAATATAGTACAACACACACATGATTCAACTTTAATATGTGCAGCTCCCCATGGTAATTATACTCCAAGAAATCTCTCAAGTCTATTTCTCTTCAGGTGAAACCTGTCTGAATAATTCAGACCTGCTCCTCAGTCCCAATAAAACACACTCGCTGTTCTAAAATTGAGGTAGTACAGCACACTAATTTAATGGACACTGTAACAGATGACAGTCTTAAATTTGATTTACATATTTTTCAAAGAATTAAAAAGACCGACCAGAAGTTTGGCTCCATTTTCAGGTTCAAATGGTATCTTACAGACCCAGTAAAAAAAAAAAACTCACCTCATCTTATTTGCTTCTAACCCTCTTATATGCCTCACCTGTCCTTACAAACCTAAGTTCTACACTAAAATCCAAACTAGTCTCCTGTTACAACAACATGGATACATTTGATACCAAATCTACACATAAAACCCACCACTGCCAAGACTTAAAACAGCTAAACAGATTAGAGCTGAGCATCTACCTAACATACTCTCAGCTAGTTACGGCATATGAACTGATATATTATCTTGAAAAATACCTTGCTTCAAAAAATGGACTATTACCCTATTATTACCCTACTCTGGAGACTTCCTTTCTGGTGATAAATTTCAACTAAGCCCTAGTAAGGCACATCATTCATTGGGAAACTCACTATACTCTTGTTACATCTCCAAACGCTGGAAGACCAGCCCTACACAAATAAAAATGACTCAAACTCCCAAGCTCAAATAATACCTTAACTAATCCTAGTTATGCTCATGTTCATCACCATGTTGGGACCTCTAGTGAAAGAAACTTATTACCTGTTCCTAACTGTTTTCCCTTCTGTACTTTAATCAATACAGCCTTAATAATTTTCCCTTTTTCACTTAAATAAATGCAACCCTTTTCACACTTTACATCACAGCTGTACTCATTATATCTTTAGAAGTCTTTACAAACCTTTCTGTACTGAAATATGAGAACATTAAAGTTCTATACAACAGTGTATTTTACAGTATAAATAATTTACTTCCTGCAAGAGTTTAGAGCTACCAGAACTGTCTAGACTTGTACATATTGATGTAAATGCTTTACTGTACTCATACCTGTCTTGTAACTATTTAGTTTTTTCTGAGAAATGTAACTGTTGCATTTCTGAGAACTCTCCACATGCAGATGGCTGCCAGTTAGAACCGCTTCCATGATTGTTTACCTCAGACATCTGCTTGTGATTAATTGAATGAATAAATTCATTAATAATGGACCACAAATGTATCTCAGCTTTTTCCTGAACCATTCATTGCAAATCATTTGGGCTATCCTCTGTTCTCTCAACTTCTTAGCTCAAAAATCAGACAGACTCATAAATCAGAAAATCATCTTAAATATTTTTCTTTATGTACTTACAAAGTAACCACAATAACAAGATTTGCATTGGTAATAATTTCTTGAATACAAAGTCTGAAACTTAGTTGCTTGTTATTATTTAGTGACTGCAATCAATTTTCCAAAAAGCCACAGATTTACAAGGAGCAGATCGAAACATCTCTCAACGTCTTTGTTCAAGAATCATTAACCCAAAATAATAATGGGACAAATTCCCCAAAAAGGGTACATTTTAAATATTATTTTATTTTATCTATTATGTTTACCTCTTAAACCCAGCGATCAAAGCATTATGTCTCGGAGACTACACAGGAGCATTGTTTGAATGATTTGCGTAAAGACATGTAGTAGGCAAGTAGAGGTGAAAGGATTCAAACCCTATAATTTTGACTACAGGAAATAGTTAATTAACAGCACAGAGCCTTAAGTGCCACACAAGTGTAATTCAGTTTAAAAGTTAAACGAACAAGTGTTGCATGGAAATGCATTTTGTGAATGATAACAGCTATGAAGCTCTGATGGCTCACATTACTGGCTCACTGTAGTCTTCAGAAATTTATTAGATACAACGAAGTTTACAACAGAAAGGGCATGCCTTTAAAACAAAATCAGGGATGTTCTCCAAAAAATCAGAGCAATATTAAGAGCAGAGTACTCTAATCCTCTTAAATAGTTAACAGAACAGATTTTGCATGAACATGCATCTTCTAAACAACAGTAGCTATAAAACTGTATTGCATGACATTGTTGGTTAACTAATACTCATTTTTTTTCTGAAATGGAGAGCAGAGATGTTTATAAGTGGGTACCTGTTATTTATTCGACCATTTTGAATGTTGAATACTGGAAGTTCGAATGGGGAAGTTCGAAAATAGAAATGTCTAAGCCGTGGAAATTCAAATTCTTTCCCAGGGAAAGAATTTGGTTGGCTGTTTCTGTGGCTTTGACATTTTCTGTACTGTGGTGCGAAAGTTACAGATCGGGTTAAGGTAAGTGTGCGAGTGTGACGGACTTTAGGGTTAGGGAGTGGGTAAGGTAAGTGTGTGATAGTGACAGACTTTAGGGTTAGGGTGCGGGTAAGGTAAGTGTGCGGTAGTGATGGACTTTAGGGTTAGGGTGCAGGTAAGGTAAATGTGTGATAGTGACGGACTTTAGGGTTAGGGTGCGGGTAAGGTTAGTGTGCAATAGTGACAGACTTTAGGGTTAGGGTGCTGGTAAGGTAAGGGTGCAATAGTGACAGACCTTAGGGTTTGGGTTAAGGTTAGTGCATAGATAGTTGTTTGTGTAAGGTGTAGCATAGGTTTATTAGGTTTTTGGTGTGCCTGTGTTGTGTGTGTGTTTTTCGGAGCAGCAAATTTTTTCCCTGGGAAAAAAATTGCTGTTCTAAGGTTTCAATGTTGTCGTATTTCAAACTTCCAAGTTTGAACATATGGTGTTCGAAATTTTGGAAGTTCGATTATATGACATAGACCCTTATAAGTTGCCCTAAGGTTTTGTTACCACAGAGTTGTATTAGTTAGGAGGATGTAGAGGGTATAGCCTCCCACATGGGGACTGTGAGACACTTTGCTCCATATAAAAATGTACAAGTTGCCAATTCAATCTGTTTTTAACTGAAAGCATTTATCAAAAAAGTTGTTCCATGAGATAAACCATACCCAAAAGAAATGGTCTCCCATTCAATGAGGCCATTTCCATTTCTGATATTTGCTGTAGGAGGTTCAGAAACTCCAGTAAGTAATGTACCCATAACAAATCTTTGGGTGTCTTTTGGCTACTGAAGGACTACCACTTTTATCCATACAAGCATAACATTTTGCAGTGTTGACACCAGTGTGGTCACAAAGTAAGAGGGATGATTTTCTTTTCTTAATTTCAAACTGGACACTTTTGGCAGACCCTTCTGGAATAAATGGCAAACAAATATCTCCTTTTCATTTTACTTTTTACTCTCTAATGTCTTTCTACATTAGACATATTTCTCTATATGAATCTGTGAAGAGATCATCCATAAAATCAGCTCTTTACATTTTTAGGATTCATTAGGATTCAGTAGTCAATTCCTTCAGGTCTCCTAATTAAGGCCCTATTAATAGTTATTTCATCAAACTGCTTGCTTTAGCCTTTAGGGAACATTGTTTTTGTCTATTTAGTTATGCCTTTAACATGGAGAATGAAAGGAAAGGAGCGCCTTTTTCCATTTTACAAATCATCATAGTCTGTAATAAAACCATACACATCAAATAATTATGAGAAAGAAAGAATAAATATAACAAATATATAACAAAAGAAAGAAAGAAAGAAAATATAGTAAGGAAAAGGAAATACATTTAATGGACAAAAGGTGAGAGAAATATATTACAAAAAAAAACAGGAGGCTACAACATTTTGACTGTTTAACCTTGAATTCTTCACTTCAAACATAAAATTAAATATTTTAAATAGTAGAACCACCATTGTTGTAAGGGAAAAGGAGGCAGTGGATGAGTTTTCCAGCTTTCCAGTGTGCAACATTTAGTATCCATTATGGGTTATGCTATCTTATATTGGTCTTTCTTTTCAATTAATTCAAACATATCAAGTAAAGAGATGTTTAGAATAATGAGATATGAAATTAGCAGTCATAATTCCCCATTGCCTGTTTAAAAGCATATCCAAAAATGTCCACCGACAATGGCAGTCATTGACATATAACACATTGCAATGCCATTCTTTAATACCAGTTTTATGGCCCATTTTGTATAATATAGTAAGATAATTGATACTGTACAAGATATTAATCTGAAATCATGAATTATGTAAAGAATGGTGACTCTTAAAGACATTCATAAAATTGCTCACTGAACTTTAATTCCAAAAGATGTGCTGTTCTACTGCAGCTCATTTTTATTTACTAAAATAATGTACATTTTTATGTTGTATTTTTCGTAAATGAAAGTGAGTTACTTTTTAGTTTTATCCAGGATCACAGATTATCACTTACATATTCATACCCAAGAGAGTATATAATTTTTTAATTTTTGCAACATTCTAGGATTAAAATTATAATTAGCATTTTGAAGAAGATATTCACATGTTAAAGTGTACAAAATTAGAAAAAAGTGCAAAATGGGAAATAAAGGCATATGCACATTGCATTCCCAAAGAGTATAAAATATCTTAAATAAATGGCTAATACTAGAAAAGTAATAACTATAATATTCATAAAGTACTCATTTATTATTATAATTGTCTCCTACATATTCATAAGTCAAACATTTACAGAAATACTACCAGAAATACAATGTGTAGGGACCTGACTTTTTTCTGTGACTTAATAAGAGCATGCTGGAAAGACAGATATGTGTTCCAGAGACTGTCCCTCCTATGGAACAGACTTCCCATCCATTTGAAGCTGAGTTCATCTATTCTCCAGTTTAAGCACAGCCTAGACAAATGGATAGGAATAGGAAATTTACGGGTCTATATCTGAACACCGAAAGTTCACATGTTCGAATGTTCTTACATCGACCCCTAATCAGCGAACGTTGACAACATCGAACATTCAGAACAGCAAATTTTTTACTATGGAAAAAATTTGCTGTTCCAAAACACATACACACAACACAAGCACACCAAACAAACAGCAATCCACAGACATACACCCACAATCTTACAGCTAACCCTACACTAAACTGTACAAACACCACTAACTATCCACTTACCTTAACCCAAACCCTAAGGTCCATCACTATCACACACTCACCTCACCCGCGCCCTAACCCTGACTCATCTAACACGCTCTAACCTACACGTCCACACAATCACACACATACCTCCTTAGCACCCTAACCCTAACTCACCTAACCCACACCCAATCGCACACTTACCTGAACCTGACCCGTAACTTTCCACCACAGTGCTGAAAATAGCGAAACGACAGAAACGGACAACCAAATTCTTTTCCTAGGAAAAAAATTGGCTATCTGTTGTTTAACTATTTTCAGTGTTCGCTAAATAGGGGTCAATGTAAGAACATTTGAAAGTAGAACTTTCGATGTTCTGATATAGACCCAAAATTTACATATGGCGTGGCACCCAAATCCCTTATGGGCACAGATAGCTTAAAAATGCCTGTCACTCAATGTCCTGTTTGTATTCAGGGCATCATTACTCTTTCAGGAAAACTTAGCTAGGCTTAAAAAGCCCCCCCCCCCAGGTTGTTAGCTTTGTAGTGATCTATGTATTTGCTATGAGTATATAAGGCCAAATTAAATGGCATTTGAAATTGTCTATTAACAAGCCTTATAACAGAATATGCTGCATTTTGATCATACTATAATCTTCTTATGATATTAAAAGTTTGTTTTAATGTGTACAATTAAATATTGCAAAAGGAAATTCCATAAAAATAATGTGGAGCAGTTAATGTACCTATGGGACTCAAAGTTGGCCCCCACAACAGCCATTTTATTAAAATTGTGTAAGTTTTCATTTTTCATTTCTTTTTGGATGGGTAGTAACATTTGGAGAAGAAAAATAATCTGAGGAAGGCAATATGTTTTAAAACACTGATACTACCAAAACGTAAAACAAAAATGTTATCAAGTAAAAAATGCTATCAAATTTTGAAATTTTAATTACTAAGGATTTTAGGTAAAAATCATAATTTTTAAAGTTGCTTTATAGTAATATTTTTGACACACTGAATTTCCAAAAATCTAAACTGAGTTACTTCTGATATTCATTCTTTGAATCATTTAAGAGATATTCTTTTAGATTTTGGAATTTTAATTTAAGTTCAGGAATCTGTTGGATTGTTTCAAAGTCTTGAATGATATTATAGTCTCAGAATGATAGCTGCTACTTAACAAAACTATATTGGCAGCATAGGCTATTACTGCCAATTTAATGTTAAAACACCACAAATATTTGCACTTAGCCAAGACAGAATAGGACGGATTAGTAGCAAATAGGTTGATAGTGGGAGCCTTGTTGTATGCTTGTCTGTATCTTGAATTTTGGAGAAAAGCAATTGCATATTCAAACCCTCACAGTAATTTTAGAATATTGTTTTTATGATTCAAATTATTTTTTATGAACAATTATAATATAGTTGTCTTTGTAGTGTGTGTCCATGACTTAATAAATCAAAGAACTTTGGTATGTGTAATTTAAATATACTTTAGTAGTGTTATTCTACTAGTTGTTTTTATAGACAATTATAGGTAGAAGAAGTCTGCTGGAATGTTGTGCAGAACATGCAAGGTAAAATCCAAACTGAGTAAAAATTGAAGATCAGCGAACTGTTTTAAAATAACAATACTTATAAGCTAAGCTACTTCCTTGTAACATATGCTTAGAGTATAGATATCAATCTGTAGATTGCTGGGTATAGTTCTGACTTACCATCCTTTAATATTAAAGTTATACTTGCTAAATTCATTATAGTAGTAACATACCAATATGGATCTGTAAGATAACTGAGTAATCATAGAAAATACAGCCTTGGCTTATTGGCAAATATTTGGTAAAATGTGGCTATAAACCTAGCAGGGCCAGGTTCTTTGTTTTTCTATAATGATTCACACATATCTAATATATCTAGTAAATTAGGAACGCTGTCTGCTAAAATGTAAGCTTTGTTGTTTGGGATAATCAAATAAATTAAAGGAGTGGGAGTGATGACTATCAAAGTATGTATGAAAAAAAAAATCAACACCAAGTACTGCAGTTATGCTACAATAATAGCCCTGGTATGAAGTATCAGCTGGAGAAGTAGAAATGATGCAGAAGAGCATCAGAAAGATCTGAGCGAGCTGTTCACACCTGGGTTAGACCAGCAGGTGCAGAATGACAGGACAGGGTCAGAAACAAACAGATTGCTGGGGTGTATCCTCATGGAGATATATTCAAGAAGCAGAGATATAGTGCTTTCACCATACAAAGTTTTTGTTAGATGATACCTGGAGTATTGCATGCAGTTCTGGATAACATTTAAGGAAAGAGGTATTGGACTTCTGAAATGAATCCAGAGGAGAGCTGCCTGAGAGATATATGGGATAGAGGGACAGAATATGTCCAAAGGCAGGCAGAGCTAGACCTCTTCTCACTTGGGACAAGAAAAGACTATGGAATGATATTGGTGCACAAGAAGATATTGGGGAGACTTCACTGAAAGATCCTGAACAGAAAGGATGGGGGGATGAGGGAGAAAGGGGTACAAGTAGCAGACTGTAAGTATTAGCTTCTCCCTGAATATATGAAAGTACTTTTTCAGAGATCTTTTTAGAGCTATAGAATGAACTTTCAGAATAAGTGATGGAGAAGGAATCCACAAATAAATTCAAGATAGCATGCAGCAGGTGGAGAGGAATAAGGGAAAAGAAAGGTTGCATGAAAGATATAATGCTAAATATTCATAAAAGAATAAACTAGGCAGGTTGTATTATTGTCTTTTCTAGCCATCAGATAAGTGGACTGTGATGTAAAGTGATACTGCCTACTCACTCACAAGGTATGCAGGTAGACTGACAGCATCCAGACCCTGTTAAAGGATACAGTTTATTAGCTATGCTTAGTTTCATATGTGTGTACTAGGCTAATGCCCCTGGATCCTTTACAAGCCTAGCCCATAGGATTACCCTGGCATCGTGCCACTTGACCTTAGTTCCCAGTGCCTCTGTCAAGTAGAGCCACTGGAGTGATCCCCAGGGTGAATTTTCTATTTCCCATCCACTCATCAAGATTTCTCTCGATTATAGGAGACATCCTTGAACTATTTTGGTTCCATTATATGGAACACTTCAAAAAAGAAGATTTAGATACCAACCAAATAAACTTAGATACAAACCTTATCAATATAAAAAAATTCCAGAAAACTTAAAACTAGACCTACAAAAACCTATATCATGCAAAGAAATTGTTGACAAGATAAAAGAAAGTAAATCTAACAAAGCTCCAGGGATAGATGGCATAATTATGGAAATTTACAAACTCTTCCTTTCAACAGTAATCTACCTTTTTCATAAAACACTGCAAGAAGTCCAGTCAGAAGCAAAAATCTCACCCACATGGAAATATTCTCTCATAACACCAATTCTAAAAGATAATAAACCACCAGACCTTTGCTCCTCATACAGACCTATATCATTACTGAATAATGATTACAAAATATTCATGTCAACCCTAGCTAACAGAATGAAAATCCCACTTTCAAAGACAATTAATAATGATCAAACTGGATTTTATATAACAGGCACACACATGATAATATTAAAAGGATACTTACTCTTATAGATTATGTGAATAAAGAAGATAGAGAAACACTTGTAATCGGATTCGACATAGAACAAGCCTTTGATTCCCTCAGCTAGGAATATCTAGTTAAAACTTTAGCATTATTTGCATTTCCTCCTCCCTTCATCTTATTACTAAAACATATATATTAATAACTTAGCCTACATTAAATTAGGTACTTTCACCTCAGAATCTGTCCCTATAATGAAAGATACTAAACGAGGATGCCCCCTTTCTCCTATTTTATTTGCTTTGGCTATAGAAATAAGTGCAGAAATAATATACAGTAATCCAAGAATAAAAGGAATAGAAGTCTATGACCAGTACATATCTAAAATAATGCTTTTTGCTGATGATATTTTATTAACCCTATCAAACTCCAGAGAGTCATTAGAAGAGCTAGAAAAAGTAATGGAGAAATGTTATAAGATTTCAGGTCTACACTTTAATAGATCAAAATCTAAATTTATATTTTTAAATAAGAAAAAAAGAACTACAAGTTACAGATAAATCCATCATAGGAAAACAAGAACTTATGCTAAATTATTTAGGAATAGTGTTATGCAAAAATATAAACAAAACAATATTAATAAATTATAAATACATTATTGAAACAAAAATATATATAGAAAAGTGGAACAAAATTATATTAACTTTTGAAGACAGATTGCAATTAATAAAAATGGTCTTATTGCCAAAAATACTATATGTAGCATTAGCAATACAGTTAATTCTTGAAGGATGCATTCTTAAAGAAATAAATTCATGTTTAATAAAATTTTTATGGTATCCTAAAAAGAATAGAGTAGCTCTAAATCATAACATTAGACCCTGGAAACAAGGAGGATTGAACTTCTTAGAAATAGAAACATATATAAAAGCATCTGTGCTTAAAACTACAATAGACTGGATAAACCCAAATTATTTTGCCAACTGGAAAGAATTAACAATGACTATATTAACAAATTAATTTAATCTGTTAAAAAAGTTGTTAATAGTAGACAAATCAAACAAACCCTGGTACATACTATGCATAAGTATACAATATAATATAACAAAACCTAAAACAACACTGATTAATCATTACATCAATTCCTTTAGGAAACTTATTAGTGCAAACATAGAGCTAAAACTTTGGGTTGACCTTTTAACCCCATTTGCCATCACCAAGGACTTTCCTCACAAAATATATAGGGAATCAATAACCTCTTGGGAACAAAATGGATTCTTATGCTGGTTTCAATGTGCAAATAAATTAAATGTTTTAGATATACATATGATAAAAACTGCTTACAATATTCCAACACAGGACTGGTTAACCTTACAAAGCATTCTAATGTACACTCAAGATTTATGCAGATTAATTCCTCATTTAAAGATATTCTAAATCTAATAAGTTTTCTGTATGAATGTATATATAATATTTGTGAAAAGAAAAATTCCATTTCAAATCTATATAAAGAGTTAATAACATATAAAACAATTCCCAAACCATCATACTGGCAGTTCTTAACAAAAGGTCAGTCATTGCAGTTAACAGAAGAAATTAAAACTAACATCTTACTATCAGTTAATTACACCTAACACACAGTAATGGAAAATATTTAACTGGAAATTCTTACATAGAGCATTTTTATCACCCAATAAAATTAAAAAGATCAGTACTACTACAAATGTTTTTGCTGGAGGTGTGAAAAGTCAAATAAAGCACACTGGATTCAGATTTTTATGAATGTAATACAATTAAATCATATTGGAATGGAATCAATCATTTTTTACAAGCTTTATTTAATGAATCCTTTACCTTAACTAAAGCATTGATTATACTAAATGTAAATGAAGGTCCCTACCTGAATAAGACAAATATGTATTTGTTATGGACAATACTTGCTATACATAGGAAATGGGTAACCAGAAGGTGGAATTGAAATACACCCCTGACCTTGGAAGAATTCTACACTTTACTGAAGACAACTGCATCAATGGAAATAAAAATCAAAGAACTACAAATCTATTCCAGGCCATTGGTAAATAATCCTTGGAAGAAAGTTATATCTTTGTTGGACACTCTGCAATAATCAATATTTTATCGCTGATAACTGATCTGTTAATTCTATATTTAATAACATACAGTGTATATAATTGAAAGTCAGGCTATTTTAAATATTGTATATAGTTGTTTAAAATGATATTTAAAAATGTTATGTAAATGATATTTTAACTGAAAATAAAAATTTTTTTGAGGAAAAAAAGATTTCTCTTGAAGAGGGCCAGTGAGGTGCTCTGTTTGACATGTATGGGAAGTCTATCCCATAGCACGGGCAGTCACTGGGTTATAAACCTGTCCCTCCAGCACGTTCTGTTGATTGTGGTAATGAGGCTGAGGTCTCTGGAGCATGTGGTATGGAGGGATTGGGATTTCTTTAGATGTAGCATTTCTAATAGAACTGGGTCAGACATGGCTTTGTAAGTCAAGCAGAGATTGCCTTGAAGTAGGTGATATGAGACAGAGAATAGTTGTAGTTTTTTGAGTCTGTCCATATATGACATATGTTTAAGGCCTAGGATTCTCTTTGTGAGGTACTTTTCTGGCCTCTCCAGTTGTTGCAGGTGGCTAGTGAGGTACATGACAAATGGGGCATTGTACTCGATGATTGGCCTAATGAGGAAAGAGTAGAGGGAGACAATTACCTCTTTCTTCTTGCTATAGCAGTCTGAATTATAATTTAAAATACAAAACAGTATGTGCATGTGTCACAACAGTGAGAATTATAGTTTAAAGCAGAAAAATCTATGTATGTGCCACAACAATTTGAATTACAGTATAAAGCAGGAAAAATGTATGTGCCATTGGCAGTTTGAATTATGGAATAAAACAGAAACAAAATCATGTCTCTTTGCCAAAAGGTTTTGCAGCTGTTTAGATTATTTAATTTATAAGTTTTCATATCAGCTATATGTATCTTCTTTTCAACATAGAACTGCATTACATATTGTTATACTGCATCACAAGCTTTTCCCAGCTGCCTCAGCGTCACATTTATTACAGCTGTGCCACCTGGGCTACTGGGTGCATTGTTGAAATCTCCATGCTGTTCATATTTTTATAAAATCTGTAGATATTGCTTTGGTACTTCTTGCTTTGCCCATTTATTTGTTAGAATTCCTACTGATGATATGGAGATGGTTAAAAATCTGTATGGTTCTGCAAGTAAAAGTAACATTTTTGCATGTATAATGCCCAGTCTTGTAAACTGAAGTGGCAGCTTTTTCCTGCTTGACTGCTCAGAAGCACATAGTAAATGATAATTTTAAAAAGAGCATGCTCGTGTCTTGCGAATACTTAAACATTTATGCAAGAAGTTGCCATTCCTTGAACCTGAGAATCATATTTAATTAAGTAGTCATGTTTTCTTCAAGAATTCAACAGAGTGAAAAATCTGACTACATAGTTCATTGAATTTAAGATTAACTGCTTGTGCTCTTTTTCTGTTTCAGACATAGTCCCATATTACACAGCTTATCTTAGTAAAGATGAAGGCTTAGCCACACGGACAGCAGTAAATTATAATAACTTGATTCACACTCTAGATCTACATAAAAGCAAAAGACATGGAAGTAGAGGTGATACAAGTAAACCCCTCCCCATGTACTTGTGTATATATCAAAATCAAATGGCTGCTCTGGTGACATGATTTCAAATTTTGTACCTTCACAATGAGTCCTGACTTTAAACACATTAGAGAAATACAAAAATACTTTATTTACATGTTGCAGTGACTTATAAAACTGTTACGTAGTTCATTGCCTAATGCAGTTTTTCATTTTTTGGCAAAGACATATTGTACTAACAGCCTTATTTGTTGAAAAATTTCTGGTGCACATTGACTTTTATTTTATTTCCATTAAGAGCATAAATGTCCTTGTTTGTTATTGATATTTATGTTAGCATTATCCACATTTTTATTATAGAAGCCTGAATGAAGATTTAAGTATACAAGTGAAATTATTTTCAAAACTGTCAAAAATTTTCAGATGCACTCCAGGTTATAGAAGCTAGTAATGTAAACACTTGCATGTGAATATGAGAAATCCTAGCTTTTGCCATACAAAAATGTATTAGTGTAGAGAAGCATTATGTATAAACATACACTGCCTAAAAAGTACACTTTCCTCTTTATTAGTCTGTAACTTTCCTTAGACATGAGGCCTCGTCCAGTGTAATATGTAGCGCTGAGGAATACGTCCAGTAAAACGCATACAGGGAGAAGGGCCATGAGGAAGTCTTGCAAGTAAACCAGTCACTGTGCATGTTGGTATAAGTAGACCATTATCACTTATACTGTCCGGGTGACCAGGTGACTGGCAGCCAATGTAGTTTATATAGACATGTGATGAGCAAGAGAGAGACTTCCAGTTGGGCTGGCAAGTAGATGAAGGGCTAGAAACATCAGCCATAACTCTGTATACATATATCTAGTTAATGCAAGTGGAATGCAAAATAAAAAAATACTTACAACCTGCATATACATGTAAATGAAGGTGAGGGAGGCTCTGAGTTTGTAACAAGAGAGCATATAAAGCACTCCTTGAGATTAATTTCAGTATTAAAAGATGTAGAATGGGAAGGGAGGAGAAATGACATAAACTGCATATAAATAGGGTTGCCAGGTGTCCGTTTTTTGACCGGACTTTCCGGTTTTCAGTCAAATTGTCCGGTTAAAAAAAATCATCAAAACCGGACTAGTGAAGTCCGTTTTTTTTTTTTTTTTTTTTTTTTTGCAGTCAGGAGTTAAGGACTGAAAAGTGAAAATTGAAAACATTATAACCATACTATATATGCAATGCAGACTGTGCAATGCCAATTACCGCTGCCCCGCCGCCCGTGTTGTTCTCTCCCCTTTTCCTTTAAGTACGGTCGGTCGTCAGTACGGCTTGTTATTATTAGTCATCATCAATCAGCTGCTCTGCTCATCATGCGTGCCCGGGCTGTGAGTGTTACAACTGAGAAAAAGGAGGAGGACCTGGAGGAGAATCAGGACATCCCACCCTTCTGGTCCTTAGCTGCTCCGTGAAGCAGCCTCTCTCACCTCAACAACAGCTCCACTGCATAACAATGGCTTCTGATCCAACGTTAAAACACTGGGGCAAAACATGCCATTGCATTTGCTTTAACCAATTCTGCAATGCTGTCGGAACGGAAGCGTAGAAAGAACTGCTGCTGCTATTCTTGTCTTCCTTACCCGGCCATCATCTTTCCCCTCCCCAGTTGTCCCCCTTTTCCCTCCCTCCCTCAGCTTCACTGTTCTCCGGTCTCTGGTTGTTTTTCTTTGCCCAGGCAGCCTACAACCGCACAAAATGTTGACCAGAATGCCATTGCCCACCGTAAACGAGCGTGACAACGAAAATGTGAGTATGTCAGTTCTGTTTTTTTCCCCGTCAGTCAGCTTGGTTGACATTCCTGTTTTTACTGATGACCAGATAATGTTAATAATGCGCATTTTCTAGTTTCTGCTGGACGCAACCGTCTTAGTACATAGAGGGTGGGGATATTTATAGAACTCTCACAGCAGTAGGGAGATGAAGCAAGCAATGGTTAGCTGAGTTTGTAGTCCTTATGTGTGTTCTTAAAGCAACTCTGTAATCATTGCTTTGCTTTGGCATGTTTGTTCCCTTCTTTTAATTATTCTGAATGCTTAGATAAACAGTCTAATAAAAAAACAAAATGCAATCAGTATTAATGGTTTCATTCTTCACTATGACTGAGTCAGTAATTAGCAGACACTACAGGTTAAGTGAATTACTGGAAGGATTACCCAAGTAAAATAAAAGTGTTCTATGTAGGCCACCTACACAAGTCATGAAATGTAAAGTAAACTTATAAGTAAAAGAAAATATTTCTGCCAAGAATAAAATTTGAATTGTTGATGTATTTGTTTTTGTTACATTCTGTGACCAATTGCATTGTACTATGTATGCCAAGAGTAGGAATATAAGAATTACGTGAAGTAGTGTTTATAATGGCCAGTGAAACATATTCCTATAGCTTGGGGTACAGGATTTGCTTTTCTCCACTTTTGTTTTCTTACTATGTGACTATGAGCAAGTCACATAACCAAATAATGCTCCTAGGTCATCTATGAAACTAGTCCTTGTGTCCAGTAGGCTTACCTAGTTAACAAACATAACTTTGTCTAGAGCACTAGTGGCATTTCTCACTGTTCTGTCCTTAAAGCAAGCAAGCCATTTGTTAAGCTAACTAGTGGAATGGCATCTTGTATTATTAGGTGAAAAAAACTTTAAAGTATTTTCCCAATCCTGTATTTTTCCCAATATGTATCCCTCCTCAGCACATGTCCAAACCAATGTAATCTTGCCTCTCTGGCTTTGTCTCTAAACCTTCCAACCTGGGCTGACCCTCTAATATACTTATTTCTAATCCTGTCCACCCTTGTCACACCCAGTGCAAATCTTAACATCTTTAACTCTGCCACGTCCAGCTCGGACTCCTGCCTTTTTGTCAATGCCCCTGTCTCCAACCCATATAACATACATAGCTAGTCTCACTACCCTTTTGTAGACCTTCGCCTTGCACCAGTCCAGGGACAGACACACTAACAAGCAGATGTTCCCTATTTAAGCATAACGTTGAGTCTTTGAACAATAGGTGGGAAACTGGAAATCACCCTGTTGCCATTGCCAATGCACAATACCACTTATCTGTTTTTTTTCTGGACTATCCACACAAATCAAATCAATTCTCTGCTCTGGACTGGTAGTCAGGAAATTGGGAAAACACTGTACAAACTCCATTTTTCTGTTTCACAAAAAGAAACAGACTATTAGTGTTTGTTACAATTGGCTGATTTACTATGCTTTTTTTACAGAAAAGCATAGTAAATCGGCTGAAAGCAGGCATCCGGAACAGAAAAAGAGGGCATTCCCATCAGCTGATGTCACAGTGATGTCACAAAATGGGCGTGTCATTGATGGGAGAGTGGGTGGGAATGGGTGGAGTTATGGGTGATGCGAGGGGCATGACCTTAGTCCGGTTTTAGCCACAAAGAAATCTGGCAACCCTACATATAAAGGTTCATAGGTTCATAGGTTCATAAGTTGGTACTAGGCTATTGGCCCTAGGGCCTGTGCAAGCCAAGCCATAACAATTCCCTGGATATTTCTTCCCACAATATTTATTTCTCTGGACCCCTGTCTAGCAGGGCGACTGACATGATCCCCGGGGTGAATTTCCTATCTCCCATCCAATTATCAAGGTTCCTTTTGAAGAGGGCCAATGAGGTGTTTTGCTTGACATGCATGGGCAGTCTATTCCAGAGTATGGGGAGTCTCTGGGTCAGGAACCTATCCCTCCAGCATGTTTTATTCATTGTGATGACAAGGTTTAGATCCCTGGAGTGTGTGGATCTGAGGGGTTGGAATTTCTTTAAGTGGAGCATGTCCAACAGCTCAGGGTTTGACATGGCCTTGTATGTTAAGCAGAGATCGCCTCTGAGTAGACGATACGCCACAGAGTATAGCTGGAGTTTTTTAGACGGTCAGCATATGGCATCTGCTTTAGGCCTGTGATTCTTTTAGTGAGGCATTTCTGTGATCTTTCCAGCTGTTGCAGATGTCTTGTGAGGTACATACCAAACGGGGCATTATACTCTATAATGAGGGAGGCTCTGAGTTTGTAACAAGAGAGCATATAAAGCACTCCTTGAGATTAATTTTAGTATTAAAAGATGTAGAATGGGAAGGGAGGAAATGCTCCATGGTAGCTAAGGCAGATGCCAGAAGGCAGCTGACATTATTGAAAAGGTGGAGAACTGAGGCAGTAAGAAGCAGCCTTAAACTGAGGTCTTTTCTGAAATAAGTATGAAAACATCCTTGAAGCAAAGAGAATGTTGTGAATGATAAGGGAAAGAGGCTCTGGCCTTTAATAATAAACTAACAGCAAAATAGCATTGGTTCCTGGAGTAAAATGGCCACAACCATGACTTGCTATACATTTAAGCCATGTGTAACAAATTATGTTAATGAAATAACCAGATGTGAACATAATACAGATTTGGAAGGCAAGCATTAATAACATTAGAGGAATATGCTGTTATGATGATGTGCCATGGGGTGCATATCAATTCCACTTCACTAAAATACACCTTACCATGCATGTCCCATGCTATTTACCAAAGTTACCCTATGAAGGGCCTTATTGAGATCAGTTACTGTACATCAAGCATAATCCATTAGAAGGACATCTCTGACATCCTATGAAAGAGGCAGTTTTTCTCAGATTTCGATATCCCACCTGAGCTCTACACACGTTCTTTCACAGTGGTTAGGTGAATAACACCTTATCTGAAAGAATGTGTGAGGGTACGCCGAGTACCAAAAGGGCTACACTGTTTCAAATTTCCCAACAGTGCTCTACCAGGAATGGATTTATACAATAATTTAGTAAAATTGTTTGACAAAACTGGTTTAGAGATGTTGAATTTTTTAATCAAGGACTATGAAGCAAAAGCTGTAAATTTGTTAGATGATGTCAACAAATTGAATGACTGTATTGTTAAAGACAAAAATTTTCTTGGCATTAAAAAAGATTATGATGGTGTGTTTGAGGAAGTTGACCTGCACTGTTTAAAAATAGTTAATCGTAAGATTAGAAAACTTGAACGGGACTTGGTTGAATACAGGGATGGGTTGGCCTACCTATATCCGGGTAAAAACAGGGGGAGGGGTAACAACCTTGAAGGTATGGGTACTCACCCGGTTGGTAATGTTAATAACAACAACAATATGGATGTGTATACCCCTGAACTTCCTAGGAGAAGTGAGCGTCTAGCCCAAAAAGATAATAGAAACATCCAGCAGGGTTTTCAGTTTCCCCAGGGCAGACTGGGGGTGAGAAGCACAACCTATTACCAGCAAGGGTGGAACAGACCACACAGATAAAGGATTTGAACTGCATAGAAGTTGCTGATATAGGTTACATTTTGGATGGGCTACCAAAGGGCAACTATGAGGTAGTAACAAATAACAACTTCAATATTTACAATTTTACGGACATTAATGTTACAGGTGACTTTTTTGAATTGTTCATAAGGGGTCTGCATTACATACCTTCACGTACATTTAATTTACCCAGTACATTAATAGATCTGAAACTTTTTGTTAGACGGTTGAACTTATCTCTGGAACTAGGTAGGCCAGGTACAGTGAATGAGCAATTTGTCAGAGCAAGTACCTTCAATCCCCCTACCCACCCAATGTTAAAAGTATTTGAAGAATTAGTGGAAATGGACCTAAGGAAGCAGCATGCTATTAATACACGTTCAACATCCCCCAACTTATCTTTTGACCAGCAGCGGCTTGTTATTTACTCAAGGATGAAGGGATAAGAGTAATGAAACCTGACAAAGGTGGAGGGATAGTTTTAATGTATAATTGTGCGTATGAGATGCAGATTCTTAGCATGTTGCAAGATAGTGCACAATATGAGTTAGTCTCTAGAAACGAAGTCAACATAGCATATGCCAAAATTAAATATGATTTGTTTGACTTGTTAATGCAAGGAGCTATCAATGAAAAATTATATAACTTTTTGAATGTGGATAAACCTAAGACACCGATAATATTCGGTATACCTAAGGTCCATAAGGGTTTGGACCCATTAAGATTTAGACCAATTGTGGCAGGGTCCGGTAGTATTACAGAGCCATTAGGGAAATTCATTGACCAGACTGTTAAAAAATTTGTCATGTCCTTGGAACATGTCTGCAAAGACTCCTGGGAATTTTTAAAAGGTTTGGATCAGAATTTCTTTAAATGTACTTGTCTATTGGTTTCTATTGACATTGTGGAATTATTTCCAAGTATCCCACATTTAACGGGGATTGAATGGTTCAATGAAGTGCTGGCTACACAATCAGGGTTGAGTGCTAATATAGTTATGTTATTGGTGGAATTTATGGAAGTCATTCTTAAAAATAACTTTATTTATTTTAATGGTGAGGTCTACAGACAAAGAAGGTGTGTGGCGATGGGCACCCCATGTGCTTCAGCTTTTGCCAACATAGTGTTACATGTCCTATATTAATGCTTTGACACATTTTCTTTCTTTTATGCATACTGTGAGTGATGAAGTTCTTAATTATCTAGATGTAACACTGGTTAAGGATCTTACAAGGGGTATTTTTCAATCTAAGATTTATAGGAAGGCAACTTCTTATTTGCACTTTGAGAGTGGTCATCCCTTTTTCCAAAAGAAAGGAATAGTGAAATGACAATTCATCCGGGCGTCGAGAATGTCGAGCACGGATGAATTGTTTTTGAAAGAGGTGGACTTTTTGAAAGAACTTTTTGCAGAAAGGGGGTACTCTACAAAGCTGGTGAACAATATACAAAAAGAAGTGATGGCTAACAGATGGTTAATGTATTTCCCTCTACTGGGCACGGGTTTGTTACCCAATGTGCAGGGTAGGCAGGAAAAACAATTTGATGGGCATAGTAACGTTGTCTACACCTATACTAGGGACGCTGAACAGTCGGAACACATTTTTTGAAATACTGGCCTGTTTTGACCCTTCAGGAGAAATTTCATGACATTATTCCATAGAAACCAAGTTTTGTAAAAAAAAGGGACATGAATTTGAAGGGTCTTTTTGAAAGTAAAAATCATCTTTCAACTAATTTTGCTGTTGTTTCGAAAATAGGCACACATAAATGTGGTGCCTGTAGACAGTGTTCTCTGATTATTAATGATAGTAGTGTATATATACCTTCAAGGAACTTTAAGGTCCATACAACTGGATATTATAATTGTGCAGCCAAGGGTGTGGTTTACATGGGGATCTGTGTTCTATGTTGGAGTTTTTATATAGGGAAGACAGAAAGGCCTTTAAGGCGAAGAATTTATGAACATGTAAATGACATCTCTAAAAAGAAAGACACAGACGCCTTTTATAAACACTATACACAGTGCCCTGATATGAAACTTAAATTTATGGTACTGGAGCAGGTTGCACAGGACCCTAGGGGAGGAGACTGGGAAACATTCCTGGAATATAGAGAACCTATATGGCAGTTAAAATTAGACACAGCTAGGTCCTCAGGTTTAAATGACAGTATTAGTATTTCAAGTGTACTCAAACTACGTAAAGCGAAACTGTAGTGTTATATATGGTTATATATATATTACATATATTTTTTTAGAATTTTATAGATAGAACATTAATATAATATGGTTGAAAGAATGCTTTTTAACAGTGAACAATGTGTCTGGAAGTATTTTGGTATTAATGTATTGTTTTTTTGTAAGTATATGGCTTGTTAAACATTTTGCAATGCAAAAATGTGGGTGAGGTTTTTAACATTTGTTTTTTAAAGGAATTCAATTGAAGTAATTCTGACTGATTAACTAACTTAAATTGAAGCAATTAAAATAACACCATGTGACCAATGGTTATTGTATTTAAGGGCATTACTTTTTTATGTTTGTATCTTGATAAAGCCTGGTAGGAACCAGGCGAAAGCACTTGAGATATTCAATGATTTTTGGGTTTTAAAGGTTATTAAAAGACTTTAAACTACAGTTTGCTGCAGCCTGTCGTTTCTCTGCTGTGGACTTTGTTGAATAACACCTTATGTCCAAGCACTCCTTCAAGACTTACCTAATCACTAGATATTCTCCACATTAATAACCCTCTCAAAATGACTTCCCCATCTTGTCTCTCTGCTGTCAACAGTTCTAGAAATGTCTGTCATTCCCAAGCTGTCTTGTAACTTAAAACAACTATAAACTTCACAGCAAGTAAGAGCATGTACCTTAGTAAAGGGCACAGCAGCTTAACTGCAATCATTTCCCTCAGTCATCATTCTTCAGAATGTGGGTACAAGCAAACTTACCAGAGTTGTCGATATCAGTCTTTTAAATGATTTTCACTCAGTCCAGCATCTTAAGCTTTTTTCAGAACTGTTGCAATATGACTGCTTCCATACTTTGATTGAATGGATGAGGACCTGTCTGTCTAGTCATTAATTCTGAATCAAAATAAACAACTTCCACACTGAGCAGATTCACTCTCTCACCTGTTAATTCCTGAAGCCAAAGCCAAAGCTACCATGTCTAAATTAACTCTGTTGCCAGTTTTAGGATAATAAACATCAGAAACAAATAGATCAATTTTGTGCAGAAGGGGAGACACTGGTGAGACTTTGTGGCCTAGCAAAAAAAAAGAAGAAAGAAAAATGAACAATGTGGTGTCGTTTAAAATCGAGGGGTGGATTGACATCTAATATGGGAAAACATTTTTCAGCACGGTAAATGTGATTGCATAGAGCACTGTAAAAGGCAACTGATTCATGCACTGTGCAGGAATGTTCTCTGAGAAATATGTGAGGCTGTGCATTGAAAAACTGCATGCTAAGTATAGAGTTATAATGTATTGAGCTGGGAGACAATGTAGACCCAATATGTCCTGTGCTTTCACATTCTCAATCATGCCCCCCCCCTAAGCATACTCTTCAGGTTTCTAATAAATATGGCAATCACATCAGTAATTCTATGATTAGTATATAGTTGTTTGCTATGTGTTTTCCCTTGTACATGCTTCTCATGTGGCACACCAGTGCATTCATACTTATTTGTTCCCTAAGGGCAAGAGCAATCTACGATGTTGCCATTTGCTAGGCATTCATCGGAGGCTTTTTTTTTTGCTGCATATGCTAGTCTTCATCATGTGTGATTCAGCAATGCTCAATGGAAGGCATACAATGGTAGCATGTGATGACATCACACAGATGGATGAAGTTGCCTTCCAGGCAGAACTGATATCCTTGAAAGACAATGCCACTTCTACGGTCTTTGGTATCAACCATGGGTTCATGGAACATGCCCTCCCAGCCTCATGGAAAAGTGAGTACGGGTCTGCTTCATCATTCATTGTCCCTTCTTACACACACACACACACACACACACACACACACACACACACACACACACACACACATATATGTAAATATGGATTTTTTTTATATACATAATTTTTTTCTTAAGTATTATTTCCTTTTCTTTATCATATTTATACAATGTCAGTAAAAACTTCTGTTGTTTGTGAGTTTTAAAAGGGAAAAAAGCATACTTCTTCTTATGAATGCCAGGTGTTGGGTAAAATTTTGCTGTTTAGTATATCTGAATATAATTTAAATAACCGCGCCAGTACTTTGCTACTAAAACATAAGACTGTTTCTATATAGTACTATACTTAGTCTTATAGGGTGTTTCCCAAAGAAACTGCTTTATTGAAAATTAAATTCACAGCAGGGTTACTTGTCTTTTTTTGAGAAGATACATTTATCTGCTCTGTCATGCATATAAAACTAAGAATAATATGTTGCCCATATTTCCTTTTCAGTTATCCAGCCTTCTAGTATCAAAATCACTAGACCTTGTAAATAAGTTTGAGAGTGTTTCATGTCATATTGAGCCTTTAACACAGTGATTCTTTATTTTAAGAGTTGAAAAGACTGCTAAGTATTTTACAAGCCCTTCATTTTCTGGAATATCTATCAGATCTTTTCTTTTTATAAAATGTTTCAGAATTCCCTTTCCCCCACTCCCTGTAGCTAAACATATTCAGAGTTATTCATAAATATTGATAATGCAGAAACACAGGGTGAAACAGCTTGCTCTTCATAATGTGATGCAGCCTGGTGCTGATTGTGTATCTATAACTGCAGGGCTTGTGCAGTGGTGAAAGATGTTGGGCAGGTCTGTGCAGAGCTGCATCAAGGTCAAATGGGGACCTAGGCAGGCTTATAAATCAGGGCTAAACAAAACTGTTGCACATTAAAAAAAAGACTTAGCATGAGCAACAATACACTTTTCTTCCCTTGAAGCTCACAATTCCATGAAAATGCACTGAAACTCATAATTCCCAGAAAATGAACTGAAACTCAAACTCAGAATTCCATCAGCATTCTGGTAGTTGGTGTAGAGGATTCAGGTTCATATCTCCATTGAAACTCGCAATTCCTTCAGCAGTCTGGTAGCTGGTGTGGGGGATTCAAGCTCATGTCTCCTGAAACCAACTTACAGGGTCAAGCCTGATCAAGTTAATAGACTAACCCACCTCTCCCCTCAAGGTAGGGCATTACATACCATACCTCCATACCTCCCAACCAGGTTTATATCACTCTGTCAAATAGTGTATTCAGCGAATGACTATCAAACCCTCTTAAGCAAAAACTTATTTTAACGAATGATCATTTCAGCAAATTTTTTCACGGGAAAAAATAGTGGGCCATCTACTGATTGTAACAAGCAGTGCACAATTTAAAATTCAGCAAAGTTGGGGGGCTTCACCCCCCCAACTAAATATACCAACTCAGAGATTGCAGTACAGTGGGGAAAGGGGCAAATTTCTGATGATGGCCAACTACTTCCTTTCCCTGTGAAAAAATTTGCTGAAACGATCATACACTAAAATGAGTCTTCACTTAAGTGGGTTCAATCAATAGTCATTCACTGAATAGTCTATTCAACAAAGTGATATAGACCCCTCTCAACCTCTTAGCACAAAAAATCTGGATAAAGCCTAAAATAATGCGGGGGACAAAGGCCCAAAAATAGGGATATATTTTAAATATAGCTCCTGCAGACTTAGAAAAGTTGCTAGAATAGCAGGATTTGTCTCATCATGCATTTTCTGAAGGAATGAAGTCTGAAGCTCAAATGTATGACATTTAATTATTTCAACCTTCAGTGATTTGTCAGAAAACCACATTTTTTATAAGGAATAGTCCAAATGTATAGGCAAAAATCTGGACAGTTGAGAGGTATGCGTACCTCTCAACCCTTTAGTACAAGAAATCTGGACAAAGCCTAAAATAATGGAGATACAATTGCCCAAAAATGTGGATAGATTTTAAATGTTGCTCTTTATAACTTAGAGAGTTAACAGAATAACAGGATTTTATTAGCATGCATTTTCTGTAGGATATGAATTCTGAAACGCATATGTAATTATTTAGTGACTTCAAGCCTCTATGAATTGCCAAAAAATCACAAATTTTATGAGGAACTGGCCAAAAATATGAGACAAAATCTGCTTAATTGAGAGGTATACATACATTTCAACCTCTTAGTACAAGAAATTTGGATAAAGCCTAAAATAATGGGGATACAATGACCCAAAAATAGGGATAGATTTTAAATATTGTTCTTTTTCACTCAGGACATTGCTAGAATAACAGAATTTGTGTTGGCATGCATTTTCTGAAGGCTATGGAGTCTGAAACTGATATATATGTCATTATTTAGAGGCTTCAGTCCTCTATGATTTGCCAGAAAACCACAAATATTATGAGAAACAGACCAAAGCTATGAGGTAAATGTGGACAGTTGAGTGGTATGTTAAAAACACACCCACACACACCTACCTTCTCTCCACTCACACAGCAACACCCACACACATACACACATCTACTCTCTCACACAGAAGTACACACCTTCTCTCTCATACACCATACAAACAGAACAGCTAGTTTAAATTACACATACACACACACACACACACACACACACACACACACACACACACACACACACACACACACACACTCACTCACTTTCTCTCTAGTTTAAAGTACTTACAAGCACACACACACACACACACACACACACACACACACACACACACACACACACACACACACACACACACACTTTCATACAGAACAGAACTGCTAGTTTAAATTGCACGCACACACACACTCACACACACACACACACACACACACACACACACACACACACACACTCTCATACAAACAGAACAGCTAGTTTAAATGTAATACATACACACACACACACACACACACACACACACACACACACACACACACACACACACACACACACACACTAGTGGCAGCAGCTGTGCTACAACATGGACCATGCTACTTAGCATACAGTTTTTCAATGCACTTTCTGTCTCATACAGAAATGGAATGGCTAGTTTAAATTACATACACATACACACTGTCTCTAGTTTGAAGTACTTGCACACACTCACACATACTTTCTGTCTAGTTTAAAGTACACACACACACTCACACACACACACACACACACACACACACACACACACACACACACACACACACACACACACACACTTTCTGTCTCATACAGAAATGGAATGGCTAGTTTAAATTACATACACGTACACACTTTGTCTCTAGTTTGAAGTACTTACACACACTCACACATACTTTCTGTCTAGTTTAAAGTACAGACACACACTCACACACACACACACACACACACACACTTATACCTTTTCTCTTAAGGAAATGGCTTAGTTTAAATTCCACATGCAATTGTAGAATGTGTTTACTTCTGCCACCATGGTGTAAGAAGTTTTTTTAAGTATATTATTAAAATAAATGTTTAAGCCTCCTGGCCAGAGTAGAGCCCTTTTCAGCCACTGGGCCCTAGGTGACTGCCTATTTCGCCTACTACTAGATCCGGCTCTGGGTCTGTGAATGAATCATGATGACACTACTGGCAGCAGCTGTGCTACAACATGGACCATGCTACTGCAGTCATGTGACTTGAGGCACATGATATAGAGGCCACTTACCTTGTGCTATGTATGTTTTCACATTCACAAAAAACCATCTCAGAGATGCACACATGCACTGTGTACAGTCCACAGAGGGGCATGACAGAACAGTGGTAAGAAATTTCATAATATGCATGGGAAGGGGATGGAGAGGATGCTACATATCAGAAATGGAGAAGAGCAACGGTCTACATTGAGGCAGGCCATGGAGGGCTCAGTGGTGCATTTGGAGGCAGATGGAAAGTGTGTGGCTGCAATTGCACCTCTGTCAGCATTATGGCTCTTCCTGTAGAAAAATTAAAGTAAATGGGGAGGGGAAAAATAGCAATAAGTTTAAATAATTATGTGACATACAATGTAATACAGTATCACCCAACCCCTATTAATACCTTGCATGTAAATTGACTCTTTGATACTCCAGTGGAAAGCCAACATTCTAGTTCCAATCTCTTGTGGTGTAGCGTAAAGAAACATGACAAAATATGCCTGGCAAATAAGTGAAAAATCAGGTTCATCTGCAAAGCATATATAACACTGTCAGTGCAACAGAAATCAGCTTACAAAACTTTTGTATCTCTGCATCCCTAATCTCTTCTTCACATTAGTAGAGAAGGTCTGTGTGGTACCTTTGCAAGTCATTGTCTGTATGGTGACATTGCTTACTACAGAGAGAGATTTCAGTGTCAAGTCCTGGGCAGACTGCTGCTGCCATGCATACTACTTGCACAGCGGACACTTGTACCATTCAAGCAGGTACAGCTTGTGGTTGCTATACACAACATGCAGGTACATGATGCTTTCCTTCTTGCATTAAGCTAGACAATTCCAAAGTCAATGGCTGATGAAGTGATGACAGATCTGTAGGTTTATACACACACACAAACACACACACGCACACACACACACACACACACACACACACACACACACACACACACACACACACACACACACACACACACACACACACACACACAGACAAACACACACACACACACATAAACATATATAAGTTTGGAAGGTATGGAGAATGCAGAAGGGGTTGTTTCTGTGTATCTATCATGTATGTGTTATGGTAGCCTTCTGTTATTCAACAAGGACTCTACACGATGTTGCATGGTGCTGTAGCATAACAATGTGCAACACAGCATAGACTTAGCTCCATGGTCATGCTGAATGCTAGGCAGTCCAAAGGAAAAACATCTGCTAATTAGCCATGTGGTCTCTTTCCCAGAACTGCCTCAAGGAAGTCATATACACACCAAGTGATACAAGAAATCTCTTAGCCATATCAATCAGCATGGTCAGTCCCACAACATCATGATAGTGAATTTGGCCTTTTGGCCATGTTCAGTTACCTAGCTTGGGCACAGTTTGCAGATCAGGGGGAGGGAGATACTTTAGATACTAAGCACTGCTCTAACTTTAAGTGCCATAGCAGCATGGACATCACAATAAGTATAACTCAAGAGTAAAGTGCCATAACAACAAGGACATCACTAGATATGAGGGCAACTATAAGTGTGCCACAACAGCACTTAAACTATTAAGGTGATTGGGGGTAGTGGGAGCCATGGAGGGTAGACAAATCAGGGAGACAGGTATGGGAACTGTAGTGTGTATGTATGTTTTTGTTTCAATGTGTACTTGTGGGTGTGTGAGAGTTACTGATGGAGGACGTGCCATTGCCTACATGAGCAGCTGTTGCCTCCACAGCATGCAGTTCGGCAATGAACTGCACATTGTGGTAGTAACTGCAGTTCAAGGACACAGATTAGCTGATAATGAGGCCTTAATTGGAAATTACTGTGTTGTGGGAGCAGGGCCTTTGTTACACAAGCCATCTCTTTAATGAATTCCTAGGACTATAACAAAAACAAAATCAAAGAGCTGATGGAAGCTGATGGTCAGCTGTATGTGTGTGTGTGGGGGGGCAAAATGTGTCTTTTAGAATTAGAGGGAAAACCGAATTTTCTGAATCATATAATTTTATGAGGGATATGTCAGAGACTCGTGTTGAGACCTTTTCTTTTTAATATTTTCAGGAATGTAGTCCCAGTTAGTAGGTCAGATTGATGTTAAAAATTTGCTGATGACACCAAAATGACTTCTCCTTTAATTAGTTTAAGAGATCAGTTGGGACTACTTGTACTTAGATAAAATGATTAAATAGGCAAGTATTAATAATTTTGAATTTAATGTCAGTAAATGCACTGTTCTGAATTTGGCTGAATTGGTAAAGAATTTCTTTCAGTAGATTATAATCTGCTACATGTAGCTGAATATTTTAAGGACCTTGGGATAGTCTTGAGCTAACCTTTAATGCCATTTATCAACAATCGTTAAAAAAAGAGTACCTAATATTGAATTAAGTAAGGAAAAAAGTTACATCAAGATCAGAAACAGTTCTACACATATATAAAACTTTAATTAGACCAATAATTAAATATAAGGTCACTTTTTTATGTTTATTAGTGCTGATCTAGTAAAACTGGACTGTATAGTCTGGTTTTATCAGTTTATTAATGAGTTTAAGGACGTACATTCCAATAATAATTTAGATTTTTTTTAATTTATATTCATTTGGCTATATATTGAAGAAAAGTAATCTTATTAATGTTTATAAACATTTTGATGCGGAACTATTTTTCAAGTAATTTATTAACATGATCATAGTATAAATACTGATAATGCCTTTTTTGTTTCACATCAGCAGTTCTAGGAACAGACTAAAATGTAAATGTTTTTATGTTGGGGCAAGTAAGATGTGGAATAAACATCCACTGGGAGTTAGGTTTGCAAGTATTTTAAAATAGAATAAAGAATTATTTTGTGTCATTAAATCATAGTCTAAAATGGATGCAGATTCTTTCACTGTCTTTCAGGTTTATGAATCTGCTTATGAACTGTTTAGATGAATTGAAACACCCATCCTGTCGGGGATTGTTGCTTTACTTATTTCCTTGTAATAAGTTTTCACTGTAGCATCTCTTCTCTAATTCCCAACATGTCGCTACTCTAACTAATGTAAATATTGTACATAGTGGTTCTGTTGATTACCTTCCTAAATTCGTTTTTCTGTTGTATATTAACTATTCCTTTATTTTTAGTGTGCTCTTTTAGTGTATAAATTATTTTTATTTTTTTCCATTTGATGTGTGTTCACATACTGGGCTGAAACTGAAACTCATCCAATAGGATCAGTGCTTTACCACAGTTAACACATTGTATGTATAAATAAATATAAATTGGTAAACTTCTGGATTTTTCTTTCTGTGCCTGTTACAGATCTGATCCTTTATTGCAGCCCCCCCACACACACACACAGAAATTACCCTTTGCCTTCTGCCTTGGAATAGACTTCAGATGACTATAGCCAATTAAATGCATAATTGTCTGTTTAATTTCTGACACCCATATAATCATGTATCTCATAATTTGTATTCAGCAGGAGTACAGAACTAAGAAGGTCTTTACCCAATTCCAGTAACATCATGGCTATTGTGTATATCTACTAGGGGGATGCAGAATTCCTGCTATGGACATTCATCACTTCCAGAATCTTCTTTTCTTTTCATCTCCTAGCTCCCATTCTAGCTGTGCAGGAGGCCATTCATACCTGTAGGTTTATTCATTTGGGGAAACCTCATGGCCTTATCAGATTCCTCTCTTTTGAATAATATCATAAGCTCACTCATCTGGTCTGGTTTGAAAACTGTGTGTGACCCACTGCAATAACAGATCTCTGTATCCCACACCACTTTCAGGGTCAAGCCACTACATCTAATCAATGTGTAATTGAAGTCCTGCAAAATTTCCACAGGGAATAAACCACCTTTCCATTGTCAGGGCATCAAACTGCAGTGACCCAGCTGGCTGAACCATGATTCTTAGCTCTTTTGGGTAGCCTTTTAATCCTCTGTGGTGTCGCCCTATAATATTTTAATTTAAGGCTTTGATGTACAGCAGCCACCTGTAATATGGATGCCCATATACTTAAGGAAAGTAAGTGCTACTTACAACATAGTCAAATGTTTATAAAGTTTAAGCATACTGCTTAGGTTTAATACATTAATTAGATAATTTGGAGTCTAGCTGAACTCATGCAAGAGGTTTTAGTAAGGAGAACACCATCTTCATGCACTCTGCAGTAACAAAACCATGCCCCTCTTAATGGAGACATAATATTGTCAGAAGTTGACAAAAATTACATTATTGCCTTGTATTATGACATTAATCCTACCAGTACCTACTGTTTACATGTACCACTTTTAAGCTCTGTTAAGTGGAATCCTTTGAAAGCATCCCACTTGTCAGAGACACTGAGATCATAGGGTCATAGGAAGTTACTAGGCTACTGGCCCTGAGGCCCTTCCAAGCCTAGACAACAATTTAGCCCATGTTCTGACAAGTCAGCACCCGATGCCCCTGTCCAGCAGGGACACAGGTGGCATATCAGGGCTGTATTCTCTGTTCCCCATCCAGTTATCCAGGTTGTACTTAAAAAGGGTTAATGAGGTACTCTGCTTCAGGGGAGAGGGAGTCTGTTCCACAGAAAAGGGAGTCTCTGGGGCCCAAATCTATCCTGCCAACAAGTCTTATTGATGTCACAGACCAGGTTGAGGTCGCTCATGTGGTTTACTCGAGTGGAGATTCACTTGCAGATATGCAGCAGTCCCATCAAGGTGGGAGTCTGAGATTGCTTTGTATGCCAGACAGAGGTCACCTCTGAGGAGTCTGCATGAGACTGAGTACAGTGACAGGGCTTTTAGCCTGTCTATGTAGGGTAGATGCTTGAGGCCCTGGATTCTCCTATTGAGGAACCTCTGTGGTCTCTCCAGCTGTTGCATGTGCTTTGTGAGGTACATGCCGAAAGAGGCATTGTACTCAGTAATTGGTCTTATAAGGGAAGAATACAGGGACGTTATGACCTCCTTGTCCCTGGATGAGATACCCTTACTAATGAGGTGGGCCATGTAGAAAGCTTTCCATACAATGGAGGCACTATGGTGCTCAAAAGTCAGTTTGCTATCAACCTGGATGCCCAGTCACTCATGACTGATTGCGTGCTTAGGACATTGTTATTAATGTGATAATTTGTGGGGATGCCACTCTCCAAAGAGGATGGTGATACATTTTTTGGCATTCAGTTTGAGGCCGTGTTTCTGGCACCAATCATTTGTTTGGGTGAGACGTTCTTGGAGGATGTCCCCATCATGACAGGAATTGATAACAGTGCCTGGCTTACAGTGATTTGCAAACTTGATTAGCCATAGCCCACTGGTTTTGGCCTGCACCTCAGAAAAGTATATTCCAAACAACAGAGGACCCAACACCAATCCCTGGGGTAAATGTTCATAGAGTAGTACTAAGCTAACTGCCCTTGTGGGCCATTTTAAACCTAGCCAATTACCCTATGTGAAAATCAAACCCTGTACCTTGCATCTGTAAGGTAAACACATTAACCACTATGCCAACATCACTATATATTATTTAACTCCTGCTACAATGACTCTAACCAGTTCTGAAAACTAAATGGCTCTATATAAAATGCTGGGAGCTTCCAAACAAGGCAAACTCTTCTCTGTTGGCCTAGGGGAGATCATCAGCTAAGCGTGGTCAGGTAAAAATTAAATTACCTGCAAAGGAGTCACACTTGAGGATCAGTGCATGAGTCACACAGATCTCTATAGAATAATTAATATATATATGTATGTATATATATATATATATATATATATATATATATATATATATATATATATATATATACACACACACACACACACACAAAACACATACACATATATATTAATATATATGTATATATATATATGTGTGTGTGTGTGTGTGTGTGTGTGTGCGCGTATTTATATATGTGTATGTATATATATATATATATATATATATATATATACCTGTTAGAAATGGACCTGTCACCTCGTTCACAAGACCAAAATCTCTACAACTCTACAAAACGTTGTAGCTGCCTTATTCAAGGTGGTTATCTTAGAGTCTGCATGGAGGAGTACTACAACTAAAACCGCCAGTCAGCGTGATATCATTTCAGATTTAGTTTACAACTTTATTCCTTTTCTTGATTTCATTACCTAGCTGGGAATAATAAAATTATTATCTAAGATCTAATTTACAACCTTAAGCAGTTTCTTAAGGAGAGTAACAACAGCCGTATATAATATCATATTCATAAAGTAGTAGAAAGTATTCTAGGACCTAAGCCAAAATGAGAATGGAGAAGGAGATTCTACCAATAGGGATGACTGCAAGTAGGGGTACAGAGAATTGGCAAGAGAGAGCTGGAATTTACTGGAGAATACCGACAAAGGAACATATGTATTGGGAACAAATAACTAGAGAGAGGAAGGTAACAGAATGAGATGAGGCCAAGAAGACATTTGGACTGCAGGCTAGAGATTGCCTTTCTTACCTGGGATTGATATCAGAGTATAACTAAAGAAATAGAGACAGAGGAATCATAAGTGAAAGACCTTCTCTGGTATGGGGTTTAGTTGAATCTAGAGCAGAGGCTGCTATTTAAAAAGGGATAATTAGTAGGGCATATCAAGTACTGCATGATAATTATAAGACTCAATCAGAGGGGTTTAGAAAAGATTGGGAAGAGAGACTGGATAAGCAATGTACAGGGGAATAATGGGAGGATGTGTGTATGGCTCCCAAGTATGCAACGAAGTCTAGAAGGTTTAGGATTTTTGCTTGGAAGTATTTGCCTTTGTATTTTTTAGAAACCAGACTCCAAAGAATTTTTCCTCGTGTAGATGGCAAATTTTGGAGGTGTCATGGGGAAGAAAGAGGTAACTAGGAACATATGTTGTGGAAGTGTAAAGAGTTGTCAGGGTACTTAGTCCAAACGTTTGGGTGAGATAATGGGTATAACTAAGGAAATGGTTCTTTTGAACTGGGACACAGGCTCTAAATTGCCTAGACATAGTAGGCCTTGTTAAGTTTATTTCTGGTTGCGGCCTAAAGGCAATTGCAAGAAATTGGGAATCAAAGTATAAACCAACTGAATTTGAAGTATTGTATATTGTAACATGGATAAAATAACTGGAAGTGTGATCGTCTGCAAATGGAAGGAGCAAATTACATAGAAATAAATGGAAATTGTGACATCACCACATGCAGAATAATGTTCAGGAGGAGAAGGATGACTGAGGTTTCAGGGACGGCAGGAACTGGGCAATTTGTATAATATTGGACTGTATGATAGTTATAAAAAAGAACATATGTGATGTATGATATATGTGACTGTAAACATGTCAATATGTTTGTCCCTAAAATATATGCAACTGTAAACATGTTAATATATTTGCTTGTGTATTAAATTATAATTTTAATAAAGGTGTTTGACAACCTTATTCCTTTCCCTGACCTCATCTGGATTGGAATAATAAAATAGAATTGTTATATTACCCTCCACTGCACCTTATGACATGTGAGAATAACATCCTTCATTTTTTGATATCCGCAACTACTACGTTTGCAAATTCTCTGTGTATAATATTGCACTACGCCTATATCTGATGGCCTCTGCTGAGGTAGGTAGCTGCAAACACCAGTAGGTGGCAGTAAAGGATATTTTTAGATGCAAAAAGTAGTAGTGGGTTGTAGCACTATGAAATACTGTAATAGTTTAGTCATTTTAAGGAGGGGCTCCCTTCCTATTAATATTCCAGGAAACTAACAAAGTAATGTTCAAGCTGATTTAATGTCTTCTTTTTCAGATATCTATAACCCCAAAATGCTTTGAGCTCTAACAACTGTCCTTTAAAAAATATCTAACTAACTAACTAACTAACTAACTAACTAACTAACTAACTAACTAAAAAAGTGAATATATGTAATGTGGACTCACACACACAAAATGAACAATAATATATGCAAACACACTAACACCCCCCCACGCGCGCACACACACACACACACACACACACACACACACACGTACTCCAGACTTACACATATTGTACAAAACCTAGACAGGCACTCATTGATGCCTTGTTTCACCTTGATGATTTGAGTCTATTCCAGATGTAGTGAAATAGACTAACAGATGCAGTTAAGGCACAATAATAAAGCAGACTATACTACTGTGACTGAAATCTGTGTTTGTGTCTATTTCATGACCAGTGATAGTATTCCTGGTGAGTGCTTCTGCAAACGTTAGATGCTTTTTACTTGCACCATTTTGGTTCTGCTTCTCTTTTTTGAAAGCTGTGGTTAATGAGAGGAAAAACAAATGTCAGCAGATAGGAAAGTTTTTACTTATATGCATTAATATAGAATGTTAACTATCCAGTGGGGATTTGTTGTATAATCTAATAACTATTTCATGGTATGCCTTAGGGCTACGTAATGGCTCTATTTCAGTTTAGCATATCTGTGTGCATTAAAACAAAAGAGGTAGAAAGCAGGACAAATCAGATTGGTAATGACAATAAAACTCATACAGAAGTGATGGCTAGGATACCCATTTAAGTACAGCTGAAAAATCTAGTGAAGTGGACAGATTGGTAATAGTGAGGAATTATAGCATGGCAGCATTATGCTATGTAGTTAAGGGTACATGAAATCCCATAGTTAACTATACAGTAGGCAAAGTTGTTTAAGAGATTAGTTGATTTTGAGTATTTTATTTAATAATTGTGTGTATTGTGCAGTTTCTTGTGACAGTTTTTATTGTTCCAGGATGTCATGTTTAACTTTGCTTGAATTTTCCTGCTAGTGCTTTCCATTTTGCATATTGTTAAGAGATTACAAAGAATCTTAAGATCTGAGTATTGTCACCTCTATAGTCTGCATTGTAAAACATTGTCAGTGGGCTTTGACAAAGGACAGTATGATGTCATTCTTACACCATCTATAGAGCTACTACAATTGGAATGATATGTAAATCACACTGGTGTAGGGTGTACAAAGGAGACCTACAGAGGTGGTCAGTTTGAGAGTGGAACTGATGAAAGGATGAAGGCAGTGGGCAGTTATACTCTATAAGAAAGAACAGGCAGACAGAAAGCATAAAAAGTCATCACATTGACAGCGATAAGGCAGTATGCTACTAAGAAGGAAAGACAGAAAAGGAATGAGGCTTGTACAGAAGCAATAAGTTGGAAGAGTCAAGCCTGACATAAACAGATACCTTTTTATAGGAGGGCTGGAGCAACCTGTCAGAAGTAATAGTAGAGTGTAAGACAGCACAGAGATCCAAAGCAGATAAGGGTGATATAAAATGATGAGGAGAGAGGAATGAATTACTTAAAGGACTATCTTATAGGTATATATATCCATTATAGGTACAAGACTCTCACACTAGTGGGAGGTTGCCATCCTTCATCTCAATTTCTTTATGAGTTGGAGAATTGTCCCAATGAGCGTACAAATGAAATTAAAGGTAAGTCTTTTTAATAGGAGGATATTTAAATCTCAGTGGTATTGACTGGGGACAGATGAAAGTTAAAACTAACATTGAAAATAAATTGCTATTTGTACTGAATGAGTTAGATGCAATTCGATATTCCAAAGACCAACCAGAAGGTGTAATATGTCAAATATGGTCTTGGCACCAAAATAAATAATAGTTGCAGAAATAAATGCCACAGAACCTGTGTCTAGTTCTGATTATTGTGTAGTTAACTGTAATTTAGATTATCAAATTCAGGAAAACATAAACAAAAATATATTAATAGGAAATAAGAAATGTTTATGATATTTTTAAAGAACTGGAGTTGAAGAGAAGAGCTCTTAGGTGAGGGTATGTTTGGAGCATCTTCTGTTGTAAGATTCAAAATACTATCGAAATGTTTTTCACAACAAAAGGGTGTTAATGGGATAGAAATCTAGAAAACCAGCTTGATTGTATATAAGGGCGAAATATTTGCTTAATAAGAAAAAGACATTGTCAGAATACAAGAAGGAATACAAGTAGAAATATCCATCCATATATAGAGAAATAATTGCAACAGAAAGAAAAAAAATTAGATGAGCCAAAGGCACATACGAATATAAGTTGTGTATAGGTGTTTTAAATAACAAGAAATCCTTTAACTATTTGAAGAAGAAAGGATGTAATGAGCATATATGGATTTCCCAATATGGAAAAGTGGTTTTAGATTTGTTTGAAATAGTTAAGAACTTTGGCAATTTTTTTTTCTGCCAGATTAATGAAATTTTTTTCTCCAGATCTAAATTTCTGTGATATTAACTATGAATATGTTGTTCTTGTAGTGACAAATGAAAGAGTTGTAGAAGGTTTATGTAAAAGTAAACTGCACATCCCTACAGGCTCAGATGAGATTAAATGGTTCTTGCTGAACGGTATTAAGATGGTAATACTGGAGCCATTAACTTACTTGTAGATCAATGTGTGTGTATGTACCTTTAAGAAGCTATCCAAGCGCTTGCACAAGTGTATAAATACTGAGCACGTGCAAGCTCGACTGCCATTTTGTAGTAAGCCATTGAGATGTAAGCATGTATATATGTAAGGTCTGTTTGTTGACTAGTTTGTTTGTATTTTATGATGCTGCTATCCATCCTGATGCTTCTATGTATTAAAGCATTTAAACAAAATACCTTTCTTGCTTGTCATCTATGTTAGAGAGGGACGAGTGACATGGTGTCAAAAGTGGCATGTCTAAAGGGCCTAAAGTTAGAGGTGGCATGGCTAAAATTACTTAAGTCACTTGCTTGAAACTGGTGAAATATAAAGTGGTAAATCATCCCTAAAATGTGCATACTTCACAAAACAGGTCAGAAAGGAATCTTAGATATTAAAACTTGCTCAGCATTATTTCTTTTGCAAAATATGAAATGAGGCATACAGAACATTCTAAATGATATTCGCAAAAAAACGATATGTACGATATTGATAAAAATATTTTAATTACTACAGAAAATGTTTGAAATAAAGTCCATGCATTTTTTTGTGTTAAGCAATGATATCCAAGTTATCAGAAGTGTATAAGTGTTTGCATGTTTGTGCAGAGTTACAATAAGGTTATTTTGCAGAATACAGCCATTTCAGGGCATATTTCACAAATGTCAGTATTTCAACGAGTTTATCATGCATTTGAATGTTATTAAAAAGCTCACAGAACAGTTGTTTCATACATAATTACAAGCACAATATTGTCAGTGGGTTTGTGCATACTTTGTGAGTATGGCAGATGCATTTCGAAAACCCAGTGCACTTGTGTTTGACAGGGATATTGCTGAAAACTGTAGAGTGTTTGAGCAAGAATATGACATTTTCATACAAGCTGCATTTTCTCATAAAGTTGACCATACAAAGGCATTTATTCTGCTTAATTTAGCTGGGTCAGAAGCCATAGAAAGGAAACATTCATTTGTGTATGCACCTGCTGTCTATGCTGGAGAGGGGGAAAACTGTCATAGTCTTGCACAGGCTGAGTCAAGGGAGGACTCAGACTGCTTAAAATGTAAATTTATAGAAATGTGTAACCCCCAGACAAATGTTACAATGGAAAGGCACTTACTTTATACAAAGGATCAAAAGCCGGGTAAAACTTTTGCAGCATATATAACTGGCCTGAGAAATAAAGCTAAAACTTGCAGATCTGGTGATTTAAGGGATGAGTTGATAAAGGACAGACTTGTGTGTGGTAATAAAGATGCTGTGAGAAAGATTTTGTTTTGTGACAGTGATTTAACTTTGAATAAGGCCATTGAGATTTGTCAGAGATATGAGCTCACAGAAAAGCACATAAATATGTTTACAAATGAGAACAGAAGGCACAGTGATAAAGCTTACGTTGATAGTATGCATCACGTAGTTAAAAGAAACAGGCCCAAGCAGATGGCAACTGTATCCCCTGCAGCACTCACTGGTAAACCCCAGAGCTTTCTAGCAAATTCCAGAGTTCGCACAGTCTCAGTGAAGCATAAGAGTAAGCCAGCAAACTCAAAGCATGGGCCCCAACCTAGTTTCATTTCAACTGTCGTAATTGTGGTGGAAGTCATGAATCTAAAAGGGAAAAATGTTTAGCTTTTGGTCAGCAATGCCACAAATACAATAAATGGAATCATTTCAGAAGGTTTTGCAAATCAAAAGGCCCACATTCTTTTATTAAAAGGGAACATTTTAAGAAACGAGTTGATCAACCCTTCTCTTTATGTTGATGGTGTGTCAGTGTTTCATGAAACAGTTAATGCAGTAGATTTAAGGGCAAAGAATGAAGTATTTTGTACCATTTGGATAAATGGCAAGGCCATAGAGCTCAAAGTTGACACAGGTTCCAAGTGTAATGTTATGTCAATAGAAACATTTGCGAGACTGTGTCATGATGAAAAGCCTGATTTTGCAGGGTGTGCAAAGCTGTTGCATATGGACCAAGGCTCAGCAGTTCTTTCATGTTACTTTGCAGGAAGAAGATACGACATGTTATTTTATGTGGTCAAGAGGCATGTACAGTCATTATTAGGGCTCAGAGACAGTTTGAAAATGGGACTGCTTTCATTCAACAAGGAAGTTCACCACATTAGCTTAAAAGACCACTACTCTAATTTTGCCCAGTACATTTCTTTCACCTATGCAGATCTTATCGAAGACAAACTAGGCAAACTTCCAGTTGTGTACTCCATGAAGGTAGACCAAGATGTCAGTCCAGTTATCAGGCCAGCATGAATTATCCAAGCAGGACAGAGTCAAAGCCGAGCTAGATAAGATGGTGCGGCAAGATGTGATTTGTCTAGTTGAAACTCCAACTGAATGGGTATCTTCCATGATGGTAGCTCATAATAAAAGTTCAGATGACATCAGAATATGTATTGATCCATGAGATTTGAACAAAGTGCTAAAAAGACCTCATCATCCAATGCACACAGTTGAAGAAGTTGCAGCTTTGTTGCCAAATGCTGCTATTTTTTATGTCTTAGATGCAAAGATTTCATTTTGGCAAACTCAGCTTGACAAGAAGTCATCATTGCTAACTATGTTCAGTACTCCGTTTGGCAGATACAGATTTTTCAGAATGCCATTTGGGATAAATTCTGCAAGTGAAATCTTTCAACTTGCAATGGAGCAATTTTTTTCTTGGATATCCTTGTGCTATTATAGTCAATGACATGCTAGTAGGAGGGCGTGATGAAGTCGAACATGACAGAAACCTCAGAAAAGTTCTAGAAAGGGCACATCAAGTGAATCTTATGCTCAATCCACACAAACGCAAATTCAAGCTACAAGGAGTCACTTATGTTGGTCATTTATTTACAAGTACAGGCTAATGACCAGATCAATCCCAACTGTGTTTGTCATGCTGTTTTTGGTGTTCTATTAAATCTACAGTTTTTTATACTGCGAGTGGTTCACACAATTTTGTGCTACGATACTCAATGTTCACTGGTGTCTGACGTGTTACTGGAGGATACCCTTTATGGTTAAAGCAAGCGGAGGTGTTTTTGTTTCAGTTAATGACCAGATCCTTCAAAGCAAACAGCCATTCTTGAGATGCCAGCTCCAGACAATGCTCAAGCCCTGCAACATTTTCTTGGCATGGTCAACTACCTAGGCAAGTTCATTCCAGACTTGAGCCAATTATCATTTCCACTCAGAGAGCTGACATGTAAAGATGTTTCCTGGTACTGGTTAGAGCAACACCAAAGAGCATTTAATGTCCTGAAGCAGAGAATTGCTAGTCCACCAACTCTCAGATATTATGATGTTTACAAGTCAGTTACACATTCCTGTGAGGCTTTGAAGTTTGGTCTTGGTGCAGTCGTTTTACAAGAGGATTGACCTGATACCTATGCATTGAGGATTCTTACCCAAACTGGAATGCAGTATGCCCAGATTGAGAAAGAGCTTTTGGCAATTGTGTTTGCATGTTCGAAGTACCATGATTATGTTTATGGTAAACCTATCCAGATCAAAACAGACCACCGCCCTTTAGTCACTATCTTAAGAAAACCTATGCATTCAGCTCCAGCTAGACTGCAACATATGATGCTGAGATTGCAAAAGTATAATTTCACTCTTGTCTACAAGAAAGCCAAACTTCTTTATCTTGCTGATACATTATCCATATTGCCCAGAAACACCACAGAACAGGACAAGAATGAGAACCTTAATTTTTAAGTCATGGAAGTGAGAAATTTTTCTTCTACACATCTTGATGAGTTGAGATATCACATAGCCACAAATTCAGTTTTACAAAGGCTCAACCACTTTATTAAGGACAGCCATCTAAGTAATCTAGTTTACCTCAAGAAATGCAACCTTATTTTCCATACGGAGATGAGATTTTGGCTGGCAATGATATCGTTATGAAAGGTCTGAAAGTACTTGTTTCAAAGTCCTTGCAACCACAGTACATTACTATCTTGCATCGTGGTCACCCAGGAACTGACAACCAAAAGAAGGGACGAGAGGACTAGTATTTTGGCCTTTTGTGTCACAAGACATTGAGAGAGCACTTTCATCTTGTTCCATGTGTAATTGTACTAAGCTACATCAACAGAAGGAACCACTTCAGCTAAACCAGATTCCTGAACTACCTTGGTTGACAGTTGCCACCAACATCTTCGAGTGGAATGGTCAATATTACTTGGTGTTATTAGACTCCTATTTCAATTTGTTCGAGATTGACCTACTTCCTAATCTAGTACCCAGTACTGTCATTACTAAGGTGAAGCATCATTTTGCAGTGCATGGTAGTCCACACAAAGTTATTTCTGACAATAGCATGCAGTTTACAAGCTAACAGTTCAAAAGATTTGCTGAAGAATGGGTCTTTACTCATGTCATGAGTAGCCCTGAGTACCCCCAGTCAAATGGCTTGGCAGAATGTGCAGTTCTAAGTGAAAAATGGTTATTCAAGAAGTCAAAATGAGATAACAGTGATGTTTTCCTGAAACTCTTCAATCTCAGAAATGTTCCTCATGACAAACATCTTGGTTCACCTGCTCAGAGACTTCTGTTGAGACAAACCAGAACCACGTTACCAGTCAGTAGTCAATTGTTGGTTCCATGTATCAAGAACAGCAGGTCAGTGAAAACCAATCTGTTGAAGAAGTGCCTAATCCAAAAGTCCTACTATGATAAAACCAGCAAACTGCTTAATCCATTACAAGAAGGAGAAGTGGTAAGGATGCAGACATCAAAAGGTTGTGATCAGATTGGTGTCATGAAGAATATTTGCCCAGAGCTGAGATAATACATTGTGGAATCACAAGGAGCAGTCTTTAGGTGGAATCTGAAACATTTGAGACCGGTGTCTGAGCCTATACCACAGCATATAGCCTGTGAGAAAGACTCTTTATCTCAGGGTGAGTTGTCTGGTGTTCCAGTTCCTGAGGAAGTTCCAGAGAACATTCCCGTTCCTGTGACAAAACCAGAAGTTCCTGACATGAGTTGTTCAACGAGGACTGTCCCTGTTGCTAAAGTTGGTCCAGGTTGTTATATTTCGAAATATGGTTGCACCCCTAAACCCTGTAAAAGATATGAAGCAACTTGGGCATGAACATTATATTTTGTTTCTAATGTATATAGTAATGCATGTCTAACTCTAATATTGTTTTTTTACAAAGGACAATCTTTTTAAGATGGAGGATGTAGATCAATGTGTGTGTAAGAAGTTATCCAAGGGCTTGCACAAGTGTATAAAAATTGAGCACGTGCAAGCTAGACTGCCATTTTATAGTAAGCTGATGAGATGCAAGCATGTATGTACGTATGGTCTGTCTTTTAATTAGTTCATTTGTATTTTATGGTTCTGCTATCCATCCTGATGTGTTTCTGTGTATTAAAGCATCTAAATAAAATACCGCACCTGCTTGTCATCTATGTTAGAGAGGGACGAGTGACACTACTTATTCCAATGTAGTGTGATATCTTGGCATGATCTTTCTTACTGGAAAGGTGCTAATGTTTTTCCAGTTTATACACAGTGTGGACAGTGTTAGGCCAGTAAGTCTAATGAACATAATTGATAAAACTTTTGAAAGTCTTATTACATTAGGAATATTGATGCAGTCGGGATTCTAAGGTTATTGTGATATATACCCGAGTGGCTTAACTTCTGGGAGATCTACCATGATAATTTAATTAATTTTTATGCAGAAATAATGCAGGCCTTAGATGAAAAGTTACCAGTTGATGCAATTTATGTTGACTTTGCTAAGGCATTTGATTCTTTTCCTCACAACTCTGGTTTGAAAACTTTGCTACAATGGAAATTTAACAGGTATTTGGTTAGGTGCTTTGTTCATTGCTTAGACAATAGGAAGGCCTGCATTTGTGTTCATGGAGTGTGATCCAAGGAAATAAAATCAGTAAGGGTGTCCCTCAAGGATCCATACTGGTATGTTTCTCATTTCATGTATTTATGGAAAATATTCCCCTAGAGTTTAAATGTTAAATAGAAAAATGTGTAGGCAATAGCAGAATTGAATCGATGGTTACATTGATGGGGGATAATCAGGAATTGCAAAGTCATTTAGATACATTATGTGAAAAGACTCAGAGTAATGGAATTTCATTTACGTTTGTTAAAACTAAGGTTATGCATTTTGGTAGGAAAAAATATCAGATATCCATATGGAATGTATGGGAATATTTTGGGAGTTTGTGAGCAATATGAGGACCTTAGAATTTTGATTGGCAACAATTTGCAGTTTTCTGTCCATACAAGTAAGATCTTGAAATCATATTATGCTAATCTGTGAGCTATATTTAGGGTGACATTGATTAAGGATAATAAGGTAATGATAACAATATACAACGCCATAATAAGACCTATAGTGAAGTATGGGAGTAAGGATAATAAATATCTATCAATATATATATATATATATATATATATATATATATATATATATATATATGCAAAAACATAAAAGGGTAGATTTTTGTGGGGGGGTTTTTGATGTTCGAGCTTTGGAAACTTGATCATGTGGTCTCTTCGAAATTTTTTTCAACTTTCCGAAAAGTTGTAGATATATATATATATATATATATATATGTGTGTGTGTGTGTATGGGTCTACTTGAGTAAACCAAAATTCCACTTACCAGGATTTCATATAATCAAGATGACAACACTGAAACCTGACTTTAACAAACTTTCACATCTCATAGATATATATATATATATATATGTGTGTGTGTGTGTGTGTGTGTGTGTGTGTGTGTATGGGTCTACTTGAGTAAACCAAAATTCCACTTACCAGGATTTCATATAATCAAGATGACAACACTGAAACCTGACTTTAACAAACTTTCACATCTCAGGAAAATATTTCTGGGAAAAGATGCAGTTGGTCAATATGTGGAAATTTGCCCTTTTCCCCACTATAGTGTGATCTTGGAATTGGTATATTTAGTTAGGGGCATGTGGGCGGCACAGCCCCCACCGCATTTGGGGATGTGGGGGGGGGTCAAAGCCCCCCCACTTGGGTGGGTTTGACATGGTTTGATGTGTTTTTTTCATGTTGGCCAACTGCCTCTTTTCCCAGAAATCTTTTCTGGTTATGTGAAAGTTCATTAAAGTCAAGTTTAAGTGTTGTCATCTCAATTATAAGAAATTCGGGTAAGTGGAATTTCGGCCTACTCAAGTAGACCCATGTGTGTGTGTGTGTGTGTGTGTGTGTGTGTGTGTGTGTGTGTGTGTGTGTGTGTGTGTGTGTGTATGTGTGTATATATATATATATATATATATATATATATATATATATATACGTATATATATGGAGAGCGATATAGATATAGATATAGATAGATTGATATATTTCTAAATTACAAGTAAATAAAAGAAAATGTGCAACAATTTTTCACCAGGCAGGTGGAATAACAGTTATCAAGAGGAAATGAAAAGGTGAAACTATACTGTGTGTTTTACTTACAGGATATATAGAGTTAATTTGATATGGGCATATAAATGTTTTAAAGATGAGAACATGTGTAGTACTTTGGGGGCTGAATTTTGTCTTCTATGAAAAAGCTACTGGGAATAGCATTAATTTGGTTAAACTAGGGGGTAGTAAATTCAAAAGCATATTTTTTACTTTAATGTAAGGAATCACTGGAATAAAATGCCTGATTTAAACTCTAGACTTGCTGTTCTGATTTATAAAACCAGACATATGCTTTAACATGTCCTCTTCTGTCAATCTGCCTGCAAAACATCATGCCAGACTATTCTCCAGGACAAAAAATACTCAAAGGGAATGTCTTGGATGTTTGAAATTGCAACACCCTGTACTTTGAGTCAGTAGAACAAGGTGATTTTATCTTTCACCTCATAACCTTTCTTTCTTTGGCTGTGATTTAAATTCCAGACTTGCCATCATGAAACAGCAGTTATTAAAGGTGACATCATGCAGGGTTGCATCTGCCTAGCTAAAAGCATGCTCATCAGGCATTGCAGGTCTGTTGCAGAATACAGGAATGAACTCTGTGTATCCCAAGATAGGATGAGCAATCAGCACTGCATGTTTAACAGCAAAAAAGATGCATGAGAAATACCGAATACTGTAGAATTTAATAAATGTTATAGTTTTAATTTTTTGATTTGAAGAAACAATAACATTTTAAAAACTCCTAGTGACAGTAAGTTATGTCAAGTACTGTTTGATCTTCTCAGGCACGTCTGTGTCTTACCAGCACCATATAAATCTGTTATTATTAAAACTAGTCTTCAAACTGGCGTTGTACATTTGGCAAGGAAATAAGAACATTCTCCATCTGAGCGGCATCTCTTGTTTATTCTACAGCTCTATACTCTACAGCCTATGGTTGTGCGGGCCCTGTAAGGGACTCTGTAATTTTTCATCACCATATTTCTGTGGGTAGGGTTGGATTTCAAGTTAAATACACTCTGAAAATGTTCTTCTAATAAATTTAATTGCCATTTCAACTTTAACTCCTTCCTCTGCAAAACAGAGAGAATGAAAGAAAGAAAGGATTCAAAGCTAATTTGACATTTTGAATCTCAACCTCCAGACAATGGGAAAGATAGTGATTAACCACATCCACATGATTCAAGGAGCAGCATTTAAAAATGTTTACAAAATGTTTACAAAACATTTTAATCTATTACTCATTCTCTTCATTCTTCAAATATCATGTTACTCGTGCAAATCACTATGGAGAAAATAAGATGTGGTTCTCCCCATAGCTGCTTATATTCTAAAACTTGCTTCACATTTTCTCAGATGATTTGCACGCATTAAATATTGTGTTCAGTGGTCCATTCTATCTTGAAAATTACCTGAGGGCTTCTGGTCACAATAGACTGCAGAATCCATCAAAATAAAATCATTTTTGTCTTATTTATTGTTTAAAAAAGTGAACTATTTTCCCAAACATGCTAGAAACAGCTTGAATGCCTTCTAGCACTCATTCCTTCACACCAAGTATCTAGATGACATGACCTTGGTGGGAAGGTACTTGGCTGGGAAAAAATGAATGAAACAAAGGAAACGCAGAAAAAGAGAGCAAAGTCACAGAACAGACACTTGAAGTAATATTTAACTGGAGAACTTTTCAGTTATTCACTAAATATTGCTTCTTTCCAAATATCCAAACATTTAGTAAGTTTGCTTCTGTTGTTCTGTCCCATGGTCATGGTGAAAGGGTTAGCAGTTAAAGCACACACACACACACACACACACACACACACACACACACACACACACACACACACACACACACACACACACACACATTCCTAATTCTGTGCAATATATATACATGTATAAAAAAGGAAGGGGCATGTCCCTGGGATACTCTGGGCAGAAATCAGATTGTACTTTATCCTACATGAGGTTCTTTCTTCTGTAACACAGCATCATATTGCACCTTTTGCTACCTCATAACAGGAAAAGTAAGAATATCTCATGTGAAGGTATGTATTTTTAAACACCTTATTTTCCATAAAATTCATATTCAGCCGTAGAGTAGCCTGTCTGAGAATTATGTATAGAGTTTGAAACTTTTTTTCTTTTTCTCACTGCAATCATTCTACTGTCTTTCTGTCAGTATGATAATTATACTTTTTCATCTAATATTTCAATTCTGGGGAAAAGTACCACATACACACACACACACACACACACACACACACACACACACTGCACGTGTGTGCGAGCATATACATACACACATACAGACAGACACAAAATGAATAATAAAATCGACAGTGAAGCATCCCAAAGAAACAGGCATCATTTGTTTTAATTCCGAACATAGTTACATCTTACTATTAGCATAGAAATATGTACTGCAATACTAATGCATTACATCTGTGCATCTTCTATCCACCTCCAAATGTGCAGTACATTTGTGAAAAATGATGCATTTAGTCAGTGTGTTCCTGACTTTAAGTGCTTAGTAAATAAGATTACTTTGTGGAAAGATATGTACACTTCATTGCAGACTTTAACGAGCGCAGCAATTAATGGCTTTGTGGATGGTATCATTGTATACAGCACAAAATATGCAACAAGCTGTAAGTGTGTCATACATCTGAAAAGGCTGGACTATGACTGCCAAAACTGTGTTGTACTTAAACTCTCTCTGCCATTTAAGCAGTCATTACTACTGAAAAGCAACATGCCTTCTGGGTCATCTATAAGTAAGAAGGAAACATTTTAAAAAATAAAAAAAGATATTTAATAATATGTCACATCGTAGTCATGTGGTACTAGCAGAATTATCTTTATGATATAGTAGGGAAAACAGAATAAACAAATATATTCACTAACAAACACAATTCCTAAGGATAGCACTTTAAAGCATACTTTGGAATGAATGTATGCATCCATAATAGAAAGCTACTATGTAGTAAGTAATTGTAATGCACAATACTATAATAATTATTTATGAAAATGTGTGTTTCATAAATTGGAAATTAGATAAAGACTTTTTCCATTCATCAGCAACCCCTTTTCCCATTTTTTTCCCATTGGGCCATGGTGTCACTTCAACAATTACAATCATCTAGAGCCAAGGTTTACATTGCCGAGTGGCTAGCCCTGCCATGGTTCATCTTCCATACCACTTGCATGCACACTCACACCTATGGACAATTTAGAGTGTCCAGCCTACCTAAGGCATGTCTTTGGAGTGTGGGAGGAAACCAGAGTACTCAGAGAAAACCCACGTGAACATAGGGAGAACATACAGACTTAACCAGACTTTTTCATGTGAGAATAAATGCTGATTAGATCTCAGATGCATGCTAAGTTTTAAAAGCACTGTTATGTCAAACTTTTAAAGTTAAATGGTCCTTATTCTTAGCTCTGTCAGAAATAAAGTACAGATATGCTGCATAGATTGCATTTTCCATCTGCACTGTAATTTCCAAATCATATGTATAATTGTATGTGTTGTATGACAGGAGACCTATAGGGTATGTGATATACATAGCAGTAAACTGATAATGTATGTCCATAGAGCATGTTCCATGTTGCCAGTGAAAATAAAGTCATTGCCGTTATTCAAATGTATTTCCAGCTTTGCAAATCTCAGGAAGTCATATGGAGAGGAAGTTATTAACCTTGTGCAGTACACAGTGTATCCCACTAGTTGTTTATTTAACTATGGTTTGATATAAAATGCATTGAAAGGCCAGCAGCTTCACTCAACACAAACACAGAGACAGATATTTGTACATGAAGTCAAACTATAAAAAAAACAAAACATTGTTTTAGTCAGAATCAGTTTTTAAATGTTTGTATCATTACCTCTTCATGTGTTGGAATTGGATTTTAATTGCTAAAATTTGTAGTTTAAATCACCTTTTATTGAAGTTCTGCATCTTTTCTGGCCTCTGAAATCATCTGCATAATATGAGTCATTATTTAGACATATATTTGAGCCTGGTTTTGTTAAATAAATTAATAAGTTCTTATGTAATTTGTTACCTTCTTCTTTTTGTTCTGTTTTGTTTGAACATCTACTAAGCCTCAACCTTCAAAGGAACTTGCTTTTAGTTACACAGTAGTGAAAAAAATTGTCCCAGATGGGGGACTAAGCTTTCCTTCTCAAATACTCAGTTTACATGTGCTTGGCTGCAGAACAGAAGGCAGTAGCAAATTTCAAAAAGAACTCATTGATTTATTTAGAAACATTAGATATACATACTAATGACGCATAATGTGCAGATCATTCAAGAGTTCAGAAAAACATTTGTAACAACACCAAGATATAATACCTCTCAACTGTCCATCATTTGGAAGAAAATACCTATTTTCAGGTCTGATTTACCCTGTACATGATGTACCTATTTTTGGAGGTATGTCTCCATTTTCTGGCTTGATTTATCCCTTCACACAATTTTCTGAATTTCACTCTTCACAAATGATTTTGAAGCTGTATGATTCTTTACATGACCAACATACTAGTGCCACCAATAATTTAAAGAAAGGGGACACACTTCTTGCATCCCCCTTGTTTGTATGCAAAAATAAATCCATCCATCCATCCTCAACCCCTTTTCCCATTTTTTTACGTGGGGTCAGGGTGTCACTTCAACAATGACAATCATCTGAAGCCAAGGTTTACACCACCAGGTGGCTAGCCCTGCTGCAGTGGTTCATCCGTATAACTGGCTCGCACACACACTCACACCTATGGCCAATTTAGAGTGCCCAACCCATTTACTGCATGTCTTTGGAATGGGGGAGGAAACTTATGCAAAAAATAAATGGCCTTGTGTAAAATAATTTTGCAATACTATTCATTAAAGTCTACTGATTTTTCAGTACTATTCATTAAAGTCTACTGATTTTTCAGTACTATTCATTAAAGTCTACTGATTTTTCAGTACTATTCATTAAAGTCTACTGATTTTACACTGTTGCTTTGATAATGTGCTTATATTTTTCTGCCATTTTTGTTACTCTGTTTATTTTTTAATATGTGTTTCTGAGTAATATCCCATATTCCTACTGGAAGTATGAAGAGTTATATGCTATTTAGTATTCAAATGTTATCCTAATTAGATGCCCAGATTGTAGCTAAATGTAACAACTTTTCAAGGGCTTTTGAACCAATTTTCAGCATCTGCAGGTTGAGAAGAATAATGACAATTCGGTTATCATCAAATAGAAAAAGGAAAAATATGTACTAGTCAGTTTTGTTTCTTTTTGTTAAACTCTATTGTCTCTATATAAAGTATTTGTTTTTTGTATGGGAAGTTGGCAAATATATGTTAGATAAATTTTACAATTATTTTAAATAATAGGTGGATGTTTATTAAGGTAAAATAGAAACAAATTATAATATACTATATGATTTTTATGTAAGAAATTTCCCTATATAGAAATATTTTTTTGTATTTCACAAGTCCTCATCCTATATGGTTGAAGAAAAATATACTGAAGAGTTCTTTGATTACAACTTCAAGGCTTATCAACAAAGAGAATGACCTTGTGAAAGCTACTGTAAAACTAAAAAAAAAATGTATTTGTTGATAGGGTACCTGGAATACAGAGTGATTTTCAGCCCGTGAATGATATAACTTGAAAGGAAGTTCAGTTGGAAACTGACAACACATACAAATGCATGAATGTTAGAATTATTTTAGATTAATTAGTTGACAGTAGAAGTATAAGGAATATTATTGATGGGAAATGGAAAATGGTCAAAGCTAACCCTTTGCTATGAAAAGTAGTTGGGGCAAATCCTATGTTTTTATAAAACAATGACAGGGGTTTTAAGAACATGATGGAAGTACAGAATAGTGTTAAAGGTGTTTCAGAACATCTTTCTACAAAAAAAAAAAAAAAAAGCACATTTAGTTGTGGCTCATATAGTTATTGTAGTTACATAAAGGATGCAGAAGAATATAAGGATAATAGAACAGGTAAAAGATACAGGGCTAGAGATGGATACACTTGTAATTAGTGGCATATTTAGGAATATGTGAACAATTTTCTTGTTAGGCCTCTTATACTGAGAGCTAAGGACCAGTTGTATGCTGTGAACAATAGCAATGTGTATAATCACTTTACAAGGTGTTTAGGAAAATGGGGTTCTAACTGCAGTTTTAAGGGTATTTTTGTTTTGTTTGGTTGCAGGAAGCGGTGATGTTGAAGTACTTTTAAAAAAACAAAAATGTTGTTGGGGTACACAGCTTCACAGGTATGAACAAATAATCAAGTATAAAGCCTAACTTGCAGAGTAGGAAACTGAGATAACATCTGCCCATTGTTTTGTATTTGTCACATGATAAGTTTTACTGTGTATGTAAAAAGTGAGGTTTAAATTAATAGTACTCTGATGATGTCTAGTGAGTGTATGGTAGTGCTTACTTAGTGTGCTTTGATGTTTTATTGGTTATTATTCCTGTGTACCACACATGATAAATACACACACACACACACATATATATATACATATATATATATATATATATATATATATATATATATATATATATATATATATATATATATAGATAGATATATATATATGTGTATGTGTGTATATAAAATCACTGTTTTACAGGTTGAAACTTCCTTACTAATGTTGAAACAGAAAGGTACTGGAAGGGAAGGGGAACAAATAACCAGATTGCTATTACAAGGCCTTTCTTATGGTATAATATTTTTAATGTTTGTATTTTCATATAAATGTAAGCTTTCTCTGTGATGCAGGAGGTAAAAGTGTTGTGTCACCTGAATGAAACATGGGGGAAGCAATGAAAAAATTGTGGAAACACCATTCTTAGGTTTAACTGCAATATATAAGAACAGTTCGAAATGGTGTACCTGAAACTGTCAGAAAAATATGGTCAAGTGCAAAGGAAACAAATAGCAACTTTTAAGAAGGGTTGAGATTAACAGTAGCAAACAACAGATAGGTGGGAATCAGGGAGGAGTGAAACCAGTAAGAACATGGCGAAAATGGAACTGGGAAAAAAAGGACAAGGTGAACGACTAAAGTCCATAGGTACTTAAATTGAAGGCTAGAGTATTACAAATACAGTCTTATGGATGTGAGGGCATAAATAAATGCCAAAGAACAGAAGTCCAGTTTGACAGGGAAACCTAGAAGGAGAGAGACATTCAGAGACAATGGGATGGAGTGAGGTATAAGAACAAAGAGAAGAAGAGCAGAAGACAATGTACACAGACAAAATGGCAACCCGGAGCATGGGGGGGGGGGGGGTCACATAAGTTAAACATTTAAAAAAGTATACAGCAGAAGTTCTATGATACAAGGGCATGTGGTGCTGTTCCAGAAGACCAAATTAAAGGTAAAAGATAGAGGGAAGATCATGATCCCATGAGACATCAAGGGAGAAACAGACAATAAAGCAGGTGATTGCAAGAGAGGAGTGGCACTTTTTACAAGTAATGATAAAGAATGTGCCTAAATGTTATGAGGTGGATGGATCATTTGACAAGGAAGAATAAATCATAGGTAAGTACTAGGCTAGCTGCTCCTGTGGGCCATTTTAAGCTTAGTCAATTTCCCTTTCAAAAGTAAGAATCAAACGCTGTACCTTGTGTCTGTGAGGTAAACACCTTAACCAGTATGACAACCACCAAGACAGACAGCAGGAAAGCTGTATGCCATAATTAAGCATATATAGGACTCTTACAGTGGGTTCTTTGAAGGATGGAATCAGATAAAAAGGGATGGAGGAGAAATTTTCAGGGTCGACTTCATTGTCACTCTAGTTTCAAAGAAAGAGGGGCTCTTTGGTCAAAGAAAGTACATTATAAAGAAAAAAAGAGACTTAGGAAAAAAAATCATGAACGAAGGAGAGTAGAAGAATACATGGAGAGAAAGGCAACCTGAAATCAGGAAGTACACATTTACCAGAAACTGCTTGATTAAAGCCAGTAGAGTGGACTGGATTCTAGGGAATGAGTGGTGGCAGCACTAGAAATACAATTGAGATACATACTGGACCATGCAATGACTACAAGGACAATAAGGACAGAGAGGGCAACAGAGGGTGTGGTTGGGATGGAGAAGGGTGAGCTGCAAATGAAAAGTCAAGGGGGGGAATCACATAAGATTAAAAGGAAAAAGTATATAAAAAAAGAAAAAAAAACAAGAGAGAAGCACCAAGATGAGGGAGAGCTTATAGGGAAGCATTTAATGAATTCTGCCAACAAGTATACAAAGAACAGCAAAAGGAAAAGGAAGTAAAAGGAATTCATTGGAAGGCTGCAGACAGAGGAGAGGGGTGCAACGCAGAAAGAATGCAAACGTCATTACAGAGGAGATCAAAGAGGTAGTGATGGCAGTGAAAGATAGAAAGGTGGCAAGCCCAGATGAATACCGGATAGAGTTCTATAAGTGAGGCAGAGAGGCTGTATGCACAGTTATGGAGGAACAGTATAAAAGAATAAGTGAAATAGGAAATAACAGACACAATGAGAACAGTCAAGGAGGTGGTGATCTCAAAAGAGGAGGAGACAGGATGGAAGCTGGGGATTACAGACCAATCTCCTTAATAAATTCTGCTGAGAATAATACAAGAAGGGTCGAATGGCTGTGAAATGAAGGAGTGCAGAAATGATTTGGTGGGTCCTAACAGAGCTTATGGATGGAGAACAGCAAAAGGGAGAAACGCAGACAGGGATAGTCTTTTATGACCTACAGAAGGCCTTTGACACAGACAGATGGGAATACCTTTGGGACATACTAGAAAAAAGACACATGGGGAAAATTTTATAGCGCTAATAAAGACAGTTTACAATAACCCAGAAATATAGGTAATGGTAAACAGAGGATTTTCCAGTTGCTAAAAGTAGGGAGAGAGAGAGAGACCAGACAAGGGTGTCCTCTCTCTCCAAGACTCTCCAAACTAGTCTTAGAACAGCTGGTGAGTGAAGTGAGGAGAAAGGCAGCAGCAGTGGAGTGAAGAACAGGAGTACAGTCAAGGATCCTGTTGTACAAGAATGACTGCAGAGTAATGTCAGATAATATGTAGATGACCATAAAGGGGATAATGCCAGCTTTGACAAGGCTTGAAAGGGCCTCAGGGCCTAGATACAACCAGGAAAGATAGTAGTAGTCAAAATAGGAGAGGGTAAAAAGAAAGGAGGGAGTGGGACACATTCAGGAGAGGGAATAGATTTAGCACACACATTAAGTGAAAGACATTGGAGAAGGGGAGAGAGGAAAGTACAGGGTATACTGAAGGTTGGGTGAGGGATATAAAATTTACGCACAATTTGGTAGAATCAATGTGATAGAAGCATAGCTAGTTCAACCAGTGTCCTTGGCCCGCACTACAAAATGAACCAGCAACCCCACATCATCACCTCTTCAGGTGAAGAGCACACTCCACTGTAATAAGCCAATCGCTACATTGCATATGATTGACATATTACAGTTAGAGCTATATTTCCTCCCAGGAGGAAGAAGAGCAAAAAGCTGCAGCCATTCAGGTCCCATTTCTGTGCCCTGCCCCCACCCCTCCTTCAACATATTTTAGTAAGGAAGAAAAATCTTCTTTTAAAGTGCAACAAACAGTTGCTACAGTTTAAATCCTGTCTGCAATGAGTGCTACAGTGCTTGGGTTTTAGTATCTTTTTTTAACTTTTAAACTGTAGCAAACTGCTTGCAATTG
>NC_056742.1:253712471-253882471 GCF_019279795.1 Protopterus annectens
AAATATTTTCTTCCAGAATACTTTCAAAAAAGTAATTCCATATGGCAATCCAAATAATTCAAGTTTTATGGAAGCAACAGCACATACAGCATTTCGCTGCCATTATGCGAGTACCAGGATTGTTTGTGTGTGTGCGTGTGTGTGTGTGTGTGTGTGTGTGTGTGTGTGTGTGTGTGTGTGTGTGTGTATATATATATATATATATATATACATATATATATATATATATATATATATATATATATACATATACATATATCTATATACATATATATATATATATATATATATATATATATATATCTATATGAAACTTTTTTCACAGAGTAATTCAAAAACGTCCACCAACAGGTTAATAGGGGGTAGAATGTACTTCTCTTAAGTCAAACCCTCCATAGACTCACATTTGTCTGAAGCAAAAAGAACAACAATCATAAATTAAGGTCCCTTGTGAATAATTTCAACTGAATGAGAGCTTTGACAATATATAATTTAAAGCAAGGTACATAACTAATCCCCTTGTTAAACAAATAAAAAGAAGATTCTGAAAATGTATGTCCAGACAAGTTAAAAGCTTTAAAACTATTCACAGTAGAGTTTCCATACATTCCTCCATTTCGTTTTTGTTCAAGGAAACTTGCATCAAAAGAAATCATTTCCTCCCCTTCCCTCTGTCCCGCCACCTGTTCTTCCATGAGCTCTTGTTATTGCGGTGCCTGTTGGAGACAACAGCAACTGGGGAGCCATCGCTGATTGACTTGACAGTCTCCCCAAATATATCATTAAGGGGGGGCAGCTGGAAAAAGGGCCTCACAATCCTTATCATTGTTGGAGCCATGAATTGAATTAACATTGTTAAATTTGTTCACATTAGCCCTGTCACTGGAAATTCTCACAGGCTTTGGATCTGCAGTGTCAGTGTTATAGCCCCGCCGTCTCTTTCTAATTTTTTACACTTACAGTATGTTCTCTATTTTGTTGTATATAATTTTCAATTCCCTGAAAAATATTGTTATAGACACTGCCATAAGCTACAAATAATCTATCATTAACAATGAAATTGTTGTGTACCATTATGTTCTTGTTCAGTTCCAATAGCTTCTTTTCATCATTGCTAATAATGAGTTCCATCATTTTACATCCAGTAGTATTAAATAGTTGTATAAATTCCTTGTGCAAACATGAGGTCGCTGCTAGGCCATTGGGCATTTCCACATTCTCAGTCCCTGAGGAACCTGTCTCCTTTGGATGCACACATTCAGTTAACAGTTTTCCAACTGAAGGTTCCTCATTCTCCAAAGTTTCTGTTCAAAAGTATCCATCTAGGATTTCAAAGTTCCAGTAACAATAGAACTCGTTACCATGGAAGAAAAAAAGAAGAAAGAACTCAACAAGTGGTCCAAATTAAAAGTTCTCTTCCAGGTGACTATGGGCCTTATGCTGTTTACCAAACATGGAAAATGGCTTATTGGTTCTTGGTTGAACTATCCATTTATAGTCAGTGCTCAGGGATGGAATTGTTTCTTCATGACTAAAAACCTGCTGTTGTGGGGTAATGTATTTAACCATCTCTGAATAAGGCAGGTTAAGACATCAGGCAAACCACTAACCTTTGTGGTGGTAAATAGTATCAGTGATTCATAGGTTGGTACTAGGCTATCTGCCCAAAGGCATTTATAAGCCTAGCCAGAATGTGTTGGCTTTCGTCACCCCCTTAGATTAGTTCCCTGTGCCTCTGTCCAGCAGAGCCACTGAAGTAATCCCCGAGATAAACTTTCTGTTTCCCAGCCACTCGTCAAGGTTTCTTTTGAAGAGTGTTAGTGAGGAGCTCTGCCTAATGTAGATTGGGATCTTGTTCCAAAGCATGGGAAGTCTCTGGGACAGGAATCTATCCCTCCTGCATGTCCTATTTATTGTTGTGGTGAGGTTTAAAATCCCTAGAGCATGTGACTCAAGGGGATAAGGTTTTCTTTAGCTGGAGCATGTCCACCAATTCTGGTTGGATACGGCCTTGTATGTCAGGCAGAGATCACCTCTGAGTAGGCGGTATGCAACCGAGTACAACTGGAGTTTCTTCAGTCGAGCTGCATAGGGCATCTGTTTGAGGCCAGTGATCCTCTTGGTGAGGTACTTCTGTGGTCTTCCCAGCTGTTGCAGGTGTCTAGTAAGGTACATCCCAAATGAGGCATTGTACTCTATGATGAGTCTGATGAGTGATGAGTAGAGGGGCACAATGACCTCTTTTGATCTGGATGTGATTAGGTGGGCTACGTAGAAGGATTTTCTAACCACTTTGGCAATGTGATTATCAAAGGTGAGATTACTATCTACTTGGGTCCCCAGATCCCTTATTATGTCTTCCATATTTAGGGGACTACCACCTATGTGATAGTTTATGGGTACTTTGTTTTTTCCAAAGGGGATGACTATGCACTGTTTGGCATTTAGCTTCAGGCCATGATTTTGACACCAGGTATCCATCTCAGTGAGACCCTTTTGGAGGATGTCTGTGTCAGCCAGAGAGTCAATTATAGCCCCTAGTTTGCAGTCATCTGTGAACTTGGTCAGCCATAGTCCTCCTGTGCTTGCCTGTACCTCTGAGAAGTATATGCCAAACAGGAGGGGTCCTAGGACTGAGCCCTGGGGAATGTCACTTGTAACCGGTTTAGAGTCGGCGCTAGCTCCCACAACTCTCACCATGTGGGTTCTGTCCGTGAGCCAATTGGCAACCCATCTTGTGATGTAGGGGTTTATGTTCAGGCTGGTGAGCTTGTCTATATACCAGAATGGGGAATGGTGTTGATGGCCTTAGTGAGGTCTAGGTAGGCTGTGTGTGCCACCTTTCCCTCATCTATAGCCTTGGTAACTGTCTCAAAGAAGTCCACCAGGTTTAGGAGGCATGAGCTGCCCTTTAAAAAGCCAAACTGGGTAGGGTCCAGTGCTTGGAGGTTCCCAATGTCTCTGTTAATGAGTTCCATGATGATGTGCTCCATAGCCTTGCAGACAAGCTAGTCAGGCTTATAGTTCCTGGGGTCTGTTGTGGCTCCACCTTTGTGGAGTGGAATCACTGTTGCTGTGCACCACTCTATAGGTATGTAGCCTGTGGAGAGGCTGTGTTTGAACAGTGTGTTTAGGTGAGGGGGGTTAGTTCATCTTTGAGCTTGTGTAGGACGCAGCCTGGAACACCGTCCGGTCCCATTGATGCTGTTTTTTTGGCTTTGGAGAGGGCTGTTTTAACCTGAGTGCCTGTGATTTCAGGGACTCTACATTCTTCTGGTATGGTTATGGGCCCTTTTGGGGGTGAGGGGGGGAAAGTTTGCACTGAACCTGTCTGCCAGGATGTTGGCGATATCAGTCGGCTCAGTGTGTTTTGTGCCATTCTGCACTAACTCTGAGCAGATCTGAGCATTTCCCCTTAGATTCTTGACATAGCTAAAGAATGACTTGTGGTTATCTTTGGAGTCCTTGGCAATTTTTCTTTCAAAGCTCGCCTTGGATGATTTTATGAGGGATCATAGTTTCTTTCTGATACTGATCAGGGTTGTCTTCCCTTCTTGGGATTTTACTCTTTTCTGTACTAGTTTTCTCCTTCTATTGTATAGTTTGTTTATGGCAGGAGTCCACCAGACTGGTTTCCTTTTCTTGGAGAAGTGAGTCTTGGTTTTGCTTGGGATGGCACGATCCATGCATTTTTGTAGCTGCCCGTAGAATGCATTAGTAAAGGATTTTGCAGCTTGGACAGTGTTATTCTTCAGCATGGGGGCTTTGTAACTTTCCACCTCGGTCTTAAGTAATGTGAAGTTTGCTTTTGAAAAGTTTTTCACGGTGGTTTTCTTGTCCAAAAATGGGGGCGGAATATGGATATCCAAAGTGATTTGTTTATGGTCAGATCTAACCAGCGAGTGGTTGACCTCTGGTGTGGAACACCGGTCGCCCATGTTGGTGATGACCAGGTCCAATATGTTATCACCTCTGGTGGGAGTGTTGACCAGTTGAACAGGGAGTTTGAGTTTATAAATTCTAGGAAAAGTTGGGCAAGGGAGTTAGTACTTGAGTAGTTCTCCCAGTTAATGTTTGGGTAATTGAAATCACCCAATATTAGGGTGTTTGGTAGGACCTTTATGTTTCCCAGTGTTTCCAGAAATGTGGAATGGGGGTCCTGGGACATGGTGGGTGATCTGTCGCAAGCTACAATTTGAACTGCAGTTTTGGCCATTGTTAGCTGCACGTGGATGATCTCTGAAGCATTGTACTGTGCCACTAACCTGGAGGTGTGGGTATCCTTGATGAATATGGGTACACCTTTTGTATTTCAGTTTGGGTTCTGTAGCTGAAATGTATGGTATGAGTTGTAGCCTTGTAGTGCTGGGGTGCTCTCTGGAACCTTAAATCAGGTTTCTGTTACTGCCCATATATCGATTTTCTCCATACTGAGGAGTGCCTCGAGTGCATGCATTTAGAGGTTTAGACTTCTGGCATTGAGTAGCATTACCCTCAGTTTTTTGTTACTTGTGCTATTTATGGCAGTGGGTTTGTCTTTTGAGCCTTGCCTAAAAAATGGCACTATGGACCTTAAAAATTCTCTGGGTAGTGCTAGTTGTCTGTAGCATCATTATAGGAGTCAGATGCAAGTTTAAAGAGAATGAGCAAGGAGAACTATTACCAGCTCTTAAACCAACATTAACCTTCCCATACTTCTTGGGTGAATGTGGTTGATTCAGCGTCTTTTCAGGTCTAAATAACAGATTAGTGCTGACCACATATTCTTCCAGAATTTCAACCCATTGATTCATGGAGATAGGGTTTCTTTTATGATATTCACCACTTTATATCACTCAACAAGGTTATAACAACTTGTGGAGGCACTCACAACTTGTGGAGGCAATCATCTTCATTACCGTTGAGGTGCTGTTGACCTCTACCTACAACTACTTATGAATAGATGAATGAGGTTATATGTGTGTGAACTGTAGACACAGTTGTTGAACCTTTGCTCTCTTAAACAAAATGTGACTCCTGTGTGGGTCTGTATTTCTTACTCTTATTTTATAATAAAAATATAGATTATAGTACAATTTCTGTGCTCCCCCAGATGGAAACAGAATGACACCCAAACCCACTCAGTTGTAGGCCAGTTCTCATAGTAATTGATACTTTCAGATGTTAGGACAAGGTGTTCTGCATCATCATTTACATTTGTCATCTGTAGGAAGGAATTGGCCTTAACATGGTAGCTACTTTTGGTGTAAACACTCCCATTGGGTTAGAAACTCTTACAGATGGAGTGTGGATTTCCACCGGAGATTCTTCATATCTCACAGGGATAATACACTGGACTGGAGTGCAAAAATGTTCTGCTGAAGAGTGTCTCTATGATTTTAATTATTCTTAAAGACAAAGTTACATTTGTTCCCTATGTGTACTGCAGTCTTTCCTGAAAACCCTTAATAGAGCTTAAGTAGATTTCTTCATCTTCCTCCAGTGACAGGCAACCCTCTGACTGCCACAAAGTTTCCCTCATGTGTAACATGAGTCATCCATTGTAGCCAAACAAAAAATTACAAGCTTTCCCTTTTATGGCACAGGTACCAAAAATAAGCAGAAACAAAATGTAAAGTATGTGGAGTTAAAACTTCAAGAAATCTTACTGAAGATGTTCTTCATGTTTCACTGTTGCAGTCATTACATTTAGGTAATCTGCTGGCAGGTTGCCCTCAGTTGGCCTGATTAACAAAGTCTTGGGTCCTGCATCAGTTGCTGTCCCTTCTTCTATGACATCAGGTTGTCAGGGATATAAAACATGCAGCCAATGCCATTATATCAGTCTTTCTTGCCACGCGGTGCCCGAAGCAGAAGCAGTTCGCAAGTGCCAGTCGGCCGACTTCTGAAATTTTCATTTTCGAGTTCCAGATGCGAAGTCTTCAACTAAAAAGCTAAGTACCCCATTGGGGAAACTTTTTCTTGCTCCTTACCGATGTCAGTAAAAGTTAATAATTGTATTACTTGTGGGAAGCAAATACCTCATAAGGATTTTCATTTGTACTGTATTCCTTGCCTAGGCCCTGAACACAACGTACCTTGCTGTCGGTTCTGTGCTTTATTTAATCAACGCACTATCCGTCGTCGGTACGTTTTTGCTTCTAAATATTTTGGCTCACGCTTTAATTATCCAGAAATGACGTTGGTTAGCAATCCGACTACCAGAATACCTAAAAAACACAAAGAAAAAGACAGAGACAGGCTGTTGATGTCCAAAACTGCCGATGATGCTTCTCCTAAGCCAGTCGCCGGTTCGCCGGTACTCAGTGAGGCACTTTTGCAGCCCCTGATACCCACTACTTCTGATTCGCAGGCCTCTACTTTCACACTGATATTCAGACTGTACATGAAATTTTACTTCACACACAAATGTTGTGTTTGTATTTTCACAACATTATACAGTATGTAGGTGGACAATGGTCACCCATTAGCTTAGTACGCATGAGTTTTTAATATTAATATAACACTAATATAATATTTAGTTATGAGATATCTCATGCATAGGGTTGAGTTAGTGCAGTTATTTATTTTGGCATTATTTGGCAATTTAATTGGTACACTATGTGTAGTAGTCATGTGATTTTCTGTATTTTCACATCACGTATACATATATTTTTTCAAATATTGTGTGAATTTAATTTTCTAGTTTTTAGAGAGTTTTTAAAATGCTGACACAGTATCTATTCTATGATGTGTTTTATGTAAAGGGCCAATTATGTGCAATTATTTTTTAAGTATAGGGGAATTATTTGTCAACCTCATTGGCAATTAAAGTTTATTAAGTATATGATTCTTTGCATTTTATGCATATTTTGTAATTACTGTGCGGGTATATGTGTTTTTAAAATATTTATTTTACTTGATTAATTGATTGAACAAATTGGTAATTAATTAATTGGATGGCCTATCCTATTACATAAATAAAGGGGATGGCCACACAATATGTTACAACTTGATAAAGCCTGGGAGGCGCCAGGCGAAAGCGCTCGTTTTGTACTTTGTTTTTGGATTATTAAAACAACTTGGAACTGTCAAACTTTGCCTTATTTTTGGATATAATCCATGTGACCTATTTACTTGGTCACCAACTTTTTCATTGTCGGACTTTGTATGCAGCACTATTCTTTTGTGCTTTATCCACGGAGTGGTGTTTTGGTTTCTGGCCACAGTTGTCCTGTTCTCCTGGAGGTTTCTTTCTGCAGTTTTTGGTGTGGTGTCGCTTTCTTAATAATTGTATTACTTGTGGGAAGCAAATACCTCATAAGGATTTTCATTTGTACTGTATTCCTTGCCTAGGCCCTGAACACAACGTACCTTGCTGTCGGTTCTGTGCTTTATTTAATCAACGCACTATCCGTCGTCGGTACATTTTTGCTTCTAAATATTTTGGCTCACGCTTTAATTATCCAGAAATGACATTGGTTAGCAATCCGACTACCAGAATACCTAAAAAACACAAAGAAAAAGACAGAGACAGGCTGTTGATGTCCAAAACTGCCGATGATGCTTCTCCTAAGCCAGTCGCCGGTTCGCCGGTACTCAGTGAGGCACTTTTGCAGCCCCTGATACCCACTACTTCTGATTCGCAGGCCTCTACTGAGACCCTTTCGGAGTCCAGTATGCTGCAAGATGCTTCAATTATGGAACCTGCAGGTGTCTCTACTTTGGATGGTTCCGGAGCCGCTGTGCGGGCACTGGCTTCTGAGCGTGTATTCAGCCCCACAGATTTGCATATTAAACCGACACCATCTTTAATATTAAGGCCAAAATCTCGAACTATGTCTAAAAAACCAATGCCTAGGCCACATGCACAGGCCCCTATGCTTAAAAAACAAATGATCAAAATGGCTGAAGATTTAATTACTCTAATCAGGGGTAACCAACACCCCCCCCCCTTCTAAGAGTCCTAGGCAAGAAATTGACTATGAATCTTCTGAACAGGATTCTATTTCTTCTGACTCTTCTAATGAAAAAGAATTGTCTATACCTAGTTATGAGGACTCTGATGCAGAGGATTCCATTCCTTCTGCTTCTCCCCCAGAGGATTTTTCTTTTGAGGAAACTTTACATACCTTAAGCGAACATTTCCACTGGGAAAGTCAGGATTTTTCTGAATCTAAAAAGAGGCTTAGTGATTTTCTTCTTCTTCCTCTGCATAGGCCTTTGGCTATACCTCCTGTTCTAGACATTGTTCATGATGTGTTTTCAGAATCTAGTATGGCTCCTGATTCTCTACCTCCAGTTCCTTGTAAGCCAGACAGATACTACAGGGTTCCTGACTCCCACAAATTCCTTTTCAAAAATCCTGTTGCGGATCCTGAAACCATTTTTTAGGGCCCCAAGGGCATTAAGGCTTCTACTGCTAAAAATCCTACTCCTTCTGATAGAGATTCCAGGGTGCTTGATTGATGGGGTAAGAAGGTCTACACTTCTGCATCCTTGGCAATCAAGGCTTTAAACTGTCAATTACATATGCTAAAATATCAGCAGCATATCATGGGACTGCTTAAACAGAAAATTATGTTGATTTCTGACTGTGTGGAAAATAAAGATTTACAGGATCAATTGCATTTAGCTGAACAAGTTGGAAAACATACTTTGCAATGTGGTTTTGATTCTTTGGAGGCCTCTTGCAGGGCTGCTGTAACTGGGTCTGTGCTAAGAAGGCATGCTTGGCTCAAAGAGCAATCTCTGCCTGATCATGTTAAAGCAAAATTGTTGGATGCTCCTTTACAACAGGACTGTCTCTTTGGTAATAAGGATGAAGAAGTTCTAAAAAAGATGGCAGATAAAGCTAAATCTATGCAAACTGTGAAAGATTTCTTACAAGTGCAACCTCCAAGATTTAGTAGGCACTGGCCTACTAAGAACTGCTCCATTCCAGTTCCTTAAAGAGCCACTCAAGTCAAACCCAGACATTCCAAAGGCACCAGGTTTCAAGTCCCAAGGGACTTTCCGAACAAAGCAATGGGGTGCCTCTTCTTCCAAATCTGGAAACAACAAGACATCTCCCTATGGTAAGCAGTCTCAATGACTTCCCTCTACACTTACCAAGCACTTAACTTTTAGCCACCCCTTTGGGGGGAAAACTGGCTGTTCATGCAAAAAACTGGCAACTTATAACCCAGGACAAATGGGTTTTAAATATAGTATCCCAGGGATACAGATTTCATTTCCACACATTGCCACCTCCAAACAGATGGCCAGACCTGCCCCCAAATCAGTGGGCAGAGGCCCAGAAACAAGTACTTTCCCTCATGAGCATGGGGGCTATTCAACTAGTACCAGAAGAGGAAAAGGGACAAGGTTTCTATTCAAGACTTTTCCTGGTACTTAGAAAAGACAAATCCAGTTCTGGACTTATCTACTCTAAACACCTTTCTGGACATTCCAAAATTCAAGATGCTGACTCTTCAACATTTACTTCCTATGCTAGGCAAAGATGCCTGGTTGGCAACTCTAGATTTAAAAGAGGCTTAGCTGCATATCCCAATCAGGGAATCTTGCAGAAGATACCTCCGCTTCAAAGCAGGCTACTTGCATTAGAAGTTCTCTGCACTGTCCTTTGGCTTATCTACTGTGCCCAGGGTCTTTACAAAGTGCCTGGCTCCAATAATTGCATTTTGCAGGCAAAGAAATATTTAAATATATCCATACCTGGACGATTGTCTAATTCAGGCAGAAAACAAGGACATTCTTCTAAAACATCTGGCGTTTGTAAAAAGGGTTCTAACTTGTCTAGGGTACACTATAAACGAAAAGAAATCACAACTGGTACCCTCTCAGAAAATTACACTCCTGGGTGCAAGCTTGAATACAACTACCCAGATGACTTTCATTGTGCCAGAAAAGCAAATTCATTTGGTGACTTACTTCAAACAGGTGGCCACAAAAACCCTGCTTTCTGCAAGGCAAACTGCATATGAGAAAACTTCAGTGGTATTTAAATAGTCTATGGAGTCAACATTGTCACAGCCTGGAAACAATGATTCCTATCATTCCTTGCCTGCACCTAGAGTTCCTATGGTGGGCACAGGCCTGCCACCAGAACAAGGGACTGCCATTCACACCACCTCCTGCCACCCAAATCCTAACTACAGATGCATCAAACTATGCATGGGGTGCTCATTTGGCAGGGAAGTGCATTCAGGGAAAATGGAGCCCAAATCAAATGCACCTTCATATAAATCAAAAAGAAATGCTAGCTGTACAGAATGCACTGACAGCCTTCAAGGACTACCTTCATCCAGGACCAATTACTGATAAAGACAGACAACACCATGGTTATGTGGCACATAAACAAGCAGGGGGGTACACACTCCTACCCCCTCTGCAGACTAGCCATGGCATTGTGGAACACAGCCTTGAACTATCAAGTACAACTACAAGCTCAATTCCTGCCAGGAAAGCTGAATACTCTGGCAGACGAACTAAGCAAAAATCTCATGGACCCACACGAATGGAAACTGGAACCACGGATTTTCAAAATGTGACATGCAAATGGGGGAGCCCAGACACAGATCTTTTTGCCGCACCCCAGAACTATCAGTTGGACAAATTTTGCACAAGAACTCATCACAAAAAAGCCCGGAAAGTGGATGCTCTGTCCTTCAGCTGGGAAAACCTATCAGTCTATGCCTTTCCCCCTCTGCCTCTGCTCTCCAAAGTTCTACTAAAAGTCAAACAGGACAAATCAAAAATGATTTTGATTTCTCCAGACTGGCCTCGCCAACACTGGTACCCACTCCTGCGCAGTGTGTCACACATTTCACCATGGCACCTGCCTCAGACACCTTAATTACTGTCTCAGCAGAACAACCAAACTCTGCACCCTCAGCTCCAAACTTTGAATATTGCAGTGTGGCTAATCACCTAAATTCACCCTTAGCATCCCTCAGAAAACCTGTGATGGATGTCATTTTGCAGGTGAGAAGATCTAGTACTAGAACATCTTATGCTGACAAATGGAAAAGATTCTGTGCCTGGAATCAATCTCAAGGGATAAGCACAGCAGTGCTCAACATTCCTCAGATTTTGTAATACTTAACTGAGATGCTTCACAAGGGTCTATCCTTTTCTTCCATAAAAATCCATGCCTCAGCCATTTCAGCTCATTACAACACAGAACCTCCCCTCTTCTCTCATTCTCTGCTAAAGCAGTATCTCAGAGGGGCCAAAAACTTAAGACCACCCAGGAGAGCCTGCCTGGGATCTTAATTTTGTATTGGAGAAACTCACTCTCCTTCCTTTCGCGCCAACTGCTACTGCAGACTTAAAATTTCTCTCCTGGAAAACAACTTTTCTTTTAGCAGTCACTTCAGCTAGAAGGATTTCCGAATTACAGGCTGTTATGGCAGTGGAGCCTTTCATCATTTTTCATGCGGACAGGGTATCTCTCCAGACCAACCCATCCTTCATACCCAAGGTGGTATCAAGTGTGGCTCTCAATCAGACCACTCATTTGCCAACTTTCTTTCCCAATCCACAGAACAAGGACAAGCAGATTTTGCATTCATTGGATGTACACAGACAACTTAGATTTTACTTACACAGGACTAAATCTCAAAGAAAATCTGAACAACTGCTGGTAGCATTTGCTGCAGGGCAGAGGGAAAGGCTATTTTAAAGCAAACCATTTCCAAATGGATAAGCCATTGTATTTGTTTCTGCTATAAGCACCATGGAAAAACTATCCCCCAGGAGATCAGATCCCATTCCGCCAGGGCTGCATCTACTTCAACAGCCTTTCTCAGAGGTGTTCCTACCAGGGATATTCTAGAAGCTGCTACCTGGAGCTCAGTTCATACTTTCACCAAACATTACCATTTACCACTTTTCTCTAAATCCAGAGCTGGCTTTGCCACTGCTGCCTTGCAGGGCCCTATAGCTGGTCCTAATGCTGTATAATTTCCTCCTCCCAACCATAGCTTTGGGAATCTACCCAAATATGACTGCAACAGTGAAACACGAAGAACATAGTACAGTTGTGTACACTTACCATAAATGTAGATGTTCGAGTGTATTCATTGTTGCAGTCCTGGCTACCCTCCCTCCAGCCCCCTATTTTTCTCTGGCTATAACTCTGCTTTATTTTACTATGCTTAAAACCCCTTTTGGTGCATTTGCTTTTGGATGGAGGTATATTTTTGTGTTTTTAATTTTATTTGCTCCCCATTTGGGGTGCACCTGACATCTGGGGCAAGAAAAACTGATATAATGGCATCGGCTGCATGTTTTATACCCCTGATGACCTGATGTCATGGAAGAAGGGACAGCAACCAATGCAGGACCCAAGAGTTTGTTAATCAGGCTGACTGAGGGCAACCTGCCAGCAGATTACCCAAATGTAACGACTGCAACAGTGAATACACTCAAACATCTACATTTATGGTAAGTGTACACAACTGTACTTTCTTAATCATTTTCATAATGTGCTATACGATAACAGTCCATGAGTAACAGTGAGTCTCATTTATAATAACTTACTATTCCACTTATCAATTGACAGCAGATACTTAGCTGGGTGTGAGGGTAGGTAGTACACACACTCTGCAGTTTGGTCTGTATTCTCAATACCATATGGTCAAACTCTGTTCATTGTATTTCTGTACTGCATGCAACATATCAAGGCTTCTTGGTCCAGGAATGTGAAATAAAATAACCTAAATATTTCATTAAAAACTTCAAGATTAACTTTTATTGAAGAAAAAATAACCAAAGCAAAGTAAATACCTTCAATCCAGCTACAAGCAAGCATATGACCATGACTTGCCTAAACCAAACAACTGCAGGAATGCAGTTTGTCACTGTGACATTTTAACACATGTGCAGGCTATGGCCCCAGTTTAGTTGTTCAGAGCAGAATTTATTCATAACAGAAAAAAATGTAGTTCCTTTAGTACAGCCCAATATAAACCACAGTCTTTAGAAATAAAATACAAAGACACATGCATGATGCAATAAATACCCTTTCAAAGTCTGCAATTACTCAAGTTTTTGGGCTAGCATGAGCACTTCATCAGGAATTATACCACTGCAACTTTCAATAAAAAACACATGCTGGCCTGAAAACTCAAGTAATTTCAAAACCAGGTGTTGTTGAAATTAGAGGTACTACATCGTCACTGTGTCTTTGTATTTTCTGTCAGAGAACCAACATGATATTTCTTAAATTTTTAGTCTTCACACAGTTCAGTCTTCCAGAAGACAGAAATGAACAAAATTTCCCCACAATATAGATGGATAAATCATGAACTTTTTATGTAACAGGCAGATTTCATCTCACAAGCAACAGCTCCTGTACTGAGAACCTGAACTGTTGTGGGACCTAAGTGGGCAGAGTAGGAGAGGGAAGATACTGTCAAGGAGTGAACCAATATATACTTTTGTAAGGAAACAGTAGAGTGAATGTACCTAAGAGAAATTAAGACTTAGAAAATATAGGAAGCTAGCAATGGCAGTCCAGTGGTACAGCATTGAAACAGTAGGTGAGTAAAGTGAGTGAGCCAGTAAAAAGAAAGGAATCAATGGCCATGAACAGGCAAATAGAATTAGGAAGCAAAGTATAGAAGACACGGAAAGGGAGTGCTGTGGAATGCAGTGAACATCAAGTGAAAAGGGCTGAGGACAGAGGAGTATACACACTGAGGTGAGTGGAGGAGGGGCATTGACTACATCTCTGATCTGAGATATCTAACAATAAGTATCCTGCTTTTCTTGCTTATTTTTACTAGTTATTGCTTCTAGCAATTTATATATAGCACTTTTTATTGCCTGCTGCATACTTTTTACTGTATTTTATTGCTATTAACTAATCTGCATGGTTAAACTAAAATTGTCTGCATTACAGGGCCTGATAAATAAGGTTTTTACTGTCACACTGTTTGTAAAGCTTTTTAGCTAGTTTCTCTGTGTGAAAGGTATTAACAGAAATTTTCTCTACTTGCTAAGCACCTATTTGTTTGTTCTGATTTTCTGCTTCTCCTCTCTCCCTTTCCTTTACAAAAAATAAATGCATAAAAAAACTTTGCTAGAATCTCCCTGTGTTCTGCTTAACTGTAACAAAAAAAATTACACTTGTTTCCTGCCTTTCCTGCAACTAGTCTAGTCCAAATACAGATTTACTATATCCAGGGCTGTTTGTAAGCTTCTGAGTCCCCCAAGCTTGTCTGTGTTGGATGGAAGCCGGCTAGCTTATCAGTGGGAGTGGTAAGCACTAGGTAACATAACTAACACATAAGGAGTGATTTCTGACCCAGAAATTGTAGCTATTGGCTGTTTAGGCAGTTTTTCCATCTCTCTCAACTTTCTGACTTAAAAGCCTGTATTTGCACTTGTTTCCTCCTTCCTAGTGTAGTCCAGATAGAGATTTGCTGTATCCAGGTCTGTTTGTAAGCTCCTGAGGCTCCCAAGCCTTTCTGTGTTGGATGGAATCCTTCTAGCTTATATGTTCATAGGTTGGTACTAGGCTGTCTGCCCGAAGGCATTTATAAGCCTAGCCAGAATGTGTTGGCTTTCACCGCCCCCTTAGATTAGTTCCCCGTGCCTTTGTCCAGCAGAGTGACTGAAGTGATCCCCGAGGTAAACTTTCTGTTTCCCATCCACGCGCCAAGGTTTCTTTTGAAGAGTGTTAGCGAGGAGCTCTGCCTAATGTAGATTGGAATCTTGTTCCAAAGCATGGGACGTCTCTGGGACAGGAATCTATCCCTCCAGCATGTCCTATTTATTGTTGTGGTGAGGTTTAGATCTCTCTCAACTTTCTGATTTAAAAGCCTGCATTTGCACTTGTTTCTTTCTTGTAACTAGTCTAGTTCAGATACAAATTCTTAGTTTTAGCACTTGATTTTGCTAATTCGTGCTCAGCACTTGTTCAGTACTTGTTGTAAGCACTAAATAAGCTATAAATTACTACAGCACTCAACCTTCCTCATTACCTAGAGGAAAACAGTTGTTGGACTTACTTTCCTCACTTGCTTAGAGGAAAAACAGCTCTTGCACTCACTTTCCTCACTTGTCTGGAGGAAAAGAATGTTTTATTTAGGCATGTCCAAGGGTCAGCTGCCAGTGTTCTCTCCTGTCTATCTGATGAATCTGGGCATCTTGGGGCAATGTAGCAATTGCCTCATGTACACAGACAACTCTTTCCTCCTACCACCCAACACTACAACGTATGAGAGATGCAAGTATCTAGCCAATCTGGAGGTAAAGCTCTTTCCAACCAAGACTGAACTTGACAGTCAATAGGAGAAGTTAAACACTTGTACCACACCACACTCACCACATAGTTCCACTAAACTTACACCACCAAAATCCACACATAGAAACACAAAAACATTCGAGGAGGCTCTCAATAATAATCTGCTAACACAACAGAGACCTGCAAAGCAGATATGCAAGCAACCTCCACCCCGCAACACAACTCAAATGACACATAGACCACAGACTCAGTGTGCCACTCAACCACAGCCCATAAGGCAAAACAACGTACCCAACACACTAGTCATAGGTGACTCTATAGTCAGGCACACTGATGTCCCACTCGCCAGGCTAAACAAGGAGAAGGTTACTGTCAGCTGCCTGTCAGGTGCCAGGATCCACCACATAACTCAGGCATTCAGGTTACTCCACAATAAGTACAAATATAACTCTGTCATTGTCCATGTTGGTGTGAATGATCTGAGACGTACCTCCCTGGACTACATGATAAGAGACATGGAAGAACTCTCCGATCTTGTAGCCCAGGCACGTATGGCCCTAGCCCTGAGTAGCATCCTGTCATTGCCCCGAATTATACCGCAGTACAAGGACAAAATGATTGACTTCAACAATTGGTTAAACTTCTGGAGTCATTCTAAGGGGATCCAGTATCTGTCTGCCAGGGACGAGAGACCACGATGCTTTGCCAGAGATGGCCTGCACCTGTCACCCCTGGGATTCTGGATACTGGCTAAGGCTCTTGCCACCCCTATACTGCTTTTTTAGGAAAGGTTAAAATGACAAATTCACCACCGTAACAGGAACAGGCATGCAAAAACTGAGGGTAATGCTACTCAATGCTAGAAGTCTAAATCTCAAAATGCACTCCCTGGAGGCACTCCTTAAAATGGAGAACATTTATATCTATGCAGTGACTGAGACCTGGTTCAAGGCTCCAGAGAGCACCCCCTACATTACCAGGCTATAACTCATACCACACTTTTCAGCCACCTAACCTGGACTGGAAAACCAAAGGCGGAGGTGTGTCCATATTATCCACACCTCCTGCACCTCCAGGCTAGTTGCTCAGCATAATGCATCCAAGGACTCTGGCAACAACCATATCCAGATATTAAAACTAACTCTGGTTGCTACTAGATCCATCCAGCCCCCCAGTCTTTATCCTCCTTCTTGCCCACTTGCTCTGGAAAAAAATAAAAACTCTGGGGTTCATTCACCATAATACACCATTATAACCCGAAACTAACCAATTACCCACCATTAACTGGGAAAACCACTCCTTTGCTCAAGGATTCTGGAAAACTGAATCAACTTATCCACACCTTCACCACACCTCACAAACACACAGAATGTGTCCTCCTAGACCTAGTCATTACCAACATGATTGACGGTTCCACAAATGAAGTCAATCAACAACTCCAACCAACCAACCATAGATATCCCACCTGATCACCCTTCCGCCCCCCCCCCACCATTAAAACCATAAAAAATTTGGTAAAAAAAAACTTCAAAATGCTTGACAGACAGAAGTAGACTCATGACACCCACCCAAATGACAATACAGAAACAACAAAACAAATCAACAACTGAATCTATCTAAATGCAGTCACGAAAGTGCATGGATCATGCTATCCCCTACTAACCAAAACAGACACCATGCAAAAAAAAGGAAGCCAATCGGGATGGTCCCTACCAAAGCAAACTCTACAACAGAAGAAAGAACTGTTGCAAAGAGAGTAAAATCCCATGAGTGGAAGAGCTCCCTGGTCAGCCTCAGTAAGAAGCTGAGATCTCTTATAAGATCCTGGTCATTACCAACATGGGAAATCAATGCTCCACACCTATGGTCACCCCCTCGTTAGTCAGGTCTGACCATAAGCTAATCACCCTTAACATCCACATCCCACCCCCAACCCCTAGTAAAGAAACCTCCATAAAAAACTTCTCCAAAGCCAAATTCATGCTACTCAAGTCAGAAGTGACAAACTTCATGACACTCATGCAGACGGGAACTGAAAGTTAAACTGCTGAATCCTGCACTAAGGCACTGTACGAGCACATCCACTCATGCATGAATCGTGCCATCCCAAATAGAACCAAGATGCTCTCATCCAAAAAGGTCCCCTGCCATAAACAAACTTTACAACAAAAATAAGAAACTGTTGCAGAAAAGAGGAAAATCCCAGGATGCAAAAAACTCCCTTACCAGCCTCAGTAAGAAACTGAGATCCCTCATAAAATTCTCCAAAGCTAGTTACGAAAATAAAATTGCCAAAGATTCCAAAGACAACCACAAGGCATTCTATAACTATGTCAAGAATCTAAATGGCAATGCTCAGATCTGCTCTGAGCTAAAACAGAATGGCATTAAATATACTGATCCCAAACTTATTGCCAATATCCTGGCAGATCAATTCAGTGCCAACTTCACCCCCCTCTCACCCCCCTAAATGGCCCATCTCAATACCGGAAGATTGCCAAATTCTGGTAATAAAAGCCAGACAGGTAACAAATGCACTCTCCAAAGTTAAGAATACAGCATCCATGGGACCAGATGACATCCCAGGCTGTGTACTACATGAACTACAATATGAACTGGCACCTCACCTATGTGTCATGTTTAATCATAGCCTCACCTCAGGTTTCATGCCCACTGAGTGGCGCAGAGCTACAGTTATCCCACTCACAAAGGGGGATCCACCTTGGATCCCGGAAACTACCATCCCATCAGTCTGACAAGCCTTATCTGCAAGGCCATGGAGCGTATTATCATGGAACTTATAAAAAAGACATTGGCAACCTTCAAACACTGGACCCCACCCAGTTTGGGTTCTTGAAGGGCCGATCTTGTCTCCTGAACCTGATTTACTTCTTTGAATCAGTCTCCAGAGCCATGGACAAGGGTAAGGTGGTCCACACAGCCTATCTAGACCTTGCCAAGGCCTTTGACACCATCCCCCACTCTGGAATCATAGATAAACTTACTAAGCTGGGCATTAATCCCTACATCACCCAATGGGTTGTTAACTGGCTTACTGATAGAACCCACACTAACAAAAACTGACACAAATCCAGCTCAGACAGACAAGTGACAAGTGAGTACAGTCAGGGTCAGTCCTGGGACCACTCTTGTTTGCATCTACTTCTGAAGTAACAGGCCAACACTAAGGGACTCTGAATCACAGTTTATTCCGCTTGCGATAGTTCCAATACACTTTTTTTTTGAGACCAAAACCTACCTCCTCAGTAGTTGAAACAATAAAACAGTAAAACAAAGAACCATGGGCTATGTGATTAATATATTTCAGCGTTGAGAAACATTGTTATTGTTTAACATTATTTTAAGCAAATTATATTAAAGCAGTACCCCTGTAATAATGTATGTATAAGAATGTACAATTAGTGCAAAATGTAAAAATTTATTAAAAATTATTTAGGCACGTATCAACACTTTTAAAATTTCACATAGTTACCATAAGATTCATAAAGAGCAGATTACCTTTTAAACTAAAACTAAGGACTAACATCCTATTTAAAATGTAAACCAGAAATTTACATATACATTAAGTGTCAAGAACTAGTTGGCACAACATTCACTGTTGATATCGATTGGGTTGCTAACTGGCTTACTGATAGAACCCACACTGTAAAAGTAGCTGACTCCAAATCCAGCTCCAGACAAGTGACAAGTGGAGTACCTCAGGGTTCAGTCCTGGGACCACTCTTGTTTGGCATCTACTTCTCTGAAGTACAGGCCAACACTAAGGGACTCTGGCTAACAAAGTTCACAGATGAATGCAAACTGGGAGCCATTACTGAATCCCCAAATGATGTGGATATTCTACAAAAGGGCCTTACAGAAACAGATGCTTGGTGCCAGAGCTATGGGCTCAAGCTCAATGCCAAAAAATGTATAATTATCCCCTTTGGGAAAAAACATGTATCTGTGAATTACCATACAGGTGGCAGTACACTAAACACCGAAAGTGTGATAAGAGACTTAGGGACACAGGTGGACAGTGGTCTCACCTTCGATAACCACATCCCCACAACAGTCAGGAAATCCTTCTATGTGGCACACCTCATCACTAAGGGCTTTTCATCCAGAAAAAAGGAGGTTATTGTCCCATTGTACTCATCCCTCATTAGACCCATTACAGAATACAATGCCCCATTTTGTATGTACCTCTCAAGACATCTGCAACAACTGGAAAGGCCACAGAAATACCTCACTAAAAGAATCACAGGCCTAAAGCAGATGCCCTATGCTGACCGCCTTAAAAAACTCCAGCTATACTCTGTCTCATATCGTCTACTCAGAGGCAATCTCTGCTTAACATACAAGGCCATGTCAAACCCAGACCTGTTGGACATGCTTCACTTAAAGAAATCCCAATCCTGCAGAGCCACACACTCCAGGGATCTAAACCTTGTCATCACAATAAACAAAACATGCTGGAGGGATAGGTTCCTGACCCAGAGACACCCCATACTCTGGAACAGATTGCCCACATATGTCAAGCAGAGTGCCTCTTTGGCCCTCTTCAAAAGGAACCTTGACGATTGGATGAGAGAAAGGAAATTCACCCCAGTGATCATGTCAGTCACCCTGCTAGACAGGGGTCCAAGGAAGTAAATAGTGTGGGAAGAAATAGCCAGTGAATTCTTATGGCTAGGCTTGTATAGGCCCTAGGGCTGATAGCCTAGTACCAAGCTATGAACCTGTGAACCTATGAACCAAAGCTAGGTATGAAAACAAAATCATCACTGATTCTAGGGACAACCACAAAACATTCTATAGCTATGCCAAGAATCTCAATGGCAACACCCAGATCTGCTCTGAGTTACAGCACAACAGCATGAAAATTATAGATCCAACTGATATTGCCAACATCCTGGCAGATAGGTTCAGTGCTAACTTTACCCCCCCTCTGATGCCCTAAAGGAACCATATCTAAACAGCAAGAATGCAGAGTCTCTGTAATCACAACTATGCAGGTAAAAGCTGCACTCTGTAAAGCCAAAAATACAGCATCCATGGGACTGGACAACATCTCAGGCTGTGTTTTACATGAACTTCAGAACAAACTGGCTCCCCACCTAAGCATCATGTTCAATCATAGCCTCATGTCAGGTTTTGTGCCCACTGAATGGTGCACAGCAACAGTTATCCCACTCCACAAAGGGTGAGCCACCACTGATTCCAGGAACTATCGCCCTATTAGCCTGATGAGCCTGGTCTGTAAGGCCATGGAACATATCATCATGGAACTCCTAAACAAAGACATTGGTAACCTCCAAACTCTGGACCCCACCCAGTTCGGGTTTGTGAAAGGCAGATTATGCCTCCTGAACCTGATCGACTTCTTTGAGGCAGTCACCAAAGCCATAGATGAGGGTAAGGTGGTTCAAACAAGCTATCTTGACCTCATCAAGGCTTTCAACACCATCCCCTATTCTGAAATTATAGCTAAACTCAATAAACTAGGTATAAATCCCTACGTCACAAGATGGGTTGCCAATTGGCTCACTGACAGACTCCAAATCTGACTTCAAACCAGTGACAAGTGGAGTACCACAGGGTTCAGTCCAGGGACCTCTCCTGTTTGGTATCTACTTCTCCGAAGTACACGCTAACACAGAAGACCTTTGGCTAATGAAGATCGCAGACAACCGGAAACTAGGAAACATAGTCAAGTCCCCAAATGACGTGGACATCCTACAGAAGGGCCTCACTAAGATAGATGCCTGGTGTTAGAGCCATGGGCTCAAGCTCAATGCCAAAAAGTGCATTGTCATCCCCTTTGGTTAAAAACTCTGTACCCATGAACTACCACATAGTCTCTCCTTTGATAATCACATCACCACAGTAGTCAGGAAATCCTTCTATGTGGCACACCTCATCATAAAAGGGTTCTTATCCAGGAAAAAAGATGTCATTGTTCCCCTCTATTCGACACTCATTAAATCATAGAGTACAATGTCCCTTTTGGAATGTACCTCTCAAGAGATCTGCAGCAGCTGGAAAGGCCACAGAAGTACCTCACAAAGAGGATTACTGGCCTCAAACAGATGGCATACACTGACCATTTCAAAAAACTCCAGCTTTACTCCATAGCATATCGCCTACTCCGAGATGTTCTATGCCTAATATATAAAGCTATGTAAAACCCAAAGCTGTTGGACATGCTACACCTAAAGAAATCCTAATCCCTCCATGCTACATGCTCTAGGGACCTAAACCTTGTCACCACAATAAATGGGACATGCTGAAGAGATAGATTTCTGTCCCTGAGACTTCTCATACTCTGGAACAAGCTACCCATCTATGTCAAGCAAAGTTCTTCATTAGCACTCTTCAAGAAAAATCTTGATGAGTGGATGGGAAATAGGAAATACACTCCAGGGATCACTTCTGTGGCTCTGCTCGACAGGGGCACAGGAAAATAACTTTCTTGGGTGGCATAAGCCAGGGAACCTTGTTGGCTAGGCTTACTTAGGCCCTTGGTCCGATAGCCTAGTACCTACCTATGAACCTATGAGTACTAAAAGTACTAAATATGCTACTTTAATATGCTTTAGCTGGAGAAAGGAAGAAAGGGGTGGATTGTGAAACTACATTTTAGATAAAAAATAAATGTAAGTGACAGCTGTACAAACAATAAGAAATGAGAGGTTTAAAAAGTTGAGGTATACATTTCATTTTTTATAAAAATCTGTATTTCTCATTTCTTTTCATAGCATGTTGGAATTTCAAATAAGACAGTTTTAGGTATGATGGTGACAAAAAACAGGCTACATTTTATTTGTAAAGTCGGTAGCTCTATCCTGTCATACTTATCCGTGTTCATCACGTTGACAATAAAGATGTATTATTCACTGTTTTACTGACTGCAAGGTAGCCAGCTTCATGGTATTTTATACAGCTAATTCCAAAACATGGTGCTATAAAACTAATAATAATCACTGGTTAGGTCAGGCAGAGGGATACCCTTACAGAACTTGTCATTTATCCAAAGATGTAACCCAGTCTGGTCTTAAAGAGTTCTCTGAAGATGCATTGCTTGGTTGCTACTGGGTTTAGAAAGCTATCAGTCATGACAGCTACCCTGTACAATTTTTCAGTGCAGGTGTAACTGGTTATGTGGTTATGTTTTTTTGTAGAATGGTAGATGTTCACAAGCACACAGTTCAATATGCCGTACTAATGTCATGGTTTCCAAAATGATGACATGACTTGTGGACATGTGCCATATCTATAACAGCTGGTACATTTTTGCAGACTTCAGTGTTTTACGTAGTGAGAAATTTGTTTCGTCACTTAATGTAATCATACATCAAGAGTTACAGGAAAAAAAAATACATACCTTAACTGGAAATACTGTAACAGAATCATGAATGCTTTTTGTTAGAAATAGTGAAAGAGAGATTATAATAAGTTTTTCTTTCCCACAGTGGCTTTTCATTTAACATTGATAATACCAGCAAATGGAAATTCCATCACAGCTGACAGCAAAGAGCTGCTTACAAAGCATAGTCAGTTTATTCATGAGTACAATAAAGAAGGTAAGCACTCTCTGCAGAAAAACTCCTCTTGCAGAGAAAATACAGAACTAAATATATTTCTTTGTGGGCTAACAAAGCCAGAATATATGGATAAATATAAACTATGCAGTGTATTAGATTGCTTTGGTAGCCATTGTACATTTTGACTCTTAACTGACAATAATTAAATGATTTATTGGACCAAAGATTTACGACTTGAGGATTTCAAGAAAGCTGTATTTTTCACAAAAGACAATTTGTTATTATAGTGAAGCATAAAAGAACCAGATGAACTGGGTTACAAGCAATGCTGATGCAGTAGAAACATTATTTCTTATAAAAAGGACATTTTACTACATTAGTTCTAACTGGTACTTATCATTGCTATATCAGCATTATAATTTCTAAAGGATGGATGAGAAATACAAGCCAATATTGTCCTAGGACCTGAGCCATGCCTTTTGGAATACCATTCTAGTTAGAAGTAACATCTGTGTTGCTGAAAATATCCAAAGTGGTCATGAGATGAAGTGGAGCAGAGCAGAGTTCAGCCAGAAAAAGCAGAGATAAGGGGAGGGAGGCAGTGACAAGGGCAGCACAAAGGTGAACTATGCCAAACAAGCACATGGAGTGACAGCACTAAAAAGAAGACACAGCTACTAAAGGATGCATTTAGAGCTTTGTTTTTCCTCATTTACTTTATTTAAGTGCTTTAATGCAAAGTTCTGTATAGTAATAAAACCACAAAGCAGTAAACCATATCAAATATATATTTTTAAAACTGTTCTCAGGTTAAACTATATGCCATTTAATAGAGCTATACTTTTAGCCAGTGTGACTATGAATTCTAGAGGAGTGATGCACAGTTGGACAAGGGTCAGCAGGCAGTCATTTGAAGTGCACTCTGATTTCCTCAGTAGCAGATCAGACAGCAGGTACCAAAAGCACTAGATAAGTTATCAACCAAAAATGTAAAATGCTAATATCGACACTACTAGTAGCCATTGTAAATCACATGTCACGTGGGTGATATGATAATAAAACAGTTAGCACACTGGCCGTGACATTTGGACTCACTGTTGGTCAGCCTCAAGTGCCAACAGGTAGCACACTCACCTTTACTGTAGAAGGTTGTGCATTGTATTCCCACACCAGGTAGATCAATAGCTAACTGCAGTGCAGCATAAGGGGGGTGCTGCATTCCTGAGTTTGTCTTCCTTCAGATGAGACTTTAAACCAGGGCTCCATCTACTTGAGTTGGTAGTAGCTCATTTAGATCTAAACTATCCTACAGCACCTATTACAAAGAGTAGGGGAACTCCGTTGATGTCCTGACCAAATTTCCCTTAGAAGTATATATACCACCTTGGGTCTCCCCTGAAAAGAGACCACAAGCCTAGTGGGTCTAACCCAGTAAACACAGGATCACTAAAATAAAGTTGCCCATGGTAAACTGTATTGTAGCAATTCAATGGATGTGTGATGCTTGTCGGTGTTTAGGATAACACATACTTATTCTGGGCAATGATTTGAAGATGATGATAGGATATACTTCTCAGCTGTGCAGATTTACACATAATGTCTAGATTTTTTATTTATATTTTTGGACTGTTCCTCATAAAATTTGTGATTTTCTAGAATATTACTGAGGATTCATTGAAGTCACTAAATAATGATAGACATTTGAGTTTCAGAGTTTATATCTGTCAGAAAATTCATGCTAAATCAAAATCTGTTATTATATTAACTTCCTGGGTTTGTAAAAACAATATTTAAAATCTGTCCTTGATTTTGGGCCTTTGTCACTCCAATTTTTTGGCCTTGTCCAGATTTCTTGCCCTAAGAGATTGAGAAGTCTGTGATAGCATAAGATAACTTCTGTTATTTGCTCCATGATTGACATCTAGAAACATCTCCTGGCCAGGCAGCTATAAAACAAGTATCAACTTTGTTTCCACCGTAAGTTACAATGGGAGACAGATGTAGAACTGACAACAGTTTCATAATTACATATATGGCCACACCTAACATCTTTCCTGAACTGACCTTTAGTTGTGTACTGCTCATCTACTCCCAGATGGTCTTCAGGCAGTCATCTTGGGGACAAGAGTTGTCATATGGTCCTCGGAAAAGAAAGGGTAAAATAAGTATCATATGCTTAACAATGCTGCTGCAACAACGTCCTTAGAATTTGTCCTCCAGAGGAAGCATAAATACCATAAAAAGCAGTGGGACTAAAACTGAGCATGGTGATGAATATCAGATGTACCTGCCTTTAACCATCTGAAGACAGTTCTCACTCCAGCTGCTGCAGGTGTCCAGCCAAGATGTCAGGATCCATTCTATTCAATGTTGACAAGGGATGGGATATAAGCAGTGATCACAAGAATCCTAATGAGAGTGGTCTCAGCTCTGATGTGTGGTGTGAAACCAGATGGCCAAAGCTCTAAAAGGTTTTCTGAGGTTAAACAAGAATTCCGTTGAACAAAGACTACCGTGTCTCTTAATTTAGTGAGTGAAAGGCAGGTTGAAGGTATGGAGGTGTGCTTAGACCATGCAAAGCTAAAGAAGACTTCTTGACAAGAGGGATATAGTAGGCTGTTTTAAAGAACATGTAGAAACATTTCTTCTGATAAAAATAGCATAACTTGAAAAATTATTGTTCCCAGGTTTTTCAATGATCTGCAGTAGATCAGCTAAACAGTTGAAACCAGCTTCTTGAGTTCTTCCTTGCCAATATTACAATAGCTCATTTAAAAACAGTGAAGAAGAATTCATCCTATATTATTAATTACATTTATATCAGGTTATAAATAGATAGGAAGATGTTAAGATATTGAAGGGGTATGGTAAGTAGCTTGAGAAGAAGATGGGGAGACAATGGAGTATAAGACAATTCAAAGGTTAGCAGTGGACAGGATACAAAGGTTAGCTGATGCACAGAAGATAAGAGAGACTAATGCATATTTAATACTGACTCAGAAACAAGCTAAGGAGTTCATGTATGATCCCCCTGGGAAATTGGAAAAGTCAAATGAAAACAGAGAATGATGGTGGACAGCAAGATGAACAAGGGGGGAAGAGAAAAAGAACAAAGTGTGGTGGGCTGTTAGATTGGAGGAAAAGGCAAGAAGGATCCTAAGAAAAGATGAAGGTAATAGGTCCATTATGGTATGGCAGTGAGTTAGCCCAAATTATAGATCAAGCAGTAAAAGCATAGGCAGGGTACTGATGATAGCTGAGTCTGTCATAAAAGATAACAGAACTGTATGTTTCACTCAATTGATGTCTAAATGATTCAGAAAGATCAGCAGTTTGCATTTATTTTTTACATAGACTGATCAGTTTCTACATCTAGAGTAGAATGGGATAGGTCTCTGGTAAAAGTTATAGATTAGGAAGAATCAGGTCATTTCACATAGGAAAACATCAGGCAGAGTAATATTCTGGACTGAAATCTCACTAGTTCAGGTGATGTTCTGAATGTAAATATAAGATCTCCATTGACCAGTAGTGGCCATACCACAGTCTATTTTACCCTAGTCAGATCAAGCAAAATCTGAATGAGATAAGACAACAGACTGGGACTACCATATGCTGCAGTGTGATCATTAGGAACTGCATGTGTGGAAGAAACTGAGGAAGTGGATGGAGCAAACAACATATCAATAAGATTTAGAAAAAAGACAGTATTCATTAATAGGAAAATAGCATTCAAACATGGAATGAAATAGGAGAAAAGAAAATAAGGAGGCCTTTCTGGAAACAGAGGGATACATCTAAGCAGATGAGAAATGTTGTCACCAGTTTAGAATGGAAACTAGCCCAAAGTTAAGCAGGGAGTGAGAGAATTTTCCGATATATTCCAGAAAGGAATAGGTAGAACACAAACGTAAACAGAGTGATCAAATTTGGAAAGGCATTATAAGCCAAAAAAGGGGCATTGCTGAAGTGCTAAACAATTTCTTAGACTCGATATTATAGGGAAAGCAGAAAAAGGATGGGAGATTAAATAGATGGATGGATAGATAGATATATAGATAGGTAGACAGATAGATAGATATATAGGCTAGGAGAGGAGGACATGGTAGTAACAGAAGGGCAGGATTATAAAAGGACACTTTCACAGACCTTAAATTGCATACAAATCAGAGTACTCAAAATCTAGTAAGTAGCCTGGCAGAACAGCTCATATCCAATCCATGCAATGGAAGGTGATGGACAGAATCTAGGAATGAAGCTTGAGTCCTTTCAGAAGTACACTCAGGTTCCTTACCTAAGTCAGCATGACTTCACTTCCAAGAAGCACTGCCAGTAAAATTGTTTGCAGTTGTGTGGCTGGGTGAAAGCAGAGCTGGGTGAAGAAGTGACAATGGACATGGCCAGTGTGGATTTCATTGATTTATTTTACTTGACATGGAACTGAAAACTGTTCAAGCAGCTGAAAGGATTAGGAGTTGGGGCATAAATGTCTGAACTAAATTAGGAAATGGCTAAGAGGAATGATTCAGAGGTTACCACACAGGTGGAGTCTATCAAAGGGAAGGGAAGAAACACAAGGAGTGCTACAAGCATCACTAATGGGGCTTACACTTTTCAGCATGCTTGTTTTTTCACATCTCAAGGAGAGTTTTAACTGATGTAACCTAGTTTGAGAAAGCAGAAAAAAAAATGTAGGCAACAGTTTTAGATAGTGAAAAAACCTAAAAATACCACTACCAGTCTTTTAAAGGGGAGAGGAGTAATGGCAATTAAATTTAAATGGGATGGCTCCTTCTAGTGTCCTTTGCTTAATATGCTCTATGTAGGAGGTGCCCCAGGACATCCTCATTAGGTGAATTTTGTGGCATTTCCTGAGGCATCCACCCAGTACCTTGTATACCTTTTGTGAGAAGTGTCCAGGGATCATCTTCACTAAGCTTCCAAAGCATCTGAACTGAGCTACGTTCACTAAAGTTGGAGGAATGGAATATTTTCTCTGAGATCCTCCAGAAGTGCAAATCTCCTCAAGCTACTCGATGAAACAACCACATTTCCACAGCTGGAATGCTCACTTTATCCATTCTGTAAATACATAACATTTATGAAAAGATCCAAGCATCACCTGACTAACAGATCATCAGCATATGATTCATCTGTTGCTTTGCCACAACAAACAAGTACAATGTCTGTAGTATTGTTGCAGCAGTTGTCATCTACTGGTCAGTCTCCTGATTCCTTCTACCATTATTCAGCTATAAAAAAGTAATTATACTCTTCAAGTAATTTTGGTATACTTTTTTGAACATTGACCTTATTTCTGTGTTTTTTTGGTCATTGTTGGACTTTTCTGGTGTAATATAATTAAAGTCTTCATCTTGGACTAGCTACTTCCATCTAGTCTATAGTAAACTCTTTTATAGACACTATGTCCTGTGAGTTGGCGGTGCCAGTTTTCATCCTATTGACTTCAATCTCAAGCTAATCTGGTACATGAAGATGAAACCTTCAAATTCCAAAATAGGGTCTTCCTTTTTAGTGCTCCACTGTTGCAAGCTGCCACCTAACCTATTTAATTATATCAGCTGTGCAAAAACGTGGCAGAAGCAAAGAACTGCCATGCTTTTGGGGTAACCATGTGTATGCCAAAGAGCTATGAACAAGTATAAAACAAAGTAAAACTGCAAAACCTTCCTGCGGTACAGATAAATGAGACATCCAGGACCGGACAACTGAATATAATTTATTAGATGTTAAGCGCTTTCATTCAGAATAATAATAATAAAAAAAAAAAACTTCAGCAGAACAATGCACTTACTCAATGATTCAGTTAAAAACCTTATTTATAAGGTCACATGACTAACCTAGTCCAATCAAAATTTCATACCTCAGAAATAATACTCCCATAACTTAATTACCATAATTATGTTAAAATATATATAGTAAATCTATAAAAAATAATTTAATATATAATATATTTATACCTCATAATATTTTAATTTTAAAATGCAATTAATATAACACAATTCATTTGAACCAGGAAAACTTGTGGCATTTTAAATGAACTGCTACCACAACTCTGTACTTTGCACACATTAACCAATAAATTCACCCTGAGGTTCCAATGCCACCTGTTCTAGAATAAAAAATAAAATTGCATACCCTACATTTAATTCAATGTGTTTAAGTAATGTATTAGTATTTTTCTTTTTCCTGATATAATTATGTTTGTATATAAATTCCTTTAATTTCCTGTTAGTTTTCCTGACATAAAATATTAAACACAACTTGAATTGGGCTAAATACACTATATGCCTAGAATCAGAGGAAACATGACCTTTAGGATAAATAGTTTTACCCCTTATCAAAACAAACTTTGTCTTTAAAATATAAGGACACTGATGGCAATGACCACATTTATACATGCCAGTCTTTTCCTCATGCCTTACTTTTGAAAAAAACTTGTAACAGGTTCTCCAAATAGTTCTTAAAACACCTATCCTTTCTATATGTGATCAGGGTTTTTTCTTTTTCTTTAAACCACACACAATTGTTATATAAAATGTCAGAAAATGGACCATTATCTACAATGAACACAGTAACAAAAGATCTGACATATTTCTTCTTCTTCCATTAAACCATACTATCCCTTATTTCCTAATATTACCTATTCCTCCTCTTGACAATGATGACTTCTAAAATTGAATTTACAAAACAATGTGGGTATCCCCTTTATCAAACATATCTGCTACAAACACAACAAACTAAAAACTAAAAAAACGAAATTGAAACTTTAAATGACAAACCACTGCTGGAGCACACAAGAAACTGCAATAGTAATAGTAAGCGCTTTCATTCTTTATTTAAAACCAGAACTTCATCAGACTACAAATTGGACTTATTCTGTAAGAGATTAAATACAATAAAATAGTTCACCTTGTGACAAATTCAACCAATAAACAATTACAACTTATGTGCCTCAAGAAAACACTTAATGTTAATAGACTCGTTTAGACCCTGAGCCCTGTTGGCTCAAAGTCTAATCTGCCAAATTGATTTGAGGCACTCCAACAATGCTTTATCTTATTAAAGCAATTTCAACTTTCCTTATGTGAGCATTCATTTTTATTACAATGCATTTTCTACAAGTCAGACAGTAAATCTCAGAAAAGTTTAAATGCATCATTAAATGTAAATTGTATAAATGTGTCAAACTGTACTTCTACCCTAAAGGCACCAGTAAATGTATAGTTTAAAGTTAAAAATTTGGTAAAGCAGTCTAAAAAATGGTGTTCTAGAAATGTTCATTTAAATTTCAACATTATTAGTTAAGGAATGTTAAATCTTTCTAGACGTAAAAGGATTAAATCACAGACACAGACTGTAACACTTTCTCAGGATTTGCAGAATGAGTAGGTTTCTATCAGTATGGTTTCAGACTTAAATAACACAAATTTTTGTATACATTCTTCAGAAATCACTATAAATGCTACAGCAAGTCAGTATATGTAACATGCAGATTTCCAGACAAGACATGAAGCAAATATTTGCAATGTCTCAAGTTCACATTATTTTAAATACAGATGTTCACAATGTAATACATTCTAGTTTATTGTTTTCTGAAGCCAGTGCAAATGTTGTACAGAGTGGGTATAAGAAGGACTGGAGTGCAGATTTTGATCAGTTGGATAAAGTAAATACAAGTATAAATGATATACAGACCAGAGCAAAATAAATAAAAATGCATACTTTAGCACAAGTCAATGTTACTAGTACTGTTTCAGGCAAAATAAAGAAGAAATGCATAGCATAGTTCAAGTCAGTGCTGTTGCTAGTTCTCTAAAAAGGATTTTCAGTTTATCTGTAAAGGGTATGGCAGACCAGCACCAAACCAGATTATTTATCTGTCATTGTTTAAGGTTGAAAAAAATAACATTTCATTGTTTACAGAAAATAAATTATGGAATAATGTACTGATTAATACAGACATATCAATTTCAGTTACAAATAGACCTCTACTAGAGGACATGGGTGCAGCTATGTCAGGATTTGGAGGCTCAAAGGTTAGAGCAGTGAGCAGTTCTTGATTGTAACATTTCTATGCTAGGTATGAACATGTCATCAGAATTACATGCTATTTTAGACTTGAGTAACAAGATGTTTTGGAAAAATAAAACTGTAACAGAAGAGTAATGCACACAGATGACACTTGTAAGAATATGTGCACAGTAGATTGTACAAATGTACAGAATTTGAAGAATTGGTTCTGACAATAGCACGCAGATTTATGGGATAAAGACAAAATAAATTCCAGTTTGGCTGCCGCAGCTGAAGTGCAAGCAGTCGAGTTACCACATTTTTCAGAAACAGTATCTTATTCTCAGAAAAGGTAAGACAGACTGGGAATGGCCAGTAAGAAAAAAAGGTAACAGTTTCAGACTAGTATGCATTTACCATTCTGGAAGCATATGCTGTTTAGGGTAGACCAGAAATGACAGCCAAGTTAATAATATACAGAATAAAAGGGTTTACAGTTACAAATCTGGAATATGAATTTTTTGTGTTATTGTTTTGTTTGGCAGACAATGTTAAGACCTTTGAATTAAGGTAGTAAAATGTTGCAATGCATAAATATCTTGAAAGAGACAGAAAAGCATTTATAGATATCCAATGATGGTTTGGTAGTTGACAGAATGTAGAATTTAAAGTCAATGCTACATTTTAAAAGTGACAATACCATCAAAAGTTTAGTTTCCATGCAATAAAAGAGTGTATCATAAAGATTATGTGTCATTAAAGCCACAGGTTCAAAACTTCACATACTTGTATAAAGGACAGACAAGTAAAGTTCCAGAATCAGATCAGTTCAACTCTAGTAATAAATATGTGTACATAAATGGTTCAAGATTGTATATATTTCATGCAGACATTGCAGTTTACCAGGTACTTATATAAATGAGTTATCAGCTTACAGGTCAGCTCAGTGAGTTGAATTAAAGGCAGTACTGTATGCCATAAAACAGTATGGTAAAGATCAGTGTAATACTATCAGTGACAGTTTTATGCAGTAACAGTTCTTACTATTTATCTCTAAGAAAATCAGAGATAGTAATGATCAATCCTTGCAGCAGTTTGTGGTACTGAAGGAGGTAAATGACATCAAACAACTAAAGCTGTGTCAGAGACCTGCATATTGAAGAAGTTCTTTTGTAAACTATGACCTGAGGGTCACAGCGTAAATGTAAAAAGTTTAATAGTTAAGGTTAATTTTATAATGGTGCAAAATGCAAATATTAATCTGGTGCCAGATTACTACTATAGTGTAATTTCAGTTTATGACAGAAAAAACAATGCCATTGAGGTTTCTGTTTGATTTAATAATAACGTTACAGTCGTTCCATTTCACTGTAGTACATTATCAGTTCACTTATAAATGTGCAAGCATGAATTTATTAGTAACATAGGTCTATTTCACTCAAGTACATTATCAGTTTGCTTAAGGACTTACAAGAGTTTATTAACAGTGTATGTTTATTTCATGCAGAAAATGTAAATAAAGTCAAGGCAACAATAATTGTTAAACCTGCAAATGCTATTTTAAGAACCTAATACTGCTCTTGTTTGTGCTTTGCAGATTTTTCTACAAAAATACATGCTGTCAAGTTTGGATATTTAAATAATTTCCAGTTTGATTTTCCAGAATGCATGTTTAAATACAGTCAAGAAAAAATATTACATCAGCCACCCAGCCTTGCACAAGAGATGGGGAAAGGGGGGAGGGTTGGAAGGCTAAGTATAAAAGAAAAGAAAACTTGGGAGTTTAAGGCAGCCCTTCCAATGCTTTAAGAAGGTGGCTTGGCATTTCACAGCTTTTTCAATCTCTGTCTTGTAAGGGTTTTCTTGGATCTGTGATATCACACTGGAAGTTTGGAGGTCTGTCATCTGCTTTGGAGATGACGTTTTCTGACACATTGCTGTTAACTGAGTAATGCCCTTTACACTGGTATTTTGGAGAGTCTGAAGTTCTTCAAGTCTTTACTGTAGGTTTTTCTGAAGTAATGTTCTGAAGGAACACTGACACTGTTGAAGTGTTTTGAGACTTTACTGTAGGTTTTTCTGAAGTAATGTTCTGAATGAATACTGCTGCTCAGTGTAATGCATATAGTCTGACTGCTGATAAGGTTGCTGTGGGAGTTTGGCACTTAGTTTTACTGCAGATATTGCACACATCGATGCTGGCTCAACATTGTAAGAATTGACAGGACTGTAGAATGCTGGAATAAACTGGAAATAACTGGAAGAAACTGGAATAAGACTGAAATTAATGTCTTTATGTGTTAATTACCCAAACTTGTGTTGAACAGGTGCCAGTCTATCTTTTATGGGCTAAATCTTCTCATACCTTTTAAAATAAAGCCTGCACACACTGTAGTTTGGTTAAGAATGCTTTATTATGTACAGTGGGGGTAGATGTCAACAACATCTATGAAATCTTAATGTCCATAGCTTCTGCACTCATTATACTGCCCAAAATTCTGTTCTGACAATGTAACAGTGTTGATAACTGGGTCTGTAGTTTCTGCACTCATATTCTGATAGTAATGTCTGTAGCTTCAGCACTATCCTCCTGAATAATATCAAAGTCAAGTCAAAGAAGATTTTATTGTCATTCAGAACTATACAGCAGTGTAGCTGAATGAAATTACAATGCTTCATTTTTAATGCAGGAAACAGTTGCACATATAGATAGAGAAAAATTAATAAAATATCACAGTAGAATTTAATAAGTAGCAATTTGTAAGTAAAGTAGGGCAGCAGTGACCCACACCCATCCCAGAACAGGAGACAAGGAAGACAAGGAACAATATGAAGGTAATATTGTCAAAGTAAAATTGAAACAGTAGCAGCATATCTATGATTAGACTGAATTATTGCACAGTTTGTATATTGCACTTTACAGTCCTTCAGTGTGTAGGTGAGCCACCTTGTATTGCACTTAGTTATTGCATATCCATAAAATAAGCCCCTTGATAATCTAGTTATGTAACAGATGTCATGTTTCGTTATTCCAAAGAGTTCAACAGTCTAATGGAGAGCGGAAAGAAACTGTTTTTTAGACTGGTGGTCTTACAATGCAGGCTTCTATATCTCCTGCCAGAGGATAGGTGAGTGTACAGACCATTGGCAGGATGTGTTGGATCGCTGGAAATCTTTTTGGCCCTGCCTATGGACTGGCATTTGTGTAGATCTTCCAGAGGAGTAAGGGAGGTGCCAGTGATTCTTTTTGCTGACCTTACAACTCTCTTGAGAGCCTTCCGATCCTCATTATTACAGCTCGCATACCAGACTGCAATACTGTTGTTCAGGACACTTTTAATGGTGCCCCTATAAAAGGTCTAAAGTGTGGAGCTTGCTAATATTGCCTTCCTAAGTTTTCTTAGAAAGTGCAAGCATTGCTGAGCTTTTTTAACTGTGCTGGATACATGGACAGACCAGGATAAGTTATCCGTGAGATGAAGACCCAAGAACTTTGTACTCTTGACCCTTTCCACTGTCATCCCTTTCATCACTAGAGGTTTATGTGGTACTTGAGATCTTCTGAAATCAACAATCAACTCCTTTGTCTTGCTGACATTCAGTGCTAGATTGTTGTTGCCACACCAGACCAGTAGTTGATAAATCTCATTCCTGTAGGCCTCCTCCTCTCCATCTCTGACCAGGCCTATAATAGTGGTGTCATCCACGAATTTGATGATCCTATTCATCTCATGTGTGGCCATGCAGTCATGTGCCAGCTGAGTGAAAAGGAGAGGGCTTAAGACACACCCCTGTGGTACTCCTGTGTTCAGGAGGATACTTCCAGAGCTGCTGTCTCCCACATGAACCTTTTGAGGCCTTTCAGTAAGGAAGCTCAGAATCCAATTGCATAAATGAGTCTATGTCCAGTTGAATAGCTTCGATATCAGATACTGACAGATGACAGTGTTGAAGACAGAACTGAAATCGATGAATAGCAGTCTTGCATAGCAGTTTTTGCCTTCTAAGTGGGTCAGTGTTTCATGGAGAGCTAGTGAGATGGAATCCCCTGTACTGCGGTTTGTCCTGTATGTGAATTGCAGTGCATCCAGTGACACAGGTAAGATTGAGGCTATATGATCTTTGACCAGCCTCTCCAGGCACTTCATTACCATCAAGGTTCAAGCAACTGGTCGGTAGTCATTCAGAGTTGTTGGCTGTGGTTTCTTGGGTAGAGGAATGATAGTCATCTCCTTGAAGCATTTTGGAACACTAGCTAGATGGAGTGAAGTGTTGAAAATGTCAGTGAGTACTGGAGCCAGTTCTGTCACACATTCCCTTAGTACCCTCCCCATGATGTTGTCAGGGCCAGCTGCTTTCCTCGGGTTGACACGTTTTAGGGTTCTGGTGACATTCATTGTATTGAAGCTCAGCACCGCTGCATCCTTCAGGGATACTGCATGCTGTTGTTTTGTTGTCAGCATCAAACCTACTGAAGAATTTGTTCAGTTGGTTCAGAAACTCGAAGCTATCATCACATGACGCTGATGTAGGTTCATAGGTTCATAGGTAAGTACTAGGCTATCTGCCCAAGGTCATTTATAAACCTAGCCAGAATGTGTTGGCTTTCACCACCTCCTTAGATTAGTTCCCTATGCCTCTGTCCAGCAGAGCCATTAGTTCCCTGTGCCACTGTCCAGCAGAGCCACTGCAGTAATCCCCAGGGTAAATTGTCTATTTCCCATCCACTTGTCAAGGTTTCTCTTGAAGAGTGTTAGTGAGGGGCTCTGCCAGATGTATATTAGAATCCTGTTCCAAAGCATGGGGAGTCTCTGGGATAGGAATCTATCCCTCCAGCATGTCCTATTTATCGTTGTGGTGAGGTTTTTATCTCTAGAGTGTGTGTCTCTCCGGGATTTGTTTTTTTTTTTTTTTTTTACGTGGAGCATGTCCATCAATTATGGGTTGGACATGGCCTTGTATGTCAGGCAGAGATCACCTCTGAGTAAGTGGTATGCAACCGAGTACAGCTGGAGTTTCTTGAGTGGGCTGCATAGGGCATCTGTTTGAGGCCAGTAATCCTCTTGGTGAGGTAATTTTGTGGCCTTTCCAGCTGTTGCAGGTGTCTTGTAAGGTACATCCCAAATGGGGCGTTGTATTCTATGATGGGTCTAATGAGTGATGAGTAGAGAGGCACAATAACCTCTTTTGTTCTAGATGCGAACCCTTTTGTGATTAGGTGGGCCACATAGAAGGATTTTCTAACCACCCTGGCAATATAATTATCAAAGAAGAGATTACTATCTTCTTGGGTCCCCAGATCCCTTATCACATTTTCAGTATTTAGGGGACTACCACCTATGCGGTAGTTTGTGGGTACTTTGTTTTTTCCAATGGGGATGACTATGCACTGTTTGGCATTTAGCTTGAGACCATGATTTTGACACCAGGTATCCGTCTCAGTGAGACCCATCTGGAGGGTATCTGTATCAGCTGGAGAATCAGTTATGGCCCCTAGTTTGCAGTCGTCTGCGAACTTGGTCAGCCATAGTCCTCCTATGCTTGCTTGTACCTCTGAGAAGTATATACCGAACAAGAGGGGTCCTAGGACTGAGCCCTGGGGGATGCCACTTGTAACCGGTTTAGAGTCGGACATAGAGCCTGCAACTCTTACCATGTGGGTTCTATCCATGTGCCAGTTGGCAACCCATCTCGTGATGTAGGGGTTTATGTTCAAGCTGGTGAGCTTGTCTATAATGCTAGAATGGGGAATGGTGTCGATAGCCTTTGTGAGGTCTGGGTAGGCTGTGTGGACCTCCTTTCCCTCATCTAATGCCTTGGTAACCATCTCAAAGAAGTCCACCAGGATTAGGAGGCATGATCTGCCCTTAACAAAGCCAAACTGGGTAGGGTCCAAGGTTTGGAGGTTCCCAATGTCTCTGTTAATTAGTTCCATGATGATGCATTTTATAGCCTTGTAGACCAGGCTAGTCAGGCTTATAGGGTGATAGTTCCTGGGGTCTGTTGTGGCTCCACCTTTGTGGAGCGGGATAACTGTTGCTGTGCATCACTCTGTGGGTACATAGCCTGTAGAGAGGCTGAGTTTGAACAGTGTGTTTAGGTGAGGGGTTAGTTCATTTTGGAGCTCTTGTAAGACACAGCCTGGGACACCGTCCAGTCCCATAGAAACTGTGTTTTTGGCTTTGGATAGGGGTGTTTTAACCTTCTGGTATGGTTATGGGCCCTATAGGGGGTGAGAGGGGGGTGAAGTTTGCACTGAACCTGTCTGCCAGAATGTTTGCAATATCAGTCGGTTCAGTGTATTTTGTGCCATTCTGCACTAACTCAGAGCAGATCTGAGAGTTTCCACTTAGGTTCTTGACATAGCTAAAGAACCCTTTGTGGTTATTTTTGGAGTCATTGGCAATTTTTCTTTCAAAACTAGCCTTGGATGATTTAATGAGGGATCATAGTTTCTTGCTTATACTGATCAGGGATGTCTTTCCTTCTTGGGATTTTACTCTTTTCTGTACTAGTTTCCTCCTTCTGTTGTATAGCTTGTTTATGGCAGGGGTCCACCAGACTGGTTTCCTTTTCTTGGAGGAGTGAGTCTTGGTTTTGCTTGGGATAGCATGATCCATGCATTCCTGCAGATGCTCATAGAATGCCTTTGTAAAGGTTTCAGCATCTTGGACAGCATTGTCCTTTAGCATGGGGTTGTGAACCTTTCCACCTCGGTCTTAAGTAACGTGAAGTTTGCTTTTGAAAAGTTTTTCATGGTGATTTCCTTGATTGGGGTTGGGGGCGGAATGTGGCTTGTAGACGGTGATGGTTTGAATTCCTTTCCATAGTTGTCTGGTATCCTGATCCTAAGTGCTTTTGGATTTTTGGATTTTCGGATCTTTTTCTTTTTCTTTTCTTTGATACCTTGTTTTGGCTTGGCTCTGGCCAAACGCTTCCATATATTGGGATTTGAAACCTGCATTTCTTATTTTCAAGAGCTCGTACACCTCACTAGTTAGACAAGGTTTTTGATTTGCCCACATGGTGATGAGTTTGGTGTTTGTTACATCCTCCACACACTTAGAAATGTAAGCTGTGACTGATTCAGTGTATGTGTCCAAGTAAACATGGTTGCTTGTCACAGCAGCCTCTCTAAACACTGACCAGTCTGTACAGTCGAAGCAGTCTTGTAAAGCTGAGATTGCTCCCTCAAGCCAGATCCTTATTTGTTTTCTAGTCAATGTACTGGTTTTTAGTATGGATTTATAAGCTGGAACCAGCATGATGGCTAGGTGGTTAGAGCTCCCTAAATGTGGATAAGGTTTTGCTTTATATGCACCTTTGATGTTAGTGTAGACCTTATCCAGTACATTTACCTCCCCACTTGTGGCAAAGTTTACATGCTGGTGGTAGTGGGGTAGTACAGTCTTTAGGTTAGCCTGATTGAAGCCTCCTGCAATTACTACTGCATGCTCTGGATTTCTGTTTTGCAGGTCACTTATAGACTGATATAAGACTTAAGACTGATATAATGAATCATTAATATTCTGGAATGCTTGATATTTGACCTGACTTCTGCACTCCTATTCAAGTGTCTGTACTTCAATGTCTTTCTGCATATCATTCCAAACAAACTAACTGACTATATCTGAAGTATCTCCTAGTAATACCCCTGTAAATGTCTACACACCTCCTTAACCTTGGATCACAAGCCTTGTACCATACAAACAAAATGTGTTTGTACTCAAATGTACTATACATTCTGTTCTTATCAGTATTCTTGACTGAAAGTTATTTTCAATGATTGAAAGTGGATTTACTGAAACTGTACACACACTGTGAAGGTCTGCTTTAATATGGCTGCATTTCTAGACTTATGCAAAGAGAAGACTGTATTTTGTCGAACAAAATACATTTAAATGAAACTTGATCTTACAGTCACATTCACCCCTCTCCTGTAACTTCTACTTCCCCATATCACTACTAACCTGTCTTTGCAGTATTGTGCCTTGCTAAAGCTTCTTTAAAGATAGTTGCCTAAGAAAGCATGATGGTGTAATATATATTATTCTATTAACTTTTTAAGTTTATAAGAACAATATTTAAAGTCTGTCCATGATCTAGAGTTTCATTCCCCATTATTTTTTACTTTGTCTATAATAATTTTGCCAAGTTGTTGAGAGTATGCCTACTGGAGTTGTCTTTGTATAAAAAGGCACTGCGTTATATTCAGTCACACTTTACTGGAGTTGTCTTTGTACAGAGAGGCAGAGGCACTAAGTATATTCAATCACTCTGTTCTCCTTAAGGCCTTTGTCAAGAGACACTTTACTGAGAAACCTGTTTCTATGATTACAGAATATCCCAAACATAGACACTTTATTGTGTATGCTGTTAATGTGTTACATATATGTTATATTGCATAGTGTTATGCTGTGTTGTATATACAGTTTTTCAATACGCTGAAATCTAGTTAACTGTAAAGGAGATGCAGAAAGGTAAAGTATTAGAGAATGACAATACAATACCTTTTGACATCTGCTACATACCAATATTTGTTTGGAAGATTACAACTAAAACTGATAGATGCATGTGTGAATTTACAAACAAGATGCCTGGCACTGAAGTGTGGACATCCAACTCTCCCTTAACTCAAGTTTGTTCTCATATTTCTGCACTCATACTGGCTTTTTCACCTTGCTGTAAAACAATATTCTTAATAAGTCATATTTTGAACCAGCAATAAATTAACATAGAATGACTGTGTCTGTAAATGATAAAAAAATCTTGATGTAAGGATAATTTTTAATTCCATTTGATTAATCTGTGTCCATGCTGAGCGCGGGCATAATAGATTTTGGGTTACATAGGAAACTCTGAAAAGGCTTCTGAGAATTTGTGTATACCTGAATAGGTTAAGGGGTTAGAAAACCATTTAAGATTCTTATTTAGACAACCTTGCTTTAAGTACTTGCTTTTACTGAACATTAACACTTGCAGCTTAGAAAGGTTTGCAGCTTAACCAGAATGAGGTAATTGGAATGGACTATGTGTAGCACCAAGACACTATCTTTTGGAAGGGTAAAAGCATATTCATTCACTTAATATTATGTGTTCAGCATTTACTTTTTTTTGTTGAGTAACGCTTCAGGTAGTGAGTAAAATGTAAATTATCAGCCACCATATCTGTGGGTTATATTTAAATTTAACAAAAACTAATAGGATAAAATTTTGTAATTTAATAAATTATTTGAAGTATGAGCTGGGGCTTGGCATTTTTGTGCATTGTTTTATTTTTTAGCCCTATTTTATTATATGAAATACTGATGTGTATGTTTCTTTTTTGGCAGTAATACTGCTAGACTGACTTTCTGAGTATGCTGGCCTTTGATTAGAGTAAATTACTTAAATAATGACAGTGACAATGATTAAATTAAACTTGTTATGAACCATCAACTCAACTCTCTTGGTATAAAGATACAAAGCTCTGACTACAACATAAGCAAAGTGAGATTGATTAGTGGCTCAATCTCTTGCTGGAGTTGGTATTAGGTAGGAGAGGTGTGATATGAATTTGCTTGTCTACTAATCGGAAGGAAAGAGGGATGCAGTAGTGTACTGCATTCCCAGGGTGCACTGTCCTCTGGTCAAATCTTTGGGAGACACCAGAGACTCCATTGGACTGACGACTTTAATTGGACGGGAGCATCCTGATAGTCTTTTACTCACAGAAGTAGGTGACACATGTCAGCTGCATGCTAAACCCCTAAGTTGTTACTGGTTATGTGCAGTGAGATTATGGCTCTAAACAGTAAAATCTATACCATTCCAGATGGTTGTTTCAGTGGCAGTACCTCTCAGTCTGCTCTGACCAGAGTGTATGGGAAGAAGTGAGTCAGTTGACCGAGAGAGGGTCAGATGATTGACAGGCATTGGCTGCAAAAAAAAAAAAAAAAAAAAATCAGAAAAAAAAACTTATGAACCTTCATTTTTATGACTCACATAGTGTTAATCTTAGTAATTGCATAATATTTGCTTTGTATACTTTCATTAGATGGAATGGATCATGAGATACTAGAACTTACTTACAAATGAATTATGTCTGTAATGAATAAGTAAGTTCTAGTATCTCACGATCCATGCTATCAAAGGAGACTATATACATTCCTCCGGGTCTACTTGATAACACCGACATGCCAAAACACTGACAACGAAATAACCGACATGACAAAACCGAAAAAAAAAGAAAATTCAAAAACATGAAACTTCACATGTCCGACAAACCACAATCTCGACAATCAACAAAACAAATACCTTTCCCGAAAAACACACACACAACACAAGCACACCAGAAACCTTACAAACACACTAAATCTTGCATACACAACTATCTATGCACTAACCTTAACCTAAACCCTAACCCTAAGGTCTGTCACTATCGCACACGTACCTTAGCTGCACCCTAACTCACTTAATCCGCCCCTAACCCTTAACTCTGTCAGTATTCCACACTTACCTTACCCGCACCCTAACCTTAACTCACTTAATCCACCCCTAACCCTCAAGTCTGTCACTATCGCACACTTACCTTACCTGCACCCTAACCCTAAGTCACTTAACCTGCCCCTAAACCTAAAGTCCGCCACTATCGCACACTTACCTGACCCGCACCCTACCCTAACTTCTGTCACTATCACACACTTACCTTACCCACACCCTGACCCTAACGTCCGTCCCTATTGCACAGTTACCTTAACATGTCAGTGTTCTCAGCATCAGGATTCTCAACTGTCGGTCTTCTCCATTGTTGATCTTCCGGTGTTAGTGTTCTCGTCGGCGTTTAGAACTTTCGGTGTTTTCAGGTAGACCCGTTCCTCCACATGCTATATCACCATGTCAAAAAACTGGGGCAGTATTTTTGGACTGAATATCTGTGAAATTCCTAATATTTCCGCTGGTGGACACTGAAACATCCCTCTGCAATGGATGGTTAATGCTTCACATGCCTTCAGCTCCTCTAAGGTAGGCAGTCCATGCATCCCTCTTGATTCCATGTATGGATGTAACAAATCTATTAACTCCCATATGATGCTTTTATCTAGACAGTAACAAGTGACAATGTCATGGTTATACAGGTGATGGTATGTCAGTTACTGACAAGAGCAGTCTGTGACTAGGAGGATGAAGACATGCAGCATTGTGGACAATAACACATAGCCGGCCCTCGCCGTGCTCCCCCCTCATCATCATTATCATCATCAACCCCCTTTTCCCATATTCTACATGGGTTGGGTTGGCACATCAGCTGTTGCCATCTTTGCCATCTTTCTCTGTTCAGTGTCACTGTCCTACCTTCTTTGATGGATATTTATGATTGTCACAGGTCTTCTCTCACAAAGTCTATAAATCTCTTTGCTGGATATGGTGTTTTCACTTGCCTTCTTCCTCTCCCAAATCATCTTCACCAGATTATCTTCTGTTTTTATGCACACATGCCCTAGCCAACATAATCTGTTCTTTTTGATCTTTCCTGCAATTGGAGCTACTTTGGTTTTTGCTCTGATGTCACCATTTATTCATCTGTCCCATGATGTACAGCCTACCACCCATCTCAGGCAATTCACCTCCATCACCTTTAGTTGCTTCAATTGCTCTGCCTTCACTACCCAGGTTTCTGTACCATACAGTAGTACGGTCACCTCACTGTTTTGTACCCCTTGATTTTCATCTTCTTTGGCAATCATCTGTCACAGCTTCGGCCACTAACACATGTTGCCCTACTAATGCTGACAATACTTCTGGCATCACAAGGTGAGTAAAGTTCCTATGTACTGGAAAATGCAGATATTCAAAATGCATGAGCACTGTGTCTTTTCATGTTGAACTGTTTAGATTTTTGGATTGCTCTGCTGTATTTGATCTTGCCTTTTGCAAACACAAAGGCTCTCATTAGTATGTTGGCACTCATCTGCATGCCGTTATGAAGTCATTTGCATAGCAAGCGTACTACACTAGTTCGTGCATATCACAGTCCTTCTTAGGTCTTTTAATCACCCTCTTCCTTTGCATCAGAAAGTCATTTCTATAGCATACTACAATATTTTGTGCATATCGCAGTCTTTCTTCTTGGGTCTTTCAATCACCCGCTTCCTTTGCATCACCACTTTCTGCATTATTTCATGTAATGCTCTGCACCAATTGTTTCTGAATACCCTAATGGTTTCAGCAGCTCTTTGACACTGACAGCAATTAATATATTATTCCATCACTTTTTGTTAGATATTAGCCAAACTATTTATTTTTCTTCCTGAAAATAGATATTTACCTCTTGTGCAGAAATGACTTTTGTAGAATAATCTACCATTTTAGTCTACTCTGCATGTGGATTTGGCTCTTAGCATTAAAAGACTGTATTAAGTATTTCTGATTCCATGGTAAAATAAGCCTCAGTTCCCTCTATTTCTTTCATTGACTTATTGGCTTTTGTCTAGTGTGTTTGAATAAGAGAAGATAAAAGAACACCTTTAACAAAAGACTGAAGCAGAATGCAAGTTGTGTGCATCCCATCTTTATGCTCCTCTTGCCTGCTGGTAAGCCTATTAGTGAGCTGTCCTCACCACTAATAAGCTCTTAAATAGAGCATTTCAAGTAAATTTATTATACAGATTCAGCATCCAACATTAGTTTTATTAAGTGCTTCTCCTGTTAAGAAGCATTCAACTTGTCCTTGCCAGGGAAGAAAAAAATCAATAAATCTTGTAAACAAGTATATAATCGAGTCTGGAGTACAAAAATGCACAAGTTCTTGATGACAGGTTCATTGCAGATGTCCCTTAATAAAGGATAAAAACTCCAAGACCGTCCAATGAAGACAATAATAAGATAAAAAAAGGCAAATCCTTTTCAGTGTTTAGGTAATAAAATCCAAGGACAGAAAAAAACAACAAGACAATACAAGACAAAAGCTTCAGCTTGGGTAATACCAAGCTTTATCAAGTCAAAAACAGTTTCTTTCAAAGAAGCTACTGTTAAAATAGGAATCTAATAATCTTACATACGTTTAATTACAACTGTCTCATTAAAGGAATCAGTTTGAAATGTCATAAGCAAGTAAATAAAGCAAATCATTCTTAATAAAGGATGTTTTTTGAATTAGAAGAAAAATAGCTGAAGAAGACATTCATAATGCTGTCAGCTATAAATGCCATCTGTTTTGGCACACCGAAGTTTGATTTATGAGCACTCTGAAAAGTGGTTTATAACTACGCTCTGTTTTGGAATGATGCCAATGGTAGTATACTGTTACTGTACTCCATTCATACCACACATATACTAGATGATTACGTTCAAAGATGACTTAATGGCTGTCATTAGTTGCACATTCCTGACTACAGGAAATGTTACATGCTCATAGGACTTCCTCACATCAAGAAGCTTTTTTGAAGTAAGAGATGTCAACAACAAAAAAAATAATCTTAATATGACTATCTCAGCTTTTCATAGTATAGTAATTGTAAACGTTGTTGACTGATACTGCAATGAATTTACTCAAGGAGCAATTTCATTGTCATTAAAGAGTAGTGGAGTATAATGGGAGCACTAAAGGTATTTACTGCAATGCTATAAATGGAACTAAAGTAAAAAAATCACTACAGCTTATAAAAATAAAAAAAAGTATGGCTTCCTTTATTTATTTAATCAAATAAGATCATCTTTGCTTCATATAGTACCCAGTAATAAATGGTTCTGGACCGGTTCTTTTTTGATTCCTCTGTATATGATGTTAATGGAGTCTTAAATAGGATGTTTTACCTCTTGCTGGATACTGGACAGTTTGTGTATTGGACAATGTCATAATGGAAAAAAAATAAATCAGAAAAATTGGAACTCTTCTAGGGCAGGGCAGCTGAATGTCACTGTAAAAGCACCAATGATGTATACTGAGTGAAAACACTGTCGGTGGTTACATAGTATGAGAGAAGTATTAGTGATGATAAAACAAGGCCAAGACATGAGGGCAGCTGAAAAGCAAACCACTAGTGGTATTCAGTATCACGAGCCAAGTACAGTGTACAATGGCATGCAAATTAAGGACTGTTGTTAAAAGAAAGAGGGAAGTGGAGATGTTTTGAGGAGTGTTCAGCCATGTTTTTTCCTAATGGAATCATTTTATCTGTGGTGGCTCAGGGTCCTAGTTACAAACACTCCATTACAGTCGAATCTCATAATTCATGTTGATGAAGGGATATTCTGCTGTTGCTGACACATCTACTGAAGGGGTGGGAAAATAAAGAGCACAACAGGAGATGCCACAAACTCATGCCGGTGGCATAGCCCATTTGGCAACCTTTCCTGCCTTCCAAGCAAACGCCTCTTGTCAGATTTTCCAGTCTTTACTAAAGATTCATTGAATGGTGTTGATTAAACAAAAAAATGGACATAGATGTGCTAAGTAGGTTCAAAGAGGGGCCATAATACATGATGGTGTCAAAAGGAAAGTGATTACATCAGGCAGAGCACAAAACTGACTGGGGGTGAGAATCACTGGATTACGTAACTTCTATACTGGACTGGTCTGTGAGCTAATAAGCCAGCTTAAGTAGAGAGATATTTCCAAATGGGTTCTCTTTTTTGACTGACTGTGTACTGAGCTTCAAATCAATCTATACATTTATCTTCTATTTTTATTGAATGCTATTTGTTTTTTTTATTTCAGACTTGCATTGTTGTATTCATTTCTCAAAGATCATTAAAAACAGAACATCAATAATTATAATAATTTAAATACCCTATTTTGAAAACTGTTTGAATTATTGTTTTTTAGAAGAAAAGAATAAAAAATATTAGCTGTATACTTTAGTAAAAGCATAATTAGGTGCAAGATTGATTACCATAATGTGATGCACCTGCACTGGCCCAGTAATCAAGGAGCCTCAGTCCTCATCACTGGGAACATTGGGGAACGTACACACTGGGAGGATGTACACACACAGTAAAGTGCAATTTACCTTAAGAGCACACAGAGATTACAGTTAGTCTGGGACTGGTTTCCCAGTCTTTCTCCAGATCCCCAATAAGACTCCCCATTGGCACAGCTATATCATTGAGATCTCAACTGAGTGGCCAAGCCGAAACATTCAGCACCCTCTCTGTCCAGCCAGTGCTTCATGTCCCTGCCCATGTAGCTGACACACACACACACACACACACACACACACACACACACACACACACACACACACACACCTTGAGATTTGATTTATATACAAACACGCGCACACACACACACACACACACACACACACACACCTGGAAAAGGCTAGCATATGTTTACTAGCTATGCCCCCTTCTGCTCAGACTATACAGTACTTCCAGCTGCCACCAGCCAGCTCTTTATCAGCTACTCTAAGGTCTTTAACAAAGGGTGTCCAATCCTACTGTATAATGTTACTAATAATCCAAATGGTAGTCTGACCAAAAGCAAGGCTATTTAGGAGTGGCCTGTACAGTGCCACCAAATAGATATGCAAGTACCCTAAGAGCTTAAATATGTCTCAAAAATATCAGCCACAAAGATAGGTTTAAATATATTTAATAATAAATAATAAAAGAATAAAACAATACTCAGTAAATAAACACAGTTACTTCAGAGTTAACAATCACATGAAATATTTAAAACAACATTGCAGAACAGTCTCAAATAAATAACGAAAACATCTAAACTAATCTTTACTATATTCCTATCTGAATCTAGAAATAGTTACTATGCCCTAAAAAACTTACTTACAGTAAGGCAAATGCAGAGGTGGTGATGAGTGGATCTTCTTGTTAGGTCAAAGACAAAATACCAAATGCCAATCTCTCTGAGATAAATATTACTGCTGGGTTAGCTTGGATGACATCACTTTTTTCACCTGGCTTTAGTTCACAAGCTGCCCCCTTTGTCAGAATGTGCAAGCATTTTTAACATCTCTCTCTGTGAAAAATACATCTCTCAGATGTTTGCAGATACTGAAAGTTATAAAACAATAAAAGACTTCTGTATCTCAAACCTAGTAAGTACTTCTCTTCCAAGACAATACAAAAAACTTCTAGCTCTTGACATTGTGTTTGCTACACGGAAATTAAGAGATACCTTTTATAGCACAATCATAAAATAATTTCATTTCAACTTATTTTCTTGATGTTTTGCAAGTTAACCTTTTGTGTCCCAGTTTCTACTGTTAAAACATATACTGTTACACTATTACAATAGTTTAAACATTTCTATTCAAGCCAGCAGGACATGCTGTGGTTACACTTAACTCAGTACATAACATACAGTTCTATATAAATCATATCAACATTCACATATGACAAAAAATTATTCACTAAATTCTAGATAGCTGGGCTGGCAATATTTCCTTTTGTGACACACGGTATTCTGTTTATAATACATTATTTAATATTTGGACTCTGATATTTGCAACTGTAGAAAACTTGGTGTTGCAGGTATTCCGGATTCAAATACTGGCATAATCCATTCAGGAAAACAATCTGAGTCTTGGTTACAGTTCTAAAACAAAATGAACAAATTAATAAAATCTTATATCCTTAATGATAGAATAATTTATTTTTAGAGATAAGGGGCGATGAAAGTTGCAGTGTTCCTCCACATTTTGTATTTCTATCTTGGGGCAGATGAGGATATCAGTAACAGAATGACTTAGAGAGTTTGTGTGTGTGTGTGTGTGTGTGTGTGTGTGTGTGTGTGTGTGTGTGTGTGTGTGTGTGTGTGTGTGTGTGTGTGTGTGTGTGTGTGTGTGTGTGTGTGTGTGTGTGTGTGTGTGTGTGTGTGTGTGTGTGTGTGTGTGTGTGTGTGTGTGTATGTCTGTGTGTGTGTGTGCGTGTGTGTGTGTGTGTGTGTGTGTGTGTGTGTGTGTGTGTGTGTGTGTGTGTGTGTGTGTGTGTGTGTGTGTGTGTGTGTGTGTGTGTGTGTATGTGTGTGTTGACAAGCATGTTTCTGTTTTCTTTGTCAGAATTTCTGTTTCAGGAAGGAGAATGAAAAAATGACTGTTCATTCTGCAAATGACACAGTAACATCAACCAAATTAATATGCTGATAATAAATGTGTGTGTGTGTGTGTGTGTGTGTGTGTGTGTGTGTGTGTGTGTGTGTGTGTGTGTGTGTGTGTGTGTGTGTGTGTGTGTGTCTGTGTGTGTGTGCGTGCGTGTGTCTGTGTGTCTGTGTGTGTGTTCTGTGGGTGCATGGATGTTTTTGAGAGACTAAAAAAATGATCAGTGTGACTTCTCACCTACCTGACTGGCTTTTTTTTCTTTTTTTGCAAATACTGAAATTGACGGTGTTAACCCAAGTTATACTACGTGATATATTTTGCATATGTAGAGGCTTATGACACATTCGTAAATGAGCCTCAGGATTCTGAGGTTTGATTTTACCCATGAGTCTCGTCTCTATCGAATGTGCATGTTCTCCCTCTACCTGTGTGAATTGTCTGCAGGTGTTCTAGTTCTCGCCAACTGTACATACATGCTTTGTGGATTAATCAGCAGTGGCACTGACCCACTTTTTTCCATTTTGTATATGTGGTTGGGTTGTCACATCAACAATGACCAGCACTTAGAACCAATGTTTACACAACTGAGTGTCCAGTTCTGCCACAGCTGTGTATGTTGGTTTAGTATTATAAAGTTTCCTATAGTTTATGTATGTGTGTCTGTGTAAGTGTTGCTCCAAGATGGATAGGGTTTTCCCTGCCTATGAATCTGTGGGTAGAAGACGTGTGATCAGATGGCTTAAGTCCATGGGCTTGCACACTGTGAGTCAAGTGAGACCCCCATAGTGACTTCAGGGAGTCAGATATTGTAGTTTCAAACTGGTTAGCAGAGTGGCAGTATATTTTATCAAGACTGTTTCATATGTTACAGCTTTTTTAGAGTGTTGCCATGGCATTTCCTCAACAGCACTGTGACCCCAGAGTTAGAATAATTATTTAAGTGGGTGTAGAGATAAAGCCCCCATGAAAATGTCTAAGATTTTGCTCTTTGCAATAACATTTTTTGAACGTGTGTGTGTGTGTGTGTGTGTGTGTGTGTGTGTGTGTGTGTGTGTGTGTATGGTCTATATTAGAACACCAACAAAGCTGTTAATCAAACAGCCTTATCATTGAAAATGCAGATGATAGAACTCAATTTTGTAGAAGACTGCACCCCCAACACCCCCCCCCCCCGCTGATTATATATACCTACTCCGAGATTGCACTACAGTGAGGAGAAGGCAAGTTTTCTGATCTTCACTGTACAGCAATCTCACAAAACACACTTCTATCACTGGCATTTTTGATAATAAGGCTGTTCGATTAACGGCTTTGTCTGTGTTCTAATATAGACCCTGTATGTATATATATATGCATCTTGCTCTTGCACAGGGCTGGTCTCTGTCTAGAATTCGTTCTCAGTTGAGTGCCTGTTGAGTTCTGTGGTAGCCTTTGGCACACCTGCAACCAGTATACAATAAATTAGGTTTCAGAAAATGATCAAATGAGTGTTCAGACTGGTGAAGTTCAAAATGATGGGTTTCAGCCAGTCTTATTGATCCATGCAGTTATTTGTAAAATATATTTTTGCTTACCATGACCATAAATATGGTTAAACAATCATTAATAATGAGTATGGGTGTCAGTCTAGCAAGAAGTTGAAATGCTTGGTTAAACTGAAGGTTGCACCCAAGACTACTGAAAAGCATGTAGGATGTCGGGGTACCTTGACAAGGAAGTGTCCTCAACAGAAGAGGTAGATATTATTTTTTTGTTCCACTACATAGGCTACTGATTAGGCCAGATATTTGTGTGTGTGTGTGTGTGTGTGTGTGTGTGTGTGTGTGTGTGTGTGTGTGTGTGTGTGTGTGAGGGGGTATGAGTTAGTAAAATGGTTAAGGTATTAGAAGATGGAGTACAAATTAAAGATGAAGGTACAAGTTTTTATCAGAAGTAGAAGATGCAGGATTGTGAGTCCTGCAACATTGAAAAAGAAACTTAGATTGCAAAGAAACAATAAAACTTGAAACTTGCTGCAATACTATAAGTGATTTTGTGGGTAAGGAGCTTCGCTCTGTTTTGCACCATCCATATTGAAGCTGCATCTCTTCACCACTACTGCTTGTATTTGCCAATTCTTTGATCACTGTACATCTGTTTATGGAGGATACCCCAAATACTTTAACCTTGGACTGGGTATATATTCCTCCATTTGCACATATAGTCTTACTATTCTGAAGATTATAATTCCATTTCTAGAAGTTTCATCTGGTTCCCTATAGGGCACTTAACATGAATACTTTAAATGTACTTATGCTCAGTGGGCTTTCCTCATTATCAGGTTAACACAATACATGTAAAGAAATATGGCCGCCCATGTCCTGGAAAATGAAATTGGTGTGTGCTCAGTAAAGAGGTCAGTCAAATAATGGCCTCTAGCCTGCATTCATGATAGCAGCCACTGTTGGGAAAGTAAAATACTTTTGGTCTTTGCTAACTTTATGCTATAATATAATATAATATAATATAATATAATATAATATAATATAATATAATATTACTTAACCAGTCTATTGCTTCTCCTTGCAATGGTATTAAAGAGTTCATGTAAGTCTTCTCAGTTACTCCTTCAAACATCGTTCTCTTTTTAAGCAACACAAACTCTGTTTTCACTGTGGAATGGTAATAGTGGGATGTATTCTGCTATTCTTTGGCCTTGCTACCTTTCATGGTGCAGCTAAGTTCAGTCCACATCATACAGATGAGATTCTATTCCCAGTAATGACAGCTGTCTCACTCCTCTCTACCCTCAGCTCAAACACACCTAATTCCTTAATTTGCAGACCTCTGTCACCTGTCATCTGTCCTCAGTCTCTCTCTTGCCACTAACATTGAGAATATGCTATGCTTCCAATACCCAGCCACACTTACCATCTTCCTTATGTGACTGAACGCAGGTATCTAATTCAGCTTTATATCCATAGACCTCATTTAAACATGAATATCTCATATCTCTTTTCTACCTTCTCCCACTTCTGTGGCACTCTGCTTTTAACTTATATAGCTTATAAGCTTAGACGTCAGTTTGTCTTTTACTTACCCTTTCAAACAGCAGTGACATATGCATGATTCTGTTCCTGCGTAAAGCAACCATTCCTCTCCTTCCTCTTTTCTGATTTGCTTTGTTTTGTGCAGTTTTATCAGTTTTTCTACACAACTTTGCTTTTTTGCTTATTTATTTTACTTGCTTCTGCCCCCAGATGTTCTTGGAGTTTGCTGATGTAGGCACTTCTACAAATTATTATGAATGCACACAATTATACTTGAACTGGCTATTTTCTGTTTTATATACTTCATAAATTGTTCAGCTTATGCTTTTATTGTCAGTTAACTAGTATACGTTTTCTTTGTTCATTTGTTTTTGCTTTTGTTACACATTGAAAACAATTAATAAAACAACCAAAAAAGAGACAATTTTAGTTCTCAAGGTGAGTGGATAATAGACACAAAGCAGAAATATTTGTGTAAATAACTTTTATTAAAGATTGGCATTTAGTCAGGGGTCATGTAGCTGACTGCTCTTTTATGATTAATGATCGTAAAGAAATACTAACCTATTTAAGCATATAACTGTATATGTAACATGTATGTAGCATAAATTTACTTTGAGTACCTGTGCATTATAATAGTTTATTTTACATGCAATACTTTCATTATAAGACAACCTTTCAGTGTAGGTGTTTGAATTGTTTGATGTGTACACAGTAAGCATAGACAGCACAATTCTATTCTGAAGTTATGGGCAGTTGCTGGATTTCAGTGGTTTATTGATTAGTCCTCTGAATCTGGAATATATGTGTGTATATATATATATATATATATATATATATATATATATATATATATATATGTGTGTGTGTGTGTGTGTGTGTGTGTGTGTCTTTCTCTCTATATATTTTTGTATATATATATATATATATATATATATATATATATATATATATATATATAATGTAAGAAAAACCTAGTCAACCTAGAGTTTGTAATGAGTGATATGGGATATATAACGAAGGCCCATGGGATATATGCAAATGACCCCTTAAAGTCATTGAGTGTTTCAATTACATAACTTCTGAATGTCTTTATGGTTACATTCAAGCCAATAAAGCCAAACCGCAGTAGCTGTGGGCATGCATGTTTTTGTTGACTTCATCAGCACTGCATAAGTGGATACTTTGGCTATACTTTGGAAACACTGAGTCTTTAAACCCAGCTGATGCCTTGCTCAAGGTCTCCATAACCAACAGTTACCTTCATTCTCCGCCAACACAAGTGCGAGCAAGTACAAATACCCCAGAATATTATAAATGTAGTGCCATGACACTTGTTTTAATCAATTGTTGGAGTGTCTCATTAGAGACCTCATAGATATGCTCATCTTCTTAGACTACCATGAATCGAACATTTGCTGTATGAACCTTAGTTAAAACCCTTATTTCAATGTCTCATTCAGTTTATTAAGGTCTGTAACCATGTTATAGCAAAAAAAACGGCTAAAATGGAATGGAGTATTAATTGCCTTCAAAGATCACTTAAACTTCCTCATCCTAGGTTATGCACCCAGCCCAAATGTTCCTAAATAGATAGCAGGCACTTTACTTTAAATAGCCAAGTCAGACTATTTGCACATCGTGCATATTTTAACATCTCAATATTCCTGCTGTATTACAAACTTACCTAAGAAGTATGCTGTTCATTAATAACCAGCAACAAACAACGTTTTCCTACTAGGCAGTTCAACAGTAAAAGAGTTTTTCTGCTAGATCGTTCAACAGTAAAAATGTTTTCTGCCACCCTAGCTGGGTATCCAAACTCAGGGTGACAGAGTGCAATCTGTGCAAAATCTATTTGTCATGCTTGTCATGCAGCCATTATTGTTAACGGCAAACTTAAATTAATTTCCACTTTTGTTTGGGAGAAAAAAAAAAGTGGTATAACTTTGCTACTTTTTTAAGAGACATGTATGGTAGAATCAAAAATACTACAAAATGTCTTATCTTAACCAACAAGATACACCTTGTTCACCATTAGAAACTTCTGGAAAGAAGTGGAACTCCCATGCACATAGGAAAGTATTAAACAAAAAAAATACACCTGTGTTTAGCCAGTACTAGCGCCACTGATCCTCAAATAGTTGTATTTGCGTTTGTCTAGTTTTTCAGCTCTCCACCAGCAGCTCCATCCTTGCACACAAATACCCAGAGTTGGAAGCAGATGCCTTCTTACCAGTATTCCACTTTAAGTTAATAAAACAGGAAGCAACTGTACAATATCCAGAAAAAAGCTATGCCTGTTTGAGAGAGAAAAACTCAAGGCAGGATTGACACCAAATGCCTTGATGGGTAATTTTAATCACTAATACCCTGGCACTGATGTTTAACCTTTCCTTAATTCTAACAATATGCCCTAATAACAGGAAATAAGTAGTCAATTTATCTTAAAATTAAAGCATTTTCCTTGGCAGACTCTGTAGGCAGATTTTAGCACTGAGCATTAATATTTAGAAACATATAACATTTTGGTGGAAGAGCAACATGGTTTTGCAACTGGTAGATACATGAGAATATCATTTCACTTACTAATATACTCACTGTTCTAGCACATAGCAAGGAATTACAGACTATATCTTTATTAAAAAAACAAGATGTGCATTAACACAGCCAAATATGTTGTCTGCTAGCACTGCTACAACTCATCCATCTCAGTGGTGATCCATTCAATTGGTTTTAAAAAAATACTTTGAGCATAAGTATTCTTAAACAAAAGTTGATGATACTTTATAAACAATGGACAAGAGGTTACTGGGAGTGTCTCAAGTCTCCATATTGGGATCCCTATTGTTCTCTGCATTTATTTATACATTTTCAAGAATAACAGCCAACCTAAATATATTATTTAACATAATGACTGTAATTTGAAGACCATCTTAAGACAATGTCCAGATGAAGGACTATCTTCAAAGTAATCAATATGAAGCTATGTCCTGTCCATCTTACTCATTCAAGGTAACTCTAATCTTGACTCTGCTCCTAACTCTAACCATACACATTAACTTACAAAAAAACTTTCCTTTCATTAACAGTACCCTATTCAGACAAATTATGTCTGAATTATTTACCCATGTTTAATCGATAAGAAGGATTGTTGTGTAAGGTATTGGAGTTTAGAGAAATTTCATAGACCAGATTAGGGTCAAGCCATCTGGGTATAAAATTAGTGTAGCATTTTTTTGTAACAGTGTAGAGGCCATTGATGAATATGTTGAAAAGTATGGAGCATAATGTAGAACTTTCTGGTATAACCAATAGTTACAAACAAGAAAGTGAAGAGTTGGTGAACCCTAAGAATGAGAGTTTATGTAACAGTTGCAGACATTATCAAAAGCGCTTGATAAGTTGAGGAAGATGGTCATGATTATACTTCCTGAATTTCTGTGGATGTTGACAGTATTAACAAAATTCAGCAAAGTAGTACTTGTGCTGTGATGAGAATGGAAGCTGTGTAGGATTGAAGACAGAAGTTGTTTATTAGATAGTTGAGAAGCTGCATATGATTACATTCTTCTAATGTTTGTGATAGGAGAAATAAAATGGCAATCGAATGATCTTTATTAATTCCAGCCTTGTTCAGTGGAATAATTAACTATTTTTCCCATAATGAGTGGACTTTACTTTCAGATATGGATTGATTCTTCCATACTGAAACTGGATATGCATTAGGCTCAGCTGCTGTTTTAAGATATTCAACTGATGGGCTGTTAGAGGCAGTTATAGTAGGCTTTAAGTTTTTGAGGTAGTTTTTCTATTGGATCTGCAGGAACTGATTGGAAAGAGAAATGTTGAAGGAAGTTATTTGATTGAGTATTGACTGCAAGAGCTTGATTAGTCATCTGGTTGTTTAATCACTGTACTGTCTCTATAAAGTAGGCATTGGATTGAAATCTAACTTTGTTACAACTCTTGACCGATTGGTAGTTTTTTTCTTTTTCTGGGATTTATTCCTAGATAAAAATGAAGCTTCTGACCATTCACAGAAATTATCACTATTTTCTCTGCACCCCAGCAAATACATCATCAATATAATGTGATCATCCCTGTCAAGAGAATATGACAGCAGATGTTCCATGTGGATTTCCATGTCTAGAAGCATCTTTAATATTTTATTTCTTTAAGGTAACCTAAAAATTCCTTTTGTGATTGAAAAGTGATTGCAACCATAAAGATATCACCTGGCTCAGGTAATATTTAATGTTGTAAATTGTATTGCACTTAATCTTTAATTAGAAATACCTAGATGAAAGGCAGCTGACTACTGCAGCAATACATTATATGTGTAGCCTCATGAAGGAAACTCATTGACAACCTCAGAAAATCCACAAATCAATAAGTCTTAGACTATAAATGTGTGGGAGCAGACCATCTTATCAAGGGACAACTTGAATAGAGTCAGTTCATCAACTCAAACTCAAAAAGTGCCCCAGTCATCTAATTTCATATATATGGTTCCGCTACTTTTTAATGAATGTACATTTGGTCGATAAATGCTATGGGTAAAGTAGAATGGCAAATGTACGGTTAGTTGAACAGTCAAAATGTCGATGGTTTGTCAACACAGGTGAGGGGATTTTGGGTGGGTGAAAGTTTTGTCTATGTGTTTCAGTGTTAGGGATATGGGTGGGTTCTGTATGTTTGTGAGTGTATGTATTTCATTGTTAGGGTCAGGTTTAGGTAAGGGGATAGATATAGTGTTGTTAATGCATATTTGTGCTTGTTTAGTGTCTGACTTTGTCTCTAGTGTCAGTGTTACAAGAAGTTTTTTTTTTAAATAAGTTGTAGAGTTATGTTTGTAGAAAGCAGCAGGTTAGGGTTTCGCTTAGCACCCATTGCTAAGGTGGTGCAGTGGTTGTCTGAATCTGCAGTGTGAGAATGGAGTTGCACAAAGATCTTAGTAACATCTGCTTTTCTGCCTGAGGGTTTCCTTAGACCCTGCTAACTACAGACCGATTTGTCTTTCTAGTCTTATATGTAAAACCATAGAGGCTATCTTTCACCTCATTAATCTGGGCATCAAAAATCTCTTAACCATGGATCCTCATCTTTTCAGCTTTGTCTTAGGAAAGTCCAGGCTCTTTAAGCTTATTAATTTCTTTAAAAAACAACTGAACAAGTGGATAGTGTTTATGCAGTACATACAGCATGTCTACAGCTGGCCAAGGCCTTTGAGACACTATTCCCATGCAGATATTATTGACAGACTTGTAACTCTAAATATAAATCCCCATGCTGTGTGGTGTATACCTAACTGGTTAACTGAAGGAACCAATGTGCTTAGACTTACAGGTGCCACTTCTGAAAGCAAAGATATTACCAGTGGTCTGCCACAGGTCTTGGTTTTTGGCCCTCTTCTTTTTGAAACTTTTTATCTCAGACCTTCAAGCCAACACTCTTGACCTATGGCTATTTAAGTTTGCAGATGAGTGTAAATTGAGAGTTGCTGTTTTTCCACTGACTTACAATAGCTACAAAATGGTTAGACCATGTTAACAATTGAAAAAAAACACCATCATAAATGGACACGGGCCTTATTTTTTCATGCCATATGGTTATACTCTAGGGTGTGAGTTTTCAGAAATATGTATGTAAATTTGGAACCTGCCACACATTTATCATTCATTCCATACAAATGAAATATGAATTTCCAACCTTTATAACCACAAGACCTTTTATTTATGCTCAGTTCTGCTGAAGTTCGGAAAATATAACGAATGAAAGCAATCAACTCTATTAAATAAAGGTTGTCTCATAGTTGGTGCATCTGCTGGTGTTTTTTTTTTTCTTGTTTTGTTGTTTACTATTTGGGTTTGTTTTATGCCATTTGGTATGTTTTGTTTGTGTAAATTAAAACCACAACCAAGACTGAAAAATAAAACCAACAGACAATGAAATAATTGAACCCAAAGTCAAGATGTGAATCCGTTCGATCTTGCCGATGTATAAACATTGGCATTGATGACAGAGTGCTATGCAGATCAGGGGTTTGCTTTCATAGTCAATCCTGTGAATCATTCAGAACTGTTTCCCTCTGATCACAAATCTATCACCCATTGAAATCCATTTACAATATGAACATCTCCCACATCTGAACATGCCCGGGTTGGGTCTCCTTGAAGGTTTTGTCACTTGCAGAATGTTCTTTAGAGCACGCCCTTTTCTGAACACAGTAATGGGTGCTTCATCCACCTTTTCCTTTAAAAAATTGTCCTCACACAAAATGCCCAATACTTATTCAGGATGGACTTAATGATGGAACTATCCAAGTTAAAGATATGAGGTATGGGGATGATGCTCTAGTTTGCTCTTGGTGATTTCCCTACAAGATTGTGTGATACCATCCAATAAGGGGACAAAATGTCCAGCTTTCCTTTTTTGGGTGACCTCATGTACCATCACAATCACCAGGGTCCCGAGATAACCCTGTTGAAAAACATGCTCTTCATTACTTAACATTCTTCCAAATGATAAAAATGTCATCCAGGTAATGCTGATATAGACTTATACTTGCATAAAAGGGGCTATTGAAAATGTATTGGTATTCCCATTCCAACATGACAATATTAGCGAACAGGGATCCAACTGGTGACCCCATGTGTACCCCTTCTTTCTGTAAAAAATAATCACGAGTCCTTTGCAGAAATAAGTATCAGTATGTGTCATATTTACTGTTCCTCTACTTAATAAAACACCCCATGGAACAGATAGTCTTATGAACAAGGGTAGATGGGGTATGTTGCCCTTTGTTAACAGATTGTGTTATGGACAAGGGTAAAAGGAGTATGGTGCCCTTTGTTTAACAGATTCTGTTATGAACAAGGGTAGAATGTGTATGGTGCCTTGGTGCCATTTGTTAACAGATTCTGTTATGGACAAGGGTAGAAGGAGTTTGATGCACTTTGTAAACAGGTTCTGTTATGGACAAGGGTAGAAAGGGTATGTTGCCCTTTGTTAACAGATTCTGTTACGGACCAGGATAGAAGGAGTATAGTGCACTTTGTTAACAGACTCTGTTATGGGCAAGAGTAGAAGGAATATGGTGCCCTTTGTTAACAGATTCTGTTACAGACAAGGGTAGAAGGGGTATCCTGCCCTTTGTTAACAGATTTTGTTATGGACAAGAGTAGAGGGGGTGTGGTGCCCTTTGTTAACAGATTCTGTTATGGAAAAGGGTAGAATGGGTGTGGTACCCTTTGTTAACAGATTCTGTTACGGACAAGGGTAGAAGGAATATGGTGCCCTTTGCTGCTATGAAAGGGACGCTTTTAAATTTTCTGCAAATGCATTTATTTTGGTAGTGAAAACATGCATTGTCATCACTTAATCAACTTAGACCACCCCCCTCTCCACACACACACATGCGTGTACACACAAAAATATAAAGTAAGTACCCAAAGGATAATGGTGTTGAAATATCCTGTATTCATGAAGGATAAATAGCAGTATAGTAAGAGAACTAACTCTGCTGTAAAAGGAGTGTTAACAACCGGCAACCTCACTTCATGTAACTGATTTTTGTGAAAGTGCATTTTCGAATAAATGCACTTTCATGAAAATGGAGTTGTGAGATTGCAGTTCAATGAACTCTAATTTCAAATTTCAATGGATCAAAGTAGACCCATATATATATATGTATATATATATATATATATATATACATATATATATATATATATCTATATATATATATATATATATATATATATATATATATATATATATATATTTATATATGTATATATATATATATATATATATATATATATATATATATATAGCTGTATTCATATACATCAAATACATCCATTGTTGACTTGTTAAAGATCAATGTCTTTATGTTAAAACCACATACAAACAACTGCTCATGCACTAAGAAATAGCTTCATTCCATGCAGAAAAAAATCAAACATCATTTTTGGTAGGGGGGCGAAGCCCCCTGCTAATTACATATACTAACTCTGAGAGCGCACAGACATAGGACAAGGGCATATTCCCCATCTCTGGGAATTATTCGATCTTGGGAATCTGTCAACCAGCTGCTTTTTCAGTCATAAATGGTTGGGTAAGCAGCTGTCAACAAAACATACATTAGACCACTTGGATGGAATCCATATATATATATATATATATATATATATATATATATATATATATATATATCGGCTAATCAAAAATCGAAACTTAAACAAACTGAATGGCAACTTGTTGATCAGCAGCAGCAGATTGAAAAAAAAAAAACTAGAAAAAGCAAGTCTTGTTTTTTTGTAGGGGGCAAGTAAAAAAAAAAAAAAACATGGTTTGTTAATTCAAGGAATGTTTGTCATACATCCCTATGTATGGCCAGAGATGTTGAGGTCGGGTGCATGTACATTGTAATATATTTAGGATGCTGAGCAAACCCCACTGACTAAGGGTAGATTATGACTGTTCATCCTTCCCTCTGATAGTGGTCAGTAGTATCCCCAGAGAGACTAAGGAACAGATGACAAAAGATTTGCTCTCAGTGTATGTGAATTGCTCTGGTGTAAGGACTTTCCAAAAAACAAACTTACACCATTTAACACTGAGAGCAAATCTTTTGGAATTGGGTCCTTAAATATAGATATATCTTGTAATCCATTCCAGCTTCAAGGCTGAAAAATGAAACTATAGACCAGAAGACTGAAAATGTAAGAATCTAAAGAGGACTGGCATCCTGTAACACATTAATCAAAGTTTTCTTGTCTTAAGGAAGGAGTGATGAAAATTCAGGGTCATCTACATTGTTGAGCAGGTCTTTCATTAGTAGGTTAAAAACAGAGATTTCAACTTTAACACAGACTGTGGATGCTGGTTATTAATAATCATTGTTTAAAATAATTTTTCATTTTTTTTTCTGTCTGAAGAAGTCTGTAGAAGGACGAAAACATATGTGTAGTCTGAGCGTTTATCTGTGTTTGGAGTGAAAAATAAAAACTTTTTTGTGGAGCCGAGTTTCTCATCAGTGACTCCTGGCAGCCCTTATTTTTGTGGTTTTAAAATAATTTTACAATGTTAGATTTCCTAGTCAGACAAACTAATTTCCTCCTTTTGGTGCGAATGCCTCTTTTCGTGAATTACCTAGAAGTATATGTCAGTGAATTGTCTAAAGTTACAAATTATGCAGGATCAGCTGAAGGAATCAAACACAGATCTTCTGGATATCTCAAAAAACATAATATCCTTGACTATCTCATACTGTACCATAGTATGAAAAGTAAAGGAAATAGGATATATATACTGCTACATGTAAGTGAGAAAGGAACTTTCATAAATAAGAATTAAGTATTTGTTGATTATTCATTTCTCAAGAATACATTTTCTTTGTTTAGCATCAGCATAAATTACAGTCCCTATTAAACTGTGACTAAAATTTTTATAAGACTGGTATTTTTAGTAACAAGAAAAAAAAAAAAAAACAGTTAATTTGTTAATGACAAAGTATGAAATGAACAGTGCAGTCTGACAGACTTATTATGCTTTCAGAATTACTCACTGAGCTCATACCACATTTGCAAGACTAATTTTGAATCATGTTGAACACTTAAGTGTGAAGTGTGCAAAGGCTGTACTTATCTTTTATTTCTATTGCTATATTTATCACTTATTTATTAAATGTTTTGTGATATATAAACCAGATATGTCTGACAATGTATTCATGTAAAACATCACATCTTCCTATAGCTGTATATACAGAAGGCTTCAAATACTGCATGGTAACCTTATAATGTATACTGTATTTTTTTCTCTTACCATATTCTGCTTTGGCCAGAGTAATAGTAGCCTGAAATTAGGTAAATAAGGCAGAACATTGAATTAAGTCATTGAATTTATCAGAAAGCTCAGTGGTTTATACAGTTTATTTTATATGTAATGGTTGAAGATGCTACTAGTCTTTTATGCTGCTTCAAATTGTGATGATATTAATGACCATCTAGATATTACCATTACTTTGCTTCTTATCTGAATTTATTGTCTCAAGGTACTTTCATTTACCATTAGCGCAAGTGCAGTATTTCTCCTCGACTAGAGTATATAAAATGCATATTATGTTTGCTCACATGATGAAATACTGTGCACCTGTACTGATAGATTCAAGATATTATTTTTATCAGAAATGAAGCAAAGCTATGGAGCAGTTTTTTTCTTATAACTGAATACTACTATTACAAATATCTCTGCATTATATACATGGATTTTCTACAGGTGCTTGCTACAATGTTGCTTCTTTCAGAGTTGCTTCAGTCTGTGATTCATCATGGACATGTGTAGGTTTGCAGTATATTTATTTATACAAAATTCATCTGAAAAAAAGAGTAAGCCTATTTTATATTCTTCTTTTGGCTTTTCCCGGTTAGGGGTTGCCACAGCGGATCACCTGTCAGCTCATGATTAGAAGTGGAGTTTTACGATGTTGAGTTGCTAGCCCAGCACCCAACCTTCCACAGAAGGCACACATATGTACACACTCATGCCTAGTGCCAATTTAGAGTGTCCAATCCACCTACAGCATGTCTTCGGGATGTGGGAGGAAACCGGAGCACCCGGAGGAAACCCACGTAACCACAGAGAGGACGTATAGACTCCACACAGAAGGCACCCCAGCTGAGGATCAAACCCGAGAACCTCTTGCTGTGAGATGGCAACGCTAACTACTGCACCAACGCGGCCACCCAGTAAGCCTATTTTATTTGTGTGCATTAAATATTAGTCTTTTTCTACATTTCAGTGCTCTTAAGTGAGAATATAAAAGTGAGGGGTATTTACAGCTGCACAGATGGGGTTGCAGAGAGCTTGCCCTCCAGAAAACAGTTGTGTGGATTTTTACTGAGTGCAACTACACAACTGCTTAAAATCAGTTGCACTATATGGCATTTATTCATATTCAAGCTGTTGTTTTCATGCAAATGCAGTCTAGCTCTAGCATGTTGATAAACTATAAACAGCTTATAGTACTTTAGTGCTTTCCACACTCATTTATATCTACATGAATGAGTTATTCTAAAAATATCACCCTGCCTTTTTTCAACCTTCATGTGTGAACGTGAACACATCCAATTCACTTTGTCAGATGACCAATATATTTCATCTGCTAAATAGGTCTATATTAGTTTTCCAAAAGTTATTTTTAGTGAACACCTATTCATTGACATGCATTCAGTGAAAAATCACTTCTGCAATTTGCTGAATTTTCCAAGGGCAATGAAGTAGTTAGCCAACTACACAACTTTGCCCTTTTCCCCACTGTAGTATGATCTTGTGGTTGCTATATATAGTAAGGGGAGTGTGGGGACACAGCTCACCACATCGGGGGTTTGGGGGCAAAACCTCCCACTTGGGTGGGTTTGATTTAGTTATTTGTGGGTTCCATTGTTTTGCAGTGCAATTGTTTCATTGCCCTTGGAAAATTCAGCAAATCGCAGAAGTGATTTTCTCTGAATACATGTCGATGAATAGGTGTTCACTGAAAATAACTTGTGGTGAACTAATATGGACACCTGCTCAGCACATTTCTTTGTCTTGCCATTCATAATTTGCATTTTTGTGACTTTTCTTGCTCCCTTTTGTTTAACCATTATATTACAGCGGTAATTAGAAAGCCCTTTTACCTTAAGCAATTCATTGCAAAAGATATATCTTCAAGATCAAAACAAATCCTTATCCCCTTATATTCCATGCTGATTGGGCATATCATAGATCACAGTGCCCCCTTTGGTATATATTTTACTAGACACATTAAGCAACTGAAAAGAACACATGAGGTCTTAACCAACATGATCAAGGTCTTAAAAAACATGAGATAGCAAGACTGGAAGCTCTGTCCCTGTATTCAGTACCTTACAGACTCTGTAGGGTAATATATACCTTGCTTATCAGGCTATAAGGGATCCAGTAATAAAACATCTTTTATACCTTCATAAATTAAACAGTCCTACAAATATTAGAATCACAGACCTAAATCTACTTGACTAAACAAAGAAGAGAGAGAGAGAGAGAGAGACTTCTTGCGTAACACCTACTCTTTTTCTGGTTGAAATTAAGCAGTGAGATTCACTATCTTCTTTCAAAAGTGAGCTGGATAATTTGATGGGCATTCATAAATGCACCCTTGATATGACTGGTCTGTCCCATCTTGAAAAGGTAGGTAAGGCCTTGGGTAGTTATTGGCAAGATGTTAATGGCCTCCTGGCTCAGTTGCCTTGAATTTTCTATCATGTTATGATTCTTAGCTGTGTATGACACTGTATGTAAAAAAGATTCCCCTCATTCCTCTTCTTAATGGATGACATTTTACAGGTGTTACTAATAGCTAAGGAAAGAAGAATATCCTTAGATGTGATGGCATTAGCATTGCTTACAGGCTTTATAATACAGTTGCTGGAATATTGCAGCCTGTTATGGTGTGATATAAAAGTCATGGGTGCATACATTGGAGCTTGCTCAGGTAAGATGTGGTTAGTGGATTACAGGAATAAAAACAGATGATATGCCAGTCTAAATTAGAGACATGTTGACTCTTGTCATTGTCATATAGATGAATAGGAAGTAGTACATTAATATGTGTTTGGTGGTTGGATTTTTTGGCTCTTCATGGCTAAAGAGATAGCTTGCTTGATTTTAAAGTATCAAGGTGGGAACTTTTCTAACAGATAGATATTGTATCAGAATATGCAGGCCCTCAGAAAGAAGTATCCTGCACATAATAGTTTACCAGTATCTTTAAAACAATCAGGTTCCTTGCCAGCTTATTTAAATAAAATTTTAAAACTACTTTGCCAGTTATACAAGGGGTATCTGATAAAGAAATGGCAACATGGAGTTTCATATAAACTCCTTATGCTAAAATGTCATGCATGTATCTATGTCCTCTGACCTCAGTTAGACCTTTATATGCTTCTGTATGTGTATGTCTATATGTTTGTAGCATACATAGTAGAACCCCATATTCCATTTATACACTTTTTCATGCTTTTTGTTTCTAATTTTTCATTTAATTCAATGAACTATGTTAATTGCTTAATCTTATTATGAACAAGGCTTTTGACCATTTATTATCCCAAATGTTTCCACTTTTTATCACTTCTAACATTGTTTTAACATCACCCCCCTTTTTCTATTTCTTAGATTACAGTTAAAATCACCCATTAATATCAAATCCATATTCACACTTATATAATCTAGTATATTTTTATACATACCCTCTCTGTCTTTTTTGTTACATATGCATATACTGCTATGATTCTATAAACCTAACCTAACTTTCCATCTCACATCTGCAATCATTAGCCATTAGTAGCAATGTGAAATCCAAAATTTCTATTGATTTTTTTGCATAATATTCCCATACCTGAGCCTGTTTATTTTTTCATATTCCAAATAATCTCACCTCCCCATTATTTTTCTGTTTGTACACACTCATCCTCTGTTAATATTCTTGTATCTTCTAGTAAAATTAAATCATATAAAGTGCTGCACACCTTTTTACTACAACTATTCTTCTTTTAAAATTAAATCCTTTACACTGTTCACATTTATTGCTAAAATTCTCAATTCTTCATTTAATATATTCCTTATATTCTTTTTATTTTCTCCTTTTTTATCCTTTCCCTTTTTTATTTTTTTGTACTTAAACCCTTGAATTTTCTCTGATTATCTTTTACCCTTTTGCCAAAATAACTTTTTCTTCTCTTCACCACTCTCTAATTCATCTCTTCTTTCTCACTTATTATGGACATTACTTCATTCTCTTTTTTGCCTTTCTTCTTTTCCTCTACTGTTTCTCTTTATCTTACCCTATTATTATCTAACATTGTTTGCCTTTCTTGCTCTTTTCCTTGAATTTTTTTTTTATTTTTTGCTTGTGTTCTATCTCTTAGTCAATATCTTGTTCTTGAATAACTGCCTACTTCTATATATTTAAAACATTTCATTTTTGCATCATGACCAATTTTAGCACAAATATAACATTTCCATTTATCGAAGTTACTAATTAAATGATCACGTTATCCACAAAAAAAGTTTTTTGTTGCCCACCCAGTATCTCACTGCCCCTTCATTACCATCTACAATTATCATGCTTGGTATTAGCCATATATTATTATTTTCCATTTTCAATATGCCATTATATTCCCAAGATCCTGTCCATAAACCTCTATATAATGTCCATCACTTCTTTACATACAGTCTTTACATAGCCTTTTAGTGTCTCTTTTTCAACTTCTGTTTGATACTGACCACATAATTTATTTTTAGTCTGTCTTTTAAATGCTTGAAAAAATCATATAAATTCCAAAGATTACAGTTTTTCTTTAACTCGTATTGTTCTAAAAACTTCTTGATATATTGTCCTGATTCAAATACAATGTTACAAAAGGCATCTTTATTAATATGAATAAATGCTTTTGACTCTTGTGTAGAAGTACTCAATGGTGCTTTTATATTGTCCAATATATCATACCTGTCCACTTCTTTATCTTCTTTACAGCTTACACTTACTAAATGCTTTGTTTTTGATTCCATCTTCTCCTCTTTCTTTTCTCCCTCTTTCACTGTATCTGCATATAAATACTACTTTTCTTGCACAGTTGCTTCCACTTCTTCTTCTTCCTGAATTTTATCCATTATGTCCACCTACAAAATCACCTTTTCACTCTCCGGTTCACTTTGATTCAACAAGTCCTGCAATAAAACACCCCACAACTCTCTTGATTATACATCCTTTCAGGCCATCATTTTCATCTTTGAACAGTTCTTGCTGAAATAACAATTCTGAGTCATGTGAAGGTCCTAATCCCTCCACATTTTCAAGAACACACTCTGCTGTCCTCTCAGTGCCTGCAACCATGTTCTCTGAAGGCTTGCATACCTTTATAACCTCCAAACTATTAGTAGCTTCCTCCTGTGAGGGCTTGACTGCCTGCTCATCAAACAACTCTGGTTGCATCAACTTGACCATTTTCTCCTCATTATTCAACTGTTTATCTGAAAGCAACTCTGCTGTGAAGTTTACATGCTCCATGCCTTTTCCTGCTTTTTTGAGCTGAAATTACACATGAAATGGAAGCAGGAAGTGTAACAAAGAATTGTATTCCCCAGTCAAAAGAGTAGTTTTTTTTAATTTGTATACATATATACAATTCATATTTTTTACATATTTTAACATCAATCAATACATTGACATCCCTGTTTTAAGTATTCCCCCCACTCTTTAATCCACAACCACAACCACATTTTGTCCAATATTATTTTTGTCCATTGTATTTGCTTTCATTAAGTCTTTCCTTCAATATGACCCACGTTGCATAAAATACAATTCTGTCCATTTTATTTGCTTCATTCTGAGATCTAGTCCCCTAAAACCCAAACTCTGTCATGTCCATGTTCAACATTTCAAAATTTAAATAAGTTGTAATAAAATCATGTTTACATACTTCTTTCCAAAGTTTTTGAATTGTCTCACATTAAAAAAAAAACATGTCCTCTAGTTTCCAATTCTTATTTACATTTATTTCATATTATATCCTGTTTTATCTTATGTGGCATATTTGCCCCCACTGGTAATTTTCCTGTGGCCAGCCTCCACAAAAAAATCATTACATTCTTTAATTTTTTTTATAATTTTTGAGTCTCATCATTATTGCTTTGTTATTATCTATTTCCATAGATCCACGGAATAGAAGGATCTCATAATGTTAACATACCATTCTTTTCTTTTCTTTTCAATCACATGATTTTTTTTATTCCCACAATACAATTTTGTGGTAAAATTATTTTATTTTTTCATTAAATACGCTTTTTACTTATTTTTTCATTTCCATTTCTTCCCAAATGTCACTTTATTTACAATACATTATTGTTTCTGTCAAGTCTTTATTATTTTTCATTATTACATTTAGTACTTTATACATACTTAAAAAGGCTGCATGCACAATTGGATTAATCATCCCCAATCTGCCTTGTTCATCTTTCACATACAAAATTCGCCTCTTAACTGTGTTCAGTCTTGACCTCCAAATAAATGAAAAAATTATCTGCATAATTTCTTTTTCATGTTTCATTGGCATCATGTAAACATTTGCTATATAAGCTATTTTATCTATTATTATGGTAGTTATTAAATGTGCTTTCTTCTAGTATGAAAACCTGTACATCTTCCAGAATGTAATCATGTCTTTGATTTATTTAATAATTTTGTCCCATTGTTCATGTCTATATTCTGTGCTTCCAAATACTATTTCTAAAATAGCTATACTCTTATCATTATATTCCACACGTCCTATAATACCTTCTTACCCAGATCCTTTACTTTTCTCTTTACTTATGCTTAAACCAATTCCCTTCAACTGTGCACTTAATTTTCCATTATTTTTTTTCATCAAGGCTTTATTTTCTGCTATTACTACAATATCATCAAAATAAGTATACATTATTACCAATTGTATTTCATCCATCATTCTATATCCTTCCTTACTTGACATTTTATGAATTTCCATTACTACTGTGTTCATGATTATAGCAAAGATCATACTACTTGCAGGGCAACCTTGTTTTAAACCATACTGTATTTTCAAATTATCTCCAATTCAACCGTTTACATTCAATCTCATGCAATTCTTTTCATATATTGATTTAATTACTTGCAATATGTTATATGCTTGTAAAATACGCCATAATAATTTATACTGATTTTTCTTTCCACTTTTTAATAATATCATCAATTACTTCCCTTTTTATCAACAATAGGTTTGACTCCCCTTTCCTTTTCTCCCAAACAAACTCTGATTAAGTAATCTTTCTGTGTTATGCTGTAATCTTTTAATTACTATTATCATGAAAATGTTATAGTCTGTGTTATTTAGAGTAGTCTTCAATTTTTTTTATTTCATTGTTATCTCTTTTCTTTAATATAAATTGTATCACACCTTAATTCCCTTTTCTTGCCACTCATTCATTACTTCTATAAACACCAATTTTGCCAACCATACATTTCTTTATATGTACTATATTCAAACCTGTAGCTAAATTGATGTTAATATCTTTCAAGATCTCATTCAACTCATTTATGTTTATTTTTCTCCTGAAATATTCATTATCTTCCTTGTTTAATTTTCCCCATTGTAAATGTGTTCTGTTAACTTCTTTTTTTACTATATAAATCTAATACATATTCTTTAATTATTTTATATATTTCTTCTTGTTTTTTTTTACTTGTTTCTCTTCTTTATTTTTAATTCTGTCATTATCTTTCCTTCTTTTACTATCTTACATAACTATGATGCTACTTCTTTTTTCCTTATAAACAATATTTTGCTTATATAATAATTTATTAACCTTATCCTGACTTCTTCTATATAATTATTTTTCTTTTTCATATAACAAACTTTCTTCTGTATTAAATTTTCATTTTTTTACTTAATATTTTGTATTCCATTTTTTCTTTTTTCGTCACTTTTCTATGCATTCTAAAAATGCTTTTTTGTATTTCTTTTTAAATTGAATCAACCAACTTGTCCAATTTTCATAGAAATCTCTCATACAAATATGTTGTTTCTTTCTTTTGATTCTAACACTTTTGTATTTACTCTTTTTATACCTTTTCCTATTTTAATATACCCCTCATTTTCATGAATTCATATCCAAATTGCCACTTGATCAGAAAACCCAGTATATTTGGTTTTTTAACTTTTTAGATCTTCTGATATAAAAAATAATCAATTTCTGTCTTAATTTAATTTCTAAGTCAAGTGTTTATTTTCCCATATTTTTAATTTTCCACTTTTCATAATTTCAGTAATCATTTTAACATCACTACTATTCTTTTTATTTCTCAAATTACAATTAAAATACCCTGCCATTATTATATCCATGTTAACAGACATAATTAGGTATACTTTTAAACATTGTTTCTCTTTCTTTTTCTGTTACATATGCCTATGAAGCTATTAGTCTATATACATATTCTTTTTCCTTCTGTCATTCCCCTCACATATAAATAGCATTTATATGTGAGTTTTTTTCTTGTGGTGTTGCGTAATTTTGGACATTTTCTAAATATTTTTCTTCTATAATTTCATCTTAATTTTCATGTTCATTTTCATTTTCTTTTCTTGTATTTCTACCTCACATGCTAACCATGAATGTCCTACATTACCACGTTTCTTACATTTCACTTCACATTTCTTTGCATTATGGCCTGTCTGATAACATAAATAACATCTTATTTGTCATGCTCATTAATTAAATGATCACTTTTTTCCACAACAATAACAAGTGTTTGGTTGTCTTCTGTATCTTACAAAACCTCTACTGCAAATGCACATTAATAATACTAGGTATGTGTACTACATTGTTATTTTCCATTTTCAAAAGTATGCCACATTCCCAACTTCCAGTCCATAATCCTCTCATCATATATTTTAGTAGTGTCAAGCACTTCTTTTCATATATTTAACAAATATTCACTCAGTTCTTTTCCTTCAACTTCAGTACTAAACTGAACCAAAATTCCTTCTTTTGTTTGCCTGAAAAAGACTTGCACCACATATTCTGACCATGGAAAGTCTGCTTTCTTTTTTTCATATGCCCACAAAAAGTTTTCTGTGGCCTGACCAGTTTCAAAAAACAAGTCACAATAAGTTTATTTGTTAATTAAAATGAAAGGTCTTACCTCTTCAGCTTTTACTCCCAAAGGTGCAATAACATTGTCCCATACCTCATATCTGTACAGGCCTTTTTTTACAACTCAACTGAACAACAATTTGTTTTCTTTATTTCCTTAATGTCTGTATTCTTTTTAGTTCCTTCTTCCACTGTTTGAGCATAGGACTTTTTTTGCTGGAACCTTCTATGGATATTTTCCTTCTTTTTTTCTCCCTCTACTATTATTTCCATAATGTCACTCCAGGACACAGCAGCTCCATTTTCCAGGTCACTCTGGTTAATTAGCTCTTCCAGATAGTCATCCCACAACCATCCTGACTGGAGGGTTAAAATAACACATTTTTATGCCAATTCTGCCACTTCGAACACGTTTTTCTGAAAATTTTCTTCTGAATCCATCTCCACCACTGCATTTACTTTTATCTTCTTCCCAATCTCCTCAACATCAGCAAACATCATTTTCTCTGCTTCCACATTCACTGAAAACAATTCTGGCAGTGATTCTACCATTTTTTCTCCATTTTCAACACTCTTCAGTTCCAAAATGTTTGGGCTCATGGCAGCCATGTTTTTTCCCTGTTCCTACGAGCTGCCTCCATGCCTCCAACAGAACAGAAAGTCAGGATGTGTAACACACAAACGCTTCCCCCTACTACCAAGAGTAGTTTTTTTCATCAATATATACATTACATATTATTTGCATATTTACATTATTTACAATATTTAAATCTATTTACAAATCTCCATACATTATAAACTTTAATTGAAGCATTCCCCCTCACTCTTTTATCCACAACCAAAACATTATTTTCTCCAGAATCTTTGTCAAAGTCCATTTTCCACTGCATTTAATTTCATTTAGTCTCTCATTCCTTATAGTCCATAAAACATAAAATATTACTCTGTCCATTTTCTTCACTTCTTCCTGTTTTTGTGGCACCATAATAACCAAATTATATTATGTCTATATTTATTTGTTCATATTTTAACAAACATTTCACCCTGCTATGTTTACATATTTCTTTTCAAAAATTATTAACTCTTTCACATTTGAAAAAACACATGGTCAGTAGTCTCAAGCTCTCCACATTTATTACGTATTCTATCTAACTTTTTCTTGTATGGCATATTTGTCCTAACCATCAATTTTCTAATAGACAAGCTTCATAAAAAATCATTACATTCTTAAATCTTTTTATAATTATTATATTGCATCATTATGTTTTTTCTTACCTATTTCTAAATCTTTCCATGGATCAATGCAATAAAATGCTTTCATATTAAAGTACCATTTCGTTCTATTTTTCTCACATGTATTATTTTTTATTTTCCATAACACAATTTTGTTTTGGTACTCTTTCATTTCTTCATGCACAATGCTTTTACTTATTTTAACTTTCATTTTGTCCCACAATTCTTTGTATTTATAATATAGTATCATTTCTATTAAGTTTTTATTTTCCTTCATAATTACTTTTAATACTTTATATAACATTAAAGATGCTGGATGCACTATTGGGTTTATTAAACATATACCTCTTCTTTCATATATAGAATCCCTGTCTTGACTGGATTCAGTCTAGACCCCCATATAAAAGAAAATGTAATCATCGTTAGTTCCTTTTTACACTTACTAGGAATCATGCAGATGTTAGCAAGCTAAGCATTTTTTCCTATTAACATTATGTTCAACAACTGTGCTTTTTTTCTATATGAAAAAAATATATATTATTTCCAAAAAGTAGTCATATCCTTTACTTCTTTGAGTACATTATCCCATTATTGCTGTCTGTAGTCATTCCTTCCAAATATTATTCCTACTATATCTATATATTTTTCATTGAACTCAATACCTCCTATCATGCCTTCAAAACCAAATCCTTTACTTTTCTGTTTATTTATACTTAAACCAAATTTTTAAATGTATACTTAATTTTTCATTTACTTTTTCCATCTATACTTTATTTTTAACAATTAATACAATACCATCCGCATAATTATTCATTATTGGCAATTGTACTTCCTTCATAATTTTGTATCCACTGCTACTTGACATTTCACTAATTTCCTTCACTATTACATGCCTAACAAATGATAAAATTACACTACTAGCTGGGCAGCCCTGCTTTATTCCACATTCTATTTTTATTTCTTCCCCAATCCAGCCATTTACATTTAGTTTCGCATAGTTCCTTTCATAAACAGTTTTTACTTGTAATATTTTTTGTTTATATTATATGCTTGCAGAATTCCCCGTAATGATTTATATTGAATATTATCATAGGCTTTACTTATATCCCCTATCATAACCATCACCTCTACATTTTTATTTATGATATCATCAATTATTTCTCTTATTATCCATAATAACTCTTGACTTCCTTTTTCTTTTCTTCTGAATACATTTTGGTCATATATTCTATCCATTTTTGTAAACTTTTTATTATTATTCTCATAAAGAAATTATAATCAGTATTATACAATGTTATAGGTCTCCTATTTTTTATTTCCTCTTTATTTCCCTTTTAAATATAAATTTTATAACTCCTGTAAATATCTCTTTCTCTTTCATTCCAGTTTCTAACCACTCATTCATAACTTCTATAAAAATGATTATTATTTTATTTCTTTATACATACAATATTCAGTTCCATCCAGTCCTGTTGCAGAATTCATATTAGTATCTTTTAGAATTTCATTCAGTTCTTTCATAGTTATTCTTTTTCTAAATACTCATTATCTTCATTATTTAAGTTTTCACCTTTGTAAATTTGTTCTATGTTTTCTTCTCTTTTAACAACTAATTCCAATACATATTTTTAATTATATCGTATATTCCTTCTTGCTGTTTTATTTGCTTACCTTCCTTATTTTTAAATTCTCTTATTATATTTCCTTCTTTTATTATTTTACTCAGATATGGTGCTACCTCTTCTTTCTTTCCTTGTAAACAAAATTTTTGTTTATATAACAATTTTCAATTGATTCAATTTATACATTTCTCTTTCTTTTCCATAAAATGAATTCTTCTTCTCTAAATCTCTGAATGTTTCTTGCCTTAATATGTTATATCACTCTTTTTCTTTTCTGCTTTTCTTCCGTATACATTCAAAGAGCACTTTTTATTTTTCTCTTTAAAATTAAGCCACCAAACAGTCCAATTTTCATAAAACTCTCTCATATTCACATGATTTTTCCATAATTCTATAAGTTTTTTCTCTTCTAAATTTATGTTTTTTTAAATTATCTTTATTCCTTTTCCTATTCTTATATATTGTGCATTTTCCTGTAATTTAATCCGTATACCCACATCATCTGAAAATACAGCATATTTAATTCCTTTGTTTTTAACTTTTTAACTATCAGATATTAAAAAAAAAATAATCGCTGTCCTAATCTCATTCCTTTTGTGGGTTCAGTGGTTATTCTCCCATATACTTAACTTTCCAGTTCTCATAATTTGTTTGACTATTTTAGCATCACAATTGCTGTGATTTTTTCTTAATTTACAGTTAAAATCACCCACCACTGTACTATCCATATTTATACAAGCATATTCAAGAATATTTTTAAAACATAATTTCTGTCTCTTTTTTTGTTACATATGTATATAAACTTATAATTCTATATACATATTTTTCCATCTCATGTCTAATACCATAATTTGTCCTAGTTCCACTATGGTTACATCTAATAATTTAATGCTTTCTTGACATAATATACACATGCCTGAGCACATTTCTTTCCCAATGTTCCAAACCACCTCACCATTCCAAAGTTTTTCAGTTTGTGTTATTTCTTCATTTGTTAATAATCTGATATCTTCTAAAACAGTAATATGTGCATCTACTGCAGCACACCATTGTAATATACATATTCTTCTCTTAAGATTGTTCATAATGTTCACAATTAAAGCTATTTTCAGCTTTAAGAACAGTTAGTGTAATAAAATGTTTATCTCTTTTTCCTTTCTTATTTTCTCTAAGCATTATATTTTTGAATTTTCTTTTCCTTTCATTAACTCTTTTCCCTATTGAATTCCTTTTATTTCACACTGTACACCATTCAGTTTCTTCTTTACTTGTCTCCTCAGTGTCTTTTTCCTTGTTACTTTCTTTAACTTCATATACAACCTCTTTATCAGATACATCTTTTTGTACATTTTCCTTGTAAAGCACATTCTTCTGTCTCTTTCTCCTGTATAACTTCATTTAATTTTCTTGCACATTAATTTCACATTCTAGCCATGTATTAGCAGTATTGCCACATTTTTTGCACTTTAAATCACATTTTTTGCAGTATGCCCTATTTTACCACATAAATAACATCTTATTTTATCACATTCATTGATTAAATGATCATTTTTTTCACAATAATAACAAGTCTTTCACTGACCTCTGTATTACCCTGAACATTAACAATACTAGCTACATGCATAACATTATCATTTTCCATTTTCAGTATTACTCCACATTCCCACCCCCAGTCCACAGTCCTCTTTCATCATATATTTTGTAGTGTCCATTACTTCTTTACATATAGTTAACACATGTTTTTTTTTAGTTCTTTTGCTTCAACTTCCATTCTAAGCTGGATTATTATTCTGTTTGTCTGTAAAAAGCTTGCACCACGTATTCTGACCATGGATAAATATTTTTATTTTGTTCATATATACCCAAAAAATTATCCATGGCCTGTCCAGTCTCAAAATATCAAGCCACAAAAAGTTGGGTCTATATTATATTTTCGAAAGTTTCAAACATCGAACACCGTATGGTCGACACCATATGAACGATGTTTGAAATTTCAAAAATATAATAAAAAAATAAAAATAAAAAACTATACTTACCTAAACTCTGTAGGCAAGCCCCCCTGCACCCCCATGTGGGGGGCTGCACCCGCCACACCCCCGCTACTTAAATATTCGTACTGCAAGATCGCACTGCATTGAAGTAAAGGGGAAATATTCCCTATGGTGATTGTCATGTTATACTTGCAATATTTCGACGTTTCAACCAATCGGGTTTGCTCAATACGCGTTCGCTTTTTACAATTTTCAATCACGCAATAGGAACATCAAAAAGTCTCTTTATTAATTAAAATAAAAGCTCTCACCTCTTTTGATTTGACACCCAGAGATGCTATGACAGTCACAAACCTCATATCTGGCCAAACTTCCTTCTTTTTTACTGTACACACATATTGTATACTTCTGTTTTGCTTCTTTTATTTCTTCTTTCTTCTTTGTTCCTTCTCCAATGGTTTGTGCATAAGTTTTTTGTCTCTGAAACTTTTTCTGGCACAATCTCTTCTCTTTTTTCTTCTTTAATTTTTTTCCATGATGTTGCTCAATGAAACTGCTGCTCTATTTTTTGATTCACTTTGGTTTACCATTTTTTCCAAATAATCATCCCGCAACCCCCCCCCCCAAATTGGAGGGTTGTGCATTTTTCAGAGGTAACTGTCTCTCCTTCAAACAAGCTCCTCTGAAAGTTTTCCTCTGAATTCATCTCTGTTTCAGCTATAATCTGCTTTTCCTCTAATACCACTGATTTTTTCTGCACCCACAACTTATGGTAATGAGTCTACCATTTCAACTACATTTTCAACAACTTTCCCTCAAGTTTCAGCAAAAGCCGAATCAGCCATGTTTTTTCCCTATTCCTCCTGGCTGCCTCTATGCTTGGACAGGAAACAGGAAGTCAGGATGTGTAACACACAAACACTTCCCTGACTACCAAGAGTAGAGGAAGTTCCATGATGCCCTGGTCAAATTTCCCCTAGTAGTATAAATACAACCACTGGCTTCCCCTGAAAAGAGGCTACTAGCCTAGTAGGACTAACCTGATCAATAAAAGACAAAAAATAAAATAAAAAAAAATATCTTCAAGATACCATTCTATATCTAATAATGTTAATGAGTTTTGCTGTCATAGTTAATATTAATTATTTGGAGTGGATGCATATTCAAATGTTTTAGATCCTGCATACTTATGATCACCACACAATAGGTGCAGAAGTTTTTGCCATCTTACAACAAATCTGTGTCTTTGAGATAAAATGTATTTGTCACCTCAAGACCCACCAATGAACCAAGTTAATAAGTAAAATGTGAGTTGTTTTTTATAAACAGCTAGAGAGATTAAGAGTTGTGTCTATGTAAATATATATACATATATATATATATATATATATATATATATATATATATATATATATATATATATATATATATATATTAACTCAGTTTGACTATGCTTATTCAGTAGGAATATTTTCAGTATTAGTCATGTAAGAAAAGAGTGAAACAAACTAAAGACCCATCAGAAAGCATGAGGGATGTACAGCACTGGTGAACTGAGTTAAGCAAAACTTTGTTGAGCAGAAACTCAGCATTTACATTGGTGGTAAGCAGAAGAGAAATTTGCACGAGTGGAATCCTGGAAAATAGGTTAGGATTTTATAACTTGGTGTTTTTGAAAACTGTGAAGGAGCAATGGGTTTCATTAAGAGATCTTTGGGCATTGAAAAAATGCACAGATCACCATCATCAGTTTATGGTCATCTTGGAGTTGTTCTGGTTCAGTTCATGATTTGATATGAGAAAGAGCAGATCTTGTTGCAGCTTTGGTGGCCTGGCAAGAGACTAACTGTAGGTGGATAACCTGTTTATAGGGCTTATGAATTCTCATAGACAATTGTATAGCCATGAGTATAATTATCAGCTACCAAAAAATAGAGTTAACACAAAGTTAAAAGACAGGTTGCCATTCCTCATGATCATGACTGTATTTTTTCCACCTGGGATTTAGATGTTTATTTCAGCTCAGTCAGCAGTGGACACATTAAAAGGGGTACTGCAGTTTTTGGATTAGACAGTTGTGGAATTGGAAGAAACGGAGCAGGATAAATGAGTAAGTGTTTAGACATTGTGGAACCTGAAGAAGAATAACATGACCTTGACCAAGGAGAAGATAAAGCAAATGTAGCACGTGCATTTGGAAGCTAGTAATGGGAGGAGAAATGTCATTCGGCCACATAAATGAAAACTGACTTATTAGATAATGCTGGTATGATTTGGTCAAAAACATTGCAAGGTTTGAATTCTCATGAAGTGCAGCTCAATCATAGATTCTGTGTCTTATATATTTATTTCTGGTTATTACATTATAATGACAGTTACAGCTCCCTAAAAGTTTTCCTGGAGCAACTAAAGTAAGGATTCCTATAGTTTATGACACATAATGACAAGCACCCAGACTGCATCTTTTCAGTTGTGCCTTTATTTTTAAGATGTTGCAAAAGTAAAGCAGGATTGTAGATAAGAGTCTCACATGTTCTCTGTTTTTCCATGCAAAATGTTAGTGAGAAATGCAGCTAATTGCTAAATAATTTAACAGCCCTCAACGTAAGAAGTCCTACTGATGACTACACCTTTGTGTGTGTTTCAATTGTGCCAATATCTTTTAATTGCCTTTGAGATGAACTTTGTGCTTTAGATATTTAATTAATGATAAAGTAAGGGGTGTGTCTGCTTGTCCATGGTGTTTGTGATTTTTGGACTGTATAGGGTCTAAATTTTCAACCGTGCTTTTTACTTATAATGTTATGTGACCCACTCCCAAATCCCAATATTTGAATTAAGAGAATATTCTGCCTTCACATTCTTTTTCAAGATTTCAAATGAAAGCTATAGAAGAACTTAAAAATTTTACATTTATGTTTAAGAAGTAACAATTAATAAATAAAATGTGATATTAGTGAATTAATGCTTCTTTTACATTTGAACATAAATTTTGCATGACAAAAGATCTAGATTTATGAATGCTTAGTTTTGTATTGTTATTAATTACAGGCTAACTTTTGCATTAGAAAAATGTTACATTTTTTTCATTTAGTTGTTTTAAAGCTTGTGTAAAATGTGAATCCTGCAGTACAAGTCAAAATGTTATAGTCTTGTTAAACTTGCCCCACCCAAAGACTAAGTTTTAAGTCATTGGATAATTTTTTTGTTAAAGCTTAGAGAAAATCAATATTGTATAGCAAACATTGTAGATTGTTACAGCTATGTTCAAGCTTGGATTGGTACTAATTGTAAGTTTAAGTTAGACTCAGTTATATATGATGTTGCTGTGAAAGGGCATGTTCTTATTTAAATGTTAGACTCTCATTAAGTATGTGTTTTGTTCATATGTTTATTAGCAATAACAGCTATGTATCTGTTTTGTATTTATACAGTAGGTAAAAATATAACAATTTATACTATAAAGAATGTTACAAGGTTACAGTGAGTTCTATTCTTTATGGCAGAGATACTTCTCATTTATTTATTTATTTATTTGCAGTTTGTTAACCGGGAAAGTCCTTTGGGCCAGAATGAGCCTGTTTTCAATGGAGTCCAAAGGAGAAAAGCTCCATATACAGTTATTACAAACTGCTAATATCAACAAAGTTAACAAGTACAATACAATTTTCAAAAACTACTAAAACACAGTAATACAGAAGACAGAATAATAACATTTGAGCAACACAGTAATATAGAAGACAGAATAATACCATTTGAGCAAGGTGTTGTAACATATCAATGAATGAAATTAAAACATAAGTATTTTGGAGTACACACGTATAATTTGGAGTGTTGATGTAAGAAAAATTAAAAATTAGGGTGGCCAGGAAGACACTTTCTCCCTTTATGGTTAGTTGCCTGGTAACTGATTATCATGTCACCTCTATATTTTTTAATCCCTCCAAATATTTTGGGTATCTAATAATATGAAAGAAATGGACCCCACTCCCCCAGCAGAATATGATTAAAATTAAATTAGTATTGATTCAGTCTTTGATGTTTGCTGAACATATTCTTTTCAGTACTCTTCCTGCAGTGCACCTAGAATTGCCTCTGTCTGCAATTCATATGGAGTTACTTATACAGTTTCTTTCTAGCTCTTGATACATGCATTCTTAGTGTATTTTCTGTTTCCTGCAGAATAGTAACAATGTGTAATCTCTTTAAAGTCATCAACAGTCCATCATATTGTTTCTGTGGCTCTTGCTTGGCATATCATAGGTTCATAGGTTGGTACTAGGCTATCGGCCCTAGGGCCTATACAAGCCTAGCCATAAGAATTCCCTTGCTATTTCTTCCCACAGTATTTACTTCCCTGGACCCCTGTCTAGCAGGGCGACTGACGTGATCCCTTGGGTGAATTTCCCCTCTCCCATCCAATCATCAAGGTTCCTTTTGAAGAGGGCCAAAGGGGTGCTCTGCTTGACATGTATGGGCAGTCTATTCCAGAGTCTGGGGAGTCTCTGGGTCAGGAACCTATCCCTCCAGCATGTTTTGTTTATTGTGATGACAAGGTTTAGATCCCTGGAGGGATTGGGATTTCTTTAAGTGTAGCATATCCAACAGCTCTGGGTTTGACATGGCCTTGTATGTTAAGCAGAGATTGCCTCGGAGTAGACGATATGCGACAGAGTATAGCTGGAGTTTTTTAAGGTGGTCAGCATAGTCCATCTGCTTTAGGCCTGTGATTTTTTTAGTGAGGTATTTCTGCGGCCTTTCCAGTTGTTGCAGATGTCTTGAGAGGTACATACCAAATGGGGCATTGTATTCTGTAATGGGTCTAATGAGGGATGAGTACAGTGGGACAATGGCCTCCTTTTTTCTGGTTGAAAAGCCCTTAGTGATGAGGTGTGCCACATAAAAGGATTTCCTGACTGTTGTGGTGATGTGGTTATTGAAGGTGAGACCACTGTCCACCTGTGTCCCTAAGTCTCTTATCACACTTTTGGTGTTTAGTGTACTGCCACCTATGTGGTAATTCATGGGTACATGTTTTTTCCCAAAGGGGATAGCTATACATTTCTTGGCATTGAGCTTGAGCCCATGGCTCTGGCACCAAGCATCTGTTTCTGTAAGGCCTTTTTGTAGAGTATCAACATCATTTGGGGATTCAATAATGGCTCCCAGTTTGCAGTCATCTGCAAACGTTGTTAGCCAGAGTCCCTTAGTGTTGGCTTGTACTTCAGAGAAGTGGATGCCAAACAAGAGAGGTCCCAGGACTGAATCCTGAGGTACTCCACTTGTCACTTGTCTGGAGCTGGATTTTGAGTTTACAGTGTGGGTTCTGTCAGTAAGCCAGTTGGCAACCCATCGAGTGACCCATCCAGTTTTTATAGACTTGTCTTCCTTCTGGTATGGGAGGAGGAGGATGCACAGTTTAATTTAGCCACATGGTAAGAATGTTTCCATGTTCTGAAGATTCCACACTGCCTTTTTTCCAGTCTTGGTCTACACTAGGAGTGGGTATTTTGTATACCAGAACCTTAGCTCCTAGCCTTCTTTTTTATTTGTTGACCTACCTTTCTCCATGATATGTAAATATAGTATATATTTCAGTGGTATATTGCTAACAATCTGTAAAAAAAAAAAATAGGGTCCATCACCAAAAAGTACCTCACTGAGGCTTCAGGATAAATTTAGTTCAAGCAATGCTACTCTCTTCCTGCTGAATATGTCTTCATTCAAACACATTTCTACAAGGTATTTGAATCAATGTCATTTATGTGGTATGCTGTATAACAAAGATGTTTTAATGTGATGTCTTTCAAATAGTTAGTAAAAATAATTTTACATTGAAAAATCTGTTTATTATTGGATTAATGCCAGCTAAATTTTTTTTAAAGAACAATGTACAAAAATGGGAAAAAAGTGTTGTGGATTGATGGATGAATGGATGGATGGATGGATGGATGATTGAATGGATGGATGGATGATTGGATGAATAGATGGATTAATGCATGAAAGTAATGTTCCAAAAGTGCCATGTATGGGGCTATGCAAAATACCTTGCCATTATGGGGTGTGCTAGTTAAACTTTCTTGAATTCTTACCATTTGAGAAGGTCTCTGAAAATGAATAAGTCATGACTAAAATGTTGTAAAGTTGTAATTAATCTTATTTCTGCAGAAATGTCTTTCTAATAAGGGTGAATAAAGTAAGTATGTTCTTAATGAGAAATTTTTTCACTCTTGATTATCTTACCTTCTCCTCCAAGACCCGGTGGTGTGCATGAGCCATATTTCTTCTGGTATCTTGTATTTTTGGAACTTTATCATATTAAGTTGTAATCTTTGCAAATCATCTGATATGAACCCAAGTTACACCTCTATCCAGCTCAGCACTTTTAATCTCCGGTTCTATAGCACATCAATTTTCAATTTTCAGTCAATGTTGTAATCTCTGCAAATCATCTGACATGAACCCATGTTACACCTCAATCCAGCTTGATGCTTTTAATCTCCAGTTCTACAGCACATCAATTTTCAGTCAATGTATGACAATCTTTGTTATTGCTCTCTTACAACTTATATGTTATTGTAAGGCTACCTGCACATCACCGACAATTACTTCTGTTATCACCCTTCTTGCTCATTCCTGTCTCTGCATAATTATTCTTTCCTCCCCTTAATTCCCTTTCCTTTTATCCTCTCTCCTTACCTGTATCAGCTTTGTACTTACCAGCAAACCCTATTCTGTATTTGAGATCAGCACCTTGATTTCTCTTCCTTTTACTTATCCCCTTCATACATTTCATGATTTTATGTAACTGTAAAACACCTGCATTATAGACTTTACTTACGTCTCCAGTAATACATTTTTTGCAGTTAGTTGCAATCTGGTCTTAACCACTCCATTTGCCCTGACTACACTTGGGCTCACTCTGCTCCCATACCCTACTCCTAAATCCAACCCACCCCCACTAATCCTACACTTATACTTACATAAGCTCCACCCTATCTTCCTTGAGCCAATCACACCTTTCTTCCAATTTTCCCAGAAAATTATTCACCACCAAACCGATCATCCCATACTACCCACTCCTCACCCCAAGACTACTAACACCTGAATACCTCCTTACTCCACCCATAGCTGTCTCCAAACTACCTCTCAAACATGCACTACTACCATACAATAATACTCACAGCCACAATAGCCACTATATTAATAATTCTTACACACACACCATAATTTCCACAACTTACCCAAGAAATAGTTAAACCCACAGATACATGTACTTCCAACTACCAAACACACAATCACACCTTTAGAAATATCTCCCCTCAACTATTTCTCTACAACCTACCCTATTACTCATTCTCTAAACTCCTGGATTCTGCTCATGGTAAACCTCATCTCATATCTCTTATATCTACCTCCATTAAAAAAAAAAAAAAAAAACCTAAACAATATATACTCCTGTCTAATCTTTTATCACAATGTAGTGATATCCACCCTAACCCTGGTCCCACCTCTAATAAAGCCAACAGAACATCTCCAAAAAATAAATAAATAAATAAACTTTATGGCCCTTAATATTAGACGCCTAGGCAACAAAATATCCCATCTTCATGCCTGGATAGATCAGTACAAACCTGACATACTAGCTGTTACTGAAACCTGGCTAAAGCCTAACATACCTGACTCAGATACTCAGATTAGATAGAACCCATAATAAAGGTGGAGACATAGCGTTACTCTATCCTGACAACCTTATCACAGCATACATATATGACACCCCTACTTTTTCCACAGCAGAATTACTCATATCCTAACTAAACCTTAATAATACAAAACAAATCTGCATAATTGTGCTCTAAATCCCCCCAGGTCACAATACTAGCATCCTTGAAGATATACTCTCTTGGGCCACTCAAATGATTAAACACAAAACTATCATTTTAGGTGATATTAAGATAGACTGGCAAACTATTACATCCTAAGTACCTACAAATGGCATCAACCTATATGTTTTTTTCACAACTAATGTCCTGTCATGCTAGGTACAGCGAACTCTGCACTCAGTCTACCTTTGACTGGATCCTGGTATCACACCCTTCTAACTTTACCACTGCTAGTGCACATCCAAACTCCCTAAGTGGCCATCTACCTGCTTTTGATTTCTTGGTCTGTCAAAGGCATTTGATACCGTGCCGCACTCTTTACTCTTAAACAAGCTCTCTAACTTGGGAGTTACCCCACCCACACTAAAATGGTTCCACAGTTACTTACACAATCAAAAACAAGCAGTAAGGTGGTCAAATGTGATCTCCCCCTTTCTACTAAAACCCACTCGAGTCTCACAAGGACCTATCCAAGGACCCCTACTTTTCAATATTTTTACTAATGACCTAAGTACTGCCTCTTCCAGTGGAGCAGTCGTTCAATATGCAGATGATTCCACAATAATCTGCACTTTTCTCACACTACCCCAACTCCTCTCTGAGACACAAACTTTGTCTGCTGTTGAATCCTGGCTCACTGACTGACAGCTATTGCTTAACCTCCCAAAAAGTAAGCTGCTACATTTTCAGTCAAATAACTGCACTACTGATCTAAATTATTTCAAATTTCTCTCTGCTAACACCACTATTGAAATTGTCCACCACACAAGTTGCTAGGTGTTGTCATAGATAATGACCTACAGTTTGATCTCCACATTCAACAAAATATAAAGAAAACCCACCAGAAACTTGGCACATTATACAGAACCAAAAAGACACTTAATTCTATCAAAAATCACCCTTACCAAAACTTTCCTTCTTCCGTCCCTGCTTTATGGTGCCCCAGTACTTACCAATTACAGAGCTCCTGTAGATCCAAAATGGAACATAAAATGACCAAGTTTGCCACCAACTCAAAAACTAGAACCCATTTCTGTATCTCACTAAAAAAAAAAACTAAACTGACTAGAATTCCCCAGCTACCTACTATATGCCCAACAACTAACACTACACAACATGGTCTGCAAACCCCTAGCCTGCCCAGCTCTAAATAACTTTATCAAAACTTATAACCCAAGCAGAATACTTAGGTGTATAGATAAAGAGCTTCTCACTATATCCAAACCAACCAAGACAGCTGGACAAAGCGTCTACTCCCACTATGTTGGAAAAGCATGGAACTCACTCCCACTAACTGTGAGAACTACTACTAATCCACTTGCCTTCAAAACTGTACTAAAACAACACATGGTCAACTCCTGGCTGTGCCCATACACTAATCCAGGTTAATCTCTTCTTTAGACCAGAATAAATCTCTCCTTCACTCTCTTTCCTTCTCTACCATCCCTATCCTAACTCTCTCTATATAAAATAGTCTACTAATTCATTTTGCATCTATTAGTCATATTTCTTGTAATACTGTGTTTTCTTGTTGATATACATGTCTAGTTTTCATCTGCCTTATAACAATGTACTTATTCCTTGTAACTCATTTAATTTTATGTTTTCTGTATAAAGTTTGTACATCATAGTCTGCAACTGGAGCTTTTCTCCCTGCACCTCCACTGAAAATTGGTTCTTCTGACCCAGACGGACCTTCCTGGTAACAAATGTCAAATAAATAAATAAATAAAAATAACTGACTTTGAACATATTCCAGACTGAGTGAAGGGCTATTATTTGGAACAGGCATGGTTTTGCAGTTAAGGTAACATTAGTGTTTTATTGTTAATTATGAACAGATCCCTATCTTATATGGGTATTTAAGTACTAAAAGGTTATGCTGTTCATCTGGGACTGAAGAAGCAAGAGGTTGTAAGTCCGGGTTGCACTAGATTAAGAGTTAGGAAACATCAGGATGTAAATTGGTTATAACACGAGTAGCTGATTGACAGAATGGGATATCTTGAGTACTGGATAATAAGATGATTAAAAACATTTTTATTAATTATTTCTTAATGGTTGTCAGTGTTCAGCTTCCCAGGAATTGGAGTGCATTTGATTTGTTTATAGTCTGTACCTCAGGTAGGATAAGGGTATTTTCCCACTATTTTTTTTTAATTCATTTTTTTCTTATTGGCACTTTTTAATCACTTACCTAGCAGACTACTCGCACAGTTGTTTCCTTTTTGTATTCACTGGATACAAAGTAGTGGGTAACAACCTGTGGACTTCCTGAGAAGCAAAAGATGTGTATTTTATCAGTTACGGTAGGACTGGGTAGGATTGTTGAGCTTCAGGATCATGTTATTTAGGGATTGATATTGGAGAAGTTTCAGGTAGGAGCATCGGAAGGTTATGAACATGAATGCAGTACTTATACTTCTGTAATGAAGGGAGGTAGGATGGAAATGGGTCACAAAAACAATACAGTAACATGAACAAGGGTCAGAACCCTTTTGAACACTAGTTGGGGAATCTTATGTCAAAATGAGTGGGATAACATTTATCTTCCTCCTTCTGCCCTGTTTAGTATACAATTCTGGACAAGGTGTGTATAAGAGGATTGATCTGTGTTTTAGAAGGGAGATGAAAGTACATTGACAGGTTAAGAAGTGATGCCAAGTAAGAAAACTTAAAGTATATTACAATATTTACACTGCAGTAGGAAGTATAAAACATATAGGTGTAAAATACGGACCTCTGTAAATATGTGATTTCCATGTTTGATCAATAAAGCTGAAAAAAGAGCAGAGATTATACATAGTTTTAGTTTTACAGTATTTTTTTCATTTCCAAAACATAAAAAGTAAGAAGAAAATATAAAGAGAAATAATTATCCAATTAAAATATTTGAAATATGATTTCAGAAGAATTTTCTTGATCTCCTTGCCAAATTACCCTACTCATTATAAGTACTACTTCCAGTCCTCTTTGAAAACAGGCCATAAGTGTAGGGAGACTAAATCAGTATGCATGTAAAGAACGAAATAAAGCTAAACTATCAACAAAAAAGGTCACGTGCATAGTGGAGCTTAATCTTGATGTATACAAGGCTAGCTCACTTACCATTATTGTAAACTGCCTTACTATAAATACTATGGATGAATTGAATATTACAGAAACTTGATCTATATCTATTACAGGCTAATAATACAGACAAAAAGTTAGTTGCAGTCATTTTTTAGAATTGCCTTACCAACCACACAAAATCTATATGAGTAAAGCTCAGCAGCTCATTGGAACAGGTCTAATTACTGCTAATGCTACCAGAAAACATTTGTTGTGCCACAAGCTGTTTTTAAAAACTAATTATTACTTTTAGACGTTTTAAATACTGAGTATGTACTGTTTCAGAAAATGCAATGGATTAAAAATGTAATTACAGAGTACAGCATTACTTTAATACTTAATTAGTGTTGGTAGATGACAAAACAATGCACTGGTGTTATCAGAAGGCAATCATACAGAGCACATATAAATATACTTATCTGCTGGGAAGTGTCCAAATTCATTAAAATAATAGGATGTATTCATTTAAAGGCTGGAAATTGCATAAAACTGTCCATCTCTGTGGCTGGACTGTGAGCAAAATCAGTGGTTGACAATGTTCAGGCAGCCTGTCCATCAATGCTCATACTACCCTGTCACAAAATACAAAACATGCAGATAAACAGATGACCAGCCACAAGAAATGTTTAAATGATCCATTGGTTTTGGCAACTGTCAACTGGACACTCGGGCTGAAAGTTAAGTGATCATAGTCAAATAAGCTACACAAAAGGATTTCATGTGCATAAAAATGTTTCAAATATCACAGCTGATTGAAAGCAAAAAAGTTGTTGTGTCTTTTAGATTTTTCCGGTTAGGGGTCGCCACAGCGGAACTCCGGTCCACTAATGATTGGCAGTAGATTTTTACGTGCCGTGTTGCCAGCCCTGACGCACAACCTGCAACGAAGGTACGCCCATTCATGCATGTCTCCACACAGAAGACGCTCTAGGTGAGAATCGAACAGGACAACGTCTTATTGTGAGGCGACGATACCGCAGCACCACCACCGCAGTTATTGAAAGCAAAATCATGATAGCCTTAAAATAAATGTTCAGAAGAGGTTATAAAGTTTTTGCAGGGGACTTTATGGCCCAGTACAAATGTGGCACATTAACCAAAGAAGACTGATGCATGTTTAATTAAAGGACTGTATAATAGAACACAGTGCATTTATTTAACAGTACAAAGTAGAAAGATGATAGATGATAAAGTGCATTTAGTGGGGCAGAAACATTCAGTGAATACAGTGTATAAGCACTATATAACAGGAACCAGACAGATTACTGATTCCCATAATACAGTGTATAAGCACTATATAACAGGCCAGACAGATTACTGATTCTCATTTTGACAAAACTACTATTGCACAGAAATGTTTTGCTGCTTTTTACAATCTTCATATCAACTCCCACAAGTAAATACATTCTCCCCAAGGTACTGTAACATCAGTGCATGCTAGATTTAATTGGTAGTGTTGGGTTATCCCTGCGCCATTTAAGATTTCTTACAATTTAGCCATTTTTTTTCTGCAATTGTGCGTCACTATGAATCAGGAATGGTAGCAGACCCATTACACAACTGGTAAGCTAAACAGGGTGTGTGCTTACAGCTGATGCCAGATAGTTAGATGATTAGAAGATCATTTATTCATTCCTCATAAAAGGTTCTTGGATTCATATTCAAGTACAGAAACAGTTATGCAGCATGAAGGGATGCTTCTCTTCTGAAGTCCCAACCTTTCATTGGATGTTAACAATTAAACCCTGACTGCTTCTTTTGGTGGCAATTTTGTCGGATGTCAAAGATGTCAGTGCACGTGTTCTCTGCTGAGAAAGAAAATGAATCAAACTTCCTCAATAAAAAAAAAAACTACAGTGACACACACAAAACAAAAACATGTGTTCCCTGCTGAGAAAGAAAATGAATCAAAGTTCCTCAAGAAAAAAAAAAACTACAGTGACATAAAAAAACGTTCAGTGCTAGACACCTTTCAGCCACCACTATTCATTAAAGGAAGCAAAATAACAAACCGAAAGTTAAAACAATAAAAATGATAATAAAAAAGAAAAACAGCAAAAATGAAATAAATCACTGAAACACCTGAAATATATGTTGTTCTATATTTTTTATACGTTTGTTTTTTATTTCCTGATTTTTTTATGGTCTCTGAAGGCCAAAGGCTATTCTCGCCAGGCACAGACATTTCTACACCCAGTTTATATTTTCTTCAGTAGTCCACCATCAGGTGTAACTCCATCTTCAGGGGAGACTGACCTTGTTTGCATGGATTTTAAACCAAAGAATGGACAAGGTGAAGGAGGATCATAAACAGTCCAGATCATTCTGCATACAATATTATTTCTTTCTTACAGGGAAAAGTATTAGGAATTACACTGAAGGGTGTGTCTTTGTACATTCAAGTATGAGTTCCAGGGGACCCATGTACCCCATATAGTATCTCTTTCAGGCTTGCATTGATTTTTCCCAAATATTTTTTTTGGTATGTATTTATAATTCCTAAGAACAAACTGTACTGAGTTTACTGGCCTCAAGTAAATGTCTACACTTGACTTTTTTTAATCAACATTTGAAACAAATTTTGTTGGCTTATCCTTTTATGTAACTTGATATTCAGTCAGCTAACCATGTTACAAACTATCTCCTCTTATTAATAATGCAACAAATCATTCTACACTGTTTGATGTATATTCAGATCCTCCTTTATTGGTTAAAATAATGTAATGGAATTTGCACAAATATGCATACAGCCATTCATCATAATTATGTTATGTATACATTTTCAGCATATTCTCAAGGCTGGAATGAAAGCAGTTGTATTGTGTCATTCAGAAATGTTCGTAATCCTGGAATTATAACAATTATAATTATAATTATAATTACAATATTCATTTGCTAACCTGGAAGGCACACTAAACACAGTTCCTTTTCAAGGGTGACCTGGGATCAGTGTCTGATTAAATGACTTATTCAAGGTTACATGGTATGCAAATAACTGCTGAAGGGAATAAGACCCTGTTCCACAGGAAGGAATCCACTCACAATATAAAGAAAATGTGTTTCATTGTCTCATGTCTAAATTTCATCATTGGACTTGTCACAGCATTCTTGTATTTACATTTGCATTAGCTTATCAATTACTATCTTCTAAGTCATGCAGTTGACTTCAGTGTATTTTTAACAATATTTTTGGTTTTTAGGGTGTGGGACTCAGATACTATACCAGAGAGGCAGAACAGAGCTTCTGAGAACATAGTTGTGCCATAAGCCTACATGGATTGGGACAAGCTGATTTTTTTTCTGATACTGTTATTTTGCTGTTTAGCATTTTATCTTGTTGTAGATCCACTGACTTCAAGAACATGTTACAGAAAACAGCTGTCACTATGAATTGCATACCAGTGCTACTGCAGGCCCCTAGGGCTACTATGCATATCAATGCAGAACAGCAGTGGAACATTAATCTGAGAAAGGAAAGTCTTGAATGCAGTTCTGCAGCGAGGCTTACACATGGTCTCTCTCTTGCAATGAACATAAGAGTGTCATGATCACTAACAACTATACCATTTTTGGCAGTTATAAAATACAAAAATACACGGGATTAACAGACAGCCATATCTAGACTTCCTTTTTTCATGTCATCTGTTAAACATGAGTATTACAAAGAACTTTAATATTTCAGATTGTATTAACTTAATTAAGAAATAAGAGTATCTAAAGAAGAGCTGTAACATCCCTAGAACACCATGATTCATAATACCAAAGTTTTTTTGTTTGTTTTGCATGCAAAATTAAGATTTATGTACAGCGTTTTGTCTAAGAAGAGTTAGTTAAGATACTCCCTTTAACATTTCCAAGACTGACCCTGATTTCCACTGAATAATAAAAAACATACATGATGCACTTCACATGAATGTAGCAGCAATGAATAGTAAGAAGTGGCTGTAATGTTTACATTCTGAGGTGGAAAACATTAGCTGTGACCAATGCTTTGCTTAATGAGCACTCTGGAATTATATTCACTTGTATATTATTTCTTTGTTTAGAGATATACCACCAGAAAAGCACTAACAAATTGCATAATACTAAAATTAAACTGAACAGTAACTTTATGTGTCTTAAACTCTGCACAGATTATTTTTTTTTAAAAACAGTAAAAGTTTTTTTCCTTATAAACCAGAAGATATTTCTTTTGAAGCTGAAGAAATTCAATCATGTTTCTTTCTACTGGCATGAATAAAATTGTTTCACCAGATCTGGGTACATGTTTTGTTATTTAATACACACTACAAAACTTACCTTTATAGCATTCTGTTAATTTTTAGTAGAAAAGACACAGTTATCCTGAATGCTGATTAGTTACAATTCTTTGAAAATGAGACATAAATAAATATAAAGCAAACTGTGGACATGCTGTAGCCAATTTTATTATATGTTTATCATTTTTAAAAGAGCATAGTTTCATTTTAATATCCATAAACATATATAATGGTAATTTGTTTGCAGACGGTTTGGCACTGGATTTTTGAGAGGAAGGTGAGAGCCAAAGAATATGCAGGAGACACATGTAGACAGATGAACAGCCTGCAAGCCCCACAGGCAGTGAGCTGGAGAGAGGACTGAAACCCAGATGCTAGAGGAGTGAGGCAGAAATCTTATCACTGAGCTACCATATAGCTCTTTATCACTGGGGATTGTACAGGGGCCTTTAGTGTATGTAAAAGTAATACAAGGAACCATGAAAGCATGAAATAGTTAATCTCATTTTTAATTTTTAATGAAAACTTCAACACATAATGCATGTAGGGGACCACCCAGCATAACCTGACATTCTGCTACAAATCTCAGTCATTTACTGAAGTCATGTTGACTACTGTACCACCTGTGATAAACCAAGATGCTGCTAGCCCAGCTAGCTGGAATTTTGTAAATAATTATATGTCACTTGGAAATATTAATATGATTTATATAGAAATATAACACTGCCAGTCCAGCTAGATAGAATTTTGTAAATAATTCTGTGTCATTTGTGAATAGTAATATGATTTGTATGCCTGCCTTAAAAATGTAAGAAAACTCTAAGTTCTGTACTGAACTTCAAGATTGTAACCACAGTGCACCCTGCTGGAAAAGAGCAGAAATGTGTGTAAACTATATGCCAATGCAAATGTATGGTTTCATAGTAGAAGTTGGAATATACAGAGTTAACTTGCAAAACTCTAAGAAAATAAGTCGATAAGTAAAGAGTTTTACAATGAGTGTTATAAAGTTAGCTTATCTCAGCTGAGGGCAGGATGTCTGGGCTATGGGCTTCTTTCTATTGTCTGGAAACAGATGTAATTACAGCTTTCTAATGTAATTGTTTTAAGACTTTCAGTTTCAGGCAAGCTTCTAAGAGAGAATTGTCAGCTTTTGAGAGATAAGTATTTTTAACAGAGACATGTTAAAATTTAAGTTCCTGCTAGCTTGGGAGACTTAGGCAGAGGTGACAAGAATTATGTAATCTGAGATGATTTAGCAGTAATTTGTATTATTAATTTAAGAACTATCTCAAAGAGAAAGTCAGTGCATTTTTGTATTTTGTTCTGGATGTGACAACATCACCAGCCCTTTGCCTTGCTCTGTAAGTAAGTTATTTAGAACATAGTTTCTCTTAGAGATAAGAATATAGCAAGATTAGTGTAGATATTTTCTGCTTTTCTGCAAGACTGTTCTGCAGTGTTGTTTTAAAGTATTTCCTGTGATTCTGAACTCTATTTTCACTGTGTTGAGTTAGTGAGTATTGTCTTGTGCTTTTATTATTTATTATTAAATATATTTTAACATTTTAATTGTGGCTGGTTTTGTGTAGAGATAATTAAGCTCTTAACGTACTTGCATGTATTTGGTGATACTGTAGAAGCCACTCATAAATAGCCTTCAAGTCTTAGTCACACTTACCATTTGGATAATAGTAACATTGCAAAGTAGAATTGGACACCCTTTTGTAAGGGCCTTTATAGTAGCTGATAAGGGTGGTTGGTGGCGGGTGGTACTACCATATAGTCTGAGCAGAAGAGGGCATAGCTGGAGAACCTGTGTCAGCCTTACCCAGGAGTGTCTGTGTGTTTGTATATAAATCAGATCTCAACGTGTGCGTGTCAGCTACTTGGCTAGGGACCAGAAGCACTGGTTGGACCGAGAGGGTGCTCGAGGTTTTGGCTTGACCACTTGGCTGAGATCTTAACCTTATAGTTGTGCCAGTGGGGAGTCTTATTGGGGATCTGGAGAGAGAGAGAGAGAAAAACCAGCCCCAGATTGACTGTGATCTCTGTATGCTCTTAAGAGAAATTTTAATTTAATGTGTGCGTACCTATCATCCTCCCAATGTGCACGTCCCTCACTGGTGTTAGTGGTGAGGATTGAGGCTCCTTGATTACTGGGCCAGTGCACGGGAGTTGCACCACCACCCCCTTTTCTAATATCCTCCTGTGAATGTCACTCTTGTCATTGCATTACTAATCTTTGTTTGTCCTTGATGATCCAAGTAATAACATTTTAACTTATTCCCAAAAATGTCCATTTCTGGTATGAGTTTACTTCTATGCTTGAAGCATACACTGTACCAGGCTACAAATTATATCTCTTTGTTTTGATTTCTGGGATCTTGTTCAGTTTCATATGCAATGTTTTTTATCATATCCTTTCTGGTAAAACAGACAATCCATATAATTCACTTAAATCTGACAGAAAAACTATTTTTTTGAGGAGCAAGATAAGTGAAGCATAACATGGAGTGAACTCAGATTACAGAAGGAAGGCAAAACAGAAAAAATACTGACTGAATGGGAAGGGGATTGAGAAAGCTGAGAAGAAATTAAGGTGGTAAATATGTTCAAGTAGAAAACCTCCAGGATGTGGGATCAAATATCCGAGATATTTTTAGACTTTTAGACACCTGCATAATTTAGTGACAGTTGTCAGCCATCCTTTTTTTCCCTTAGCAGCAACTAATGCTACCATTCTACTCAGCAGTTTCACCCTTCTACTATTACAAAATGATTGTTGACTGTTGCCTGAACTTTTTACATTTCTGGGGCATCATGTGATTTATTGACTGCAGCACTTGGATTCAACCTCTGAACTCTATGTCAGTCTATTACATATAGAGCAGAATTACTCATTTCTGAAGGAATTATTCTATTGCCCTTTCTGTTCCTCGTTCTATTACTTCTACCATCTGTAAGAAATCAGCTTGTTCCTACAAAACTATTGTTCTGCAAGGAATATATTGTGGCACTTAGGCCACTGTTTTGATTGTGGAGGAGATAAAATAGCTGAATATATTGCTTCACCATTAGTTGTCTTGCTGTTGACATTTCATTGTACAGAGTTTTGGGTAAGGAAGAGAAATATCCAAAAATGCATCAACCAACCCATCCAGCTCCATAGTTTCATTTCTCAGGAGGACTATATTATTTTTGTAGAGATGTTTAAACAATACACTGTAAATCTTGCTTTGTCTTTACTATTTTTAGGTTTATCAACAGTGGCCCTGTGGGCTGTTTCCATTCTATGTGACTACAAGTCCCTGATTTTGAACAGTTCATTGAACATGTGCTCAAAATAGAGAATTAGCTTCCCTGCTTTAATATAGCATTTTCATGGATCCCAAATTATGTCTAATTCAGTGGACTGAGTTCTCTTTCAGATCGTTGCTTGTTGTCCTCCATTCCAAGGGTGAAGACTCATCACTGGCTCTATCTTGCACAGTTGATTTGACAAAATCAAACAATGCATTTTATTAGTATTTATTTTATAGTAGAGCTGCTAGTCATTTTGTTAGGAAGAATACTCATTTAATATGTATTTAACACATGCCTATTGCTGAAAAGGTCTGATAAATGTTGTGGTAGAAGTATTGCAATTAATGCCAGTAGTGGGGGAAAAATATCAAAATCCATGTCTCACCATCATCCTTGTCATAGCATTGCTGTAGCCAGGTACAAGCTGAAATACATGCTTCAAGAAAAGATTAACAGTCTTATCCAAATAATAACAGCTGCTCATTCCTATAATAAGTACAAAACTAGTACAAAATTTATTTTCTTTAAAAGTTATGAAACATACTATTTAGAAAGTACACCAGAGGGAATAAATTACTATAGGGATACTACAGATCATACATAATTTTATAGCTGAGTAGTTGAGTTACTTTTGCTGCCAAATGATATTACTAACAGACAGTAGAAAATACATATTATGTTGATAGCAAAAGAAAATCTAATGTCAGTGTGATAGGCTAATCCTATAGGCATGAAATGCAAGTCACATATTAAGTCAGTAATTTGTTAACAGTTTTTTAGGATAAATGCTAACCGGAACAAGATAAGGATGTGGAACTACACTTGTACTATTTTTAATTTTGTCTGATAAATCTCAGCAAGCATATAATGTGTTATGACATAAAATTTCTGAATTGGTTGATTGAATCTTTTGAACTGGTCATTGACATGTAATCGGTTCATCCTGTTAGACTTTGCAATCTATTAAGTAAAATATTCTGATAAGTATGCTCAAGGGATGCAGGTTTTGAATTTATTTAAATTTACTGTGCTGCTAAAATAAATAAATGTGTTAGCCTTGTTGGAATTTTATGAGGTTTCCAATGCTTATCTTAATTCTAAGGTGGATTTGCCTATCCTAACATCAAGGCCGTGTATACATTTTGGAAATAACTCACTCCTTGCCAGGATTCAAAATATGATAGTTGATATGTAAAACATATTAGAGTTCCCATTATTAGAGCTTTTGTTATGTGCTACTTATGATCACATTGATTTAAGTTTGCCTGTTATATAGAATGCAATTGAAGTGGTACTTTTATATGTAATCATGTTAATGGGATATCATATCAGTTGCTTTTTCATTTAATATCTATTAGCTGTTTCAACCATACAAATGCCCAAAATAATATAACAACAAATTTCACAAAGAATTAAATATAATAAAGAATAACAATAGGATTGATTTGTAAGCCACTATCAAACTGGCAACTAATTATTTATATTCTCTGCCATAGATGAAGATAATTTTTTTTTTCAAGAGCATAAAAATCTTTCAGGTACTTTTACATTCTTATCAAATATTTTTGTAAAATATTTCCAGTTCATTCAGAAAATACCCTCCCTAATTAATGAAATTTTAGTAATGCATATTTAGCAATAAAGGCAGTACAAATTGCAAATAAATTACTTTCTGACATATATACAGAGGTAACATGCAAAATAATTAAAGGCCAAGAAAGGTAATCATATATAATCTTCCATGTCTTTACATTTTTAGTAATACTAGGGCATATATCATTTATATTAGTACAGTCTCACAAAATACATTTCACATCTACTTATTCCTTTTCATATACAATGCAATATAAAGAGACACAGGAAAACCATATGCAGTTAATTTTGTTGGAGTTGTGTAAGTATTATGAGCTGACATTATTTTAATATTTATTCATTTAGTAAATAGTGAATAGAATTTATATGCATTATTCTAAAAAGCTCCCCATGAGTAATTACACTTCTCCTGTAACTCAGCAACCGCAGTCGGACAACACTCCAAGGTGCACCAGTAACAATCAACAGTTTGAAAATAGTTTGTTGGTTAAGTGCTTTTGTCTCAAACAGAAACTTCATCAGAACTGAAACTGTAAAGCAATTATCACTTTTAAAACCTAAGGACCAAGTGGATTGGTAGATCAAATTACATCATTTCCTTTCCCTTAAGGGAGGCCAAACAAATGTCCCAATGCTTAAATAACTGAATTTTTTATTTAAACGTCCACAACTCACAACAAACAACAATACATCTCAAAAGCACATATAAAAATCATATAGATTAAGATAATTAACTATAAATACTTAAAATATCCATATCCTAATAAGTAATAATGATTCCTAAAAATACTTCTAATAATACTTCTCGTTTTTTGAGTATTTATCTGAGAGATTTCACTAAGACTGTAGTTCTTAGCCAGTACTGTTTTACTGTGATTTGTGCAATGAGGAGCATTACTCAGTCAGTCTTGTTTTAAAAATTGTACTTTATATTAAAAAAACACAAGCAAACCTATTTTAGATGCCCCTGCCACAACTCTCTACAAAGCAGACATCTGAAAACATGGATAAGCACTTTCCTCCTGCATTTGCTGACAGACACAAAAATAGGGATACATTTTAAATATTGCGCTTATAAACTTAAAAAGTTGCTAAAATGACAGGATGTGTGTTAGCATGCATTTTCTGAAGAGTATGGAGTCTGAAACTAAAATGTATGTTATTATTTAGTGAGCTCAATCCTCAGTGATTTGTCAGAAAACCACAAATGTTACGAGTAACAGACCAAAAAATATGAAGCAAAAATCTGGACAGTTTAGAGGTATGTACCCCAGCACTGCAAGGCTATAGTGCCTTCAACAAATTTAGACTGGCTATTGCACTGGAAAAGACAAAAAGTGGAAGTGTCTTAATATTCATTAAAGACAGTCATGCATCAAGACAGGTTAAACAGTGTGATGCACCTGAGCTTCTCCATGTCCCACTCATTATAAGCAAAGTGCCATACCATATCATTGCGAGCATAGGGCCCCTTTTATGACCCAGGGTACCCATACTATATACCGAAATGAACTGGAGCAGCTCTGCATTGATGCTAACACTATACTCCTGGGTGACTTCAGCTACCCCTTCATAAACTGGGAAACATACACAACTTCCAATACGCAGGCCGAGAGATTCTAGGATTTTGTCAACACAAATGCCCTGATTAAGCTAGTCCCTACACCCACTAGGGGTGCAAACATTCTTTAACTGAATCTCATCAACATGGGGTAACTTTACACTAACCCATGTTTAATGTCCTGGCTTGTCAGGTTGGACCATAAAGCTGTATCAGTTAAAAATAAAATAAAACATGTGACTCCCCCATTTAACCCTCAAATATTTAGGAATTATTCCAGAGAAAACAAACTACTACTAAGTGATACCCTGGCAAAATTTCAAGTCCCATAAACAGGGTGAACTCTGCTGCCTACATGCAGTTTTTCACAGAGATCCCATATCATCATATAAAGAACTGTAATGAGGCAGCTCTGTCCCCCTGAAATAATCAGAAATCTAACTCAAAGAACAAGCCACTGTGGTAAAATCCTAACATTGTGATGTTGTATAACAAAAGAAAGAAAACAATGGCCAAAACTACAAAATGCAATGCCCAGCAAGTCAAGAAGCCCCTCACCAAACTAAACAAACAACTCAGGAGTCTTATCAAGTCCGCTAAAGCCAAATTTGAGGTAAAGATACCCTTACAAGCAAAGAACAAACACAAGGCCTTCTTCAGCTATTTCTACAACCTCATCAGTAATACACAAATAGTGTGTTGAACTAATTTTTTATTTTTATTTATCATTTTGTTAACTGGGAAAGTCCGACTTGGAATGGAGCCGATTTTCAGCGGAGGCCCGGGGAGAAATGCTCCAGATGCATGTCTTTGTAATGTCGGAAGAAATCGGAGCACCCAGAGGTAACCCACACAAATGCAGGGAGGACATGCAGACTCCACACAGAAGGCACCCCAGCTGAAAATCAAACCGGAGAACCTCTTGCTGTAAAGTGACAATGCTACCGCTGCACCACTCTATCATCCAGTTGTAAACAAAACCACCTGTATGGAGACTGAGGATGTAGTAAACCCACTTGTTGATAAACTTATCTCCAGTTTCTCTCTGCTTTCCCTCCCACATGTCTCAAGAGATGCACATGACCATAGTCCCTGGCTATTAATAGACAAGAAGTCCTCAATTCAGTCTCCAAGGCAAAAATACTGCATCTATGATCCCAGATAATATACAGGGATGCCTCTTGAATAGCATGAGACATGACCTACTGAGCCGTCTAAAATCACTGCTCATCCTTAGTCTTCTAATAGGCTTCATGCCTAGAGAATGGATGACTGCAACAGTTATTCCTCTGCACAAGGATGAGCCACCTTCTGCCTGGGTAAGAACAATCCCATAAATCTTTAATATGCAAAGCCAAGGAAAAAATTATTATGGATATTATAAATACAGATATACAGAAATTGGAAGCTTTCAGACACTGGACCCAACACAGTTTGGTTTCATACAAGGCAGATCGAGCCTACTGAACCTGGTGGACTTTTTCAACAAAGTCACCAACACTATGGACAGGGGCACAGTGGTACACAATACCTATCATGACCTTGCCAAAGCATGTAACATTCAGGCATTATTGACAAATTCACAAAAATAGAAGTAAACCCCTATGTTGCCTGCTGGATAGCCAAATGGCTCACAGACAGTACACAGGAAGCCAGAATAGGGTACTCGACCTGTACAAATAGTCAGTCACTAGTGGAGTCCCTCCTGGCTCTGTAATGGGGACACTCCTTCATAGGTTTATAAGTGTGTACTAGGAAGATCCACTGTGGCATTTTTAAATCTATCAATGAGTCCCAAATCTCTGACAAGTCCTGTTCTGTAGTGTAAGAAGGGGATTGGGAGATGAAAAATGTTTAAGTAGGGGCGTGGAAGATGGAACATTTTCAGGCTATATGTGTCCATTAGAGCCAGAGGTGCCAAACCAGGGTGAATGTCTGACTCCCCATACAGTTGTCCAACTTACAAGTGAATTAGGTTAGGGAGGAACTCTGCTTTACATGGATGAGGAGAATACTCCAGAGAAGGGGTAGTCTCTTGGAATATTCTCAAAGGATAGTCTCCTTTTTAGCATCTGCTTTTCAGAAGTCAAAGCTAATGTCAAAAGCCTCTAGCTGACCAGGTTCACAGACAACTGCAAGCTCACCACAATTATAGAATTCCTCAAGGACATTAATATCATCCATGATGTCTTGTTGCAAACTAATGATTGGTGCCAGACCCATGGTCTAAAAATAGAAAAGTATCCTTTGGAAACTCAGCCACCCTGGGGGGTTATACATAGAAAATGTACTCCTAAGAGTAGACCTAGTGGTTAGGGGCTTGAGAAAATATGTGAACAGTGACTTAGCCTTTGACAATCATGAGTCTACTTTTGTGAGGAAATAATTCTATAATGTATATCTTATAAGCAAGGGTATGGCATCCAGGTCCATGGATGTCATTGACCCACTGTTCTCAGCCCTCATTAGGCCAGTCATTGAATACAATGCTCCCTTTGGTATGTACTTTACTAGGCATATGCAACAAATGGAATGCACAAAAAAATGCAAGGTGTGAACCACACATAAGATGCAGACAGCCTCAAATCCTTATCATTATATTCAGACTCTTATAGACTACTGAGAATTGATGTAGCCTGGCTTACAAGGCATCTTTTGACCAAGTGCCAGTGGACATACTATACTTCTGCAAGTCTGACAACATGACAGATACCCAACTGAAAGACCTAAACCTCATTTGCAACATAAATGGACCTTGTTGGAGGGGCAGGTACATGACTCAGAGACTACCTCTAGTATAAACAGCCTTCTCATCCATATGAAGCAGAGTTCATCCCTGACCCTATTCAAATACAATCTGAACTAATGGATGGGAGATTGGAAATTTACCCCTGGACTGGCAGCTATGCCCCAGTTGGACAGATGCAACTTGCAAATGTTGTACAGCCTAAGGCCAACTAGATGCCCTTGGTAATTTATTCTGTCATTTACAAATGAGAAAACACGACTTGGCTAAAAAATGTCTCCTAGTTCTGTTAGCCCAGTAATCACCAATGAGACAGTGTGTTGGTAATGAAATGTACCTTGAGATCATAGAGAGGGATTTTAAAGTAAAAGTGATGGCACCTTTTAAAAGGCCTTGAGAGAAAGTATAGCATTTTTTCCAAGCAGGGAAGGAAGGCTCCATGGATGAGGTCATGGATACAAATGGTTGACATGTTGCTTCACATGGTATAACTAGGCACTCACAACAGTACAAAGTGCATATCTTTGTGATCTAGCTGTTTTACTTTGACATGACTGCCCTAAGGTAGATAGACCACAGTGCGAGGATGCTACCCCAGTAGCTAATTCATGTTACAGGAGTAACACTCATAGATCACTTAATGGACACCCTGTGTCAGACAACCTAGAAATGCAGGCAGGCTCCAGAAGATGAGCTGAAGACTATTGATTGACATGGAAAGTGTGGGACATTCTTGGCATTTTACCAAAACCAGGACAAATGGCTTATATATAGAGGTTCAGTTGTCTAGATGGCTACTGGATATACCCTTTTTTTGAAAACAAATTGGTGCTAGACATAAGGCAATACACTAGATGATGAGGGACACAGTAATTCTTCTGTAGCAGAGTGCAGTGTGGTGTGATGAGGAATAGCAGGCATAACTGCATTATCTCAAGTGCAGGAATATGACATTCTATAATCTCAGTAAGGCAGATGGTGGTTCATTGTGATTAACATCACCTACGACAGAGTAACACATGGTCTCATAACAAGTATTGTACTGGAAAGCAAATTGTGATCCAGCCATAATGACAGGTGGTACTGTATTAAAAGAGTGGAGATAATGCAGTACAATCATTTTGTTGTACAGCAAGCCTCCAATGTGTAATATGCATCTTCAGTGATGACAGTGACATAGGATTATTCCCTATCCTACTTTATGCAGGATAGTCCCTTTCTGGGCAGTTGTGTACTTTTTAAAAACAAAAAAAAACATTAAAAATGACAACTATCCTGAGATTTTAGGAAAAATAAAATGGTTGTTTCCTTTGATAATTAAATAAAACAATTATTTGCATTTAAAACATATACACTTTATATGAAACAACATCAAAATCACATTCTACAGAACTTAGCTTTTATTTTGGCAGTATGTGGAAGTGTGCCTTTCAACATTTTATCACAAGACGTCTGGAGAAAACCTCAAATAATGGAAGGGCAAAGAGCCAAAAATAAAGACAGAAAGTTTCTAGAACAGTAGGTTTTGTGTTAACATGTATTTTCCTGAAGGACATGAAGTCTGACAGTCAAATGTATGTCATTATTTAGTGATATTAATCCTCGGGCACTTGCCAGAAAGCCACAAATGTTATGAGAAACACGTCAAATATATGAGGACATTCTGTATAAATCTGGACAGTTGAGAGGTGTGAACTTAAGGCCTGTCCTTTGGACCAGTCTTAGGTGTGGTTTGTCCTGCAAAATGTGACATTTCCATAAAAAGTCCCACTTTGGCCACTTGGAAATTGTCGAACAGCAGTATATGGAGTCAGACAACAGCATACATACAAGAAAATGCTGTATTTATCATGTGTTAATTCGCAGTGGTGGATAAGGCATGAGGTTATGCATCAGTAAACAGGGCAGAATAGTAACTCTGTTACTGGTTTGACAGCACTGCCGTGTAAGTCTGAATGGCAACAATACCTTTAATGGCATCATGTAGGACTAATGGTTGTCAGAGTGGCAGTCACCCAAATATCAGGCATTGCAAACAGTTGGAATGATGACAAAAGCCCTATGCATTATGATGAGAAACTCCTATACATTGTTAATACTATGTGTTTATAGATAATAGTTTATCTGTTTATCGATAACAGTGAAACCAGGCACAGATGTATATAGTGTAAGGTGGAACCAGAAAGGAAAGTACAGAACAACATATCCTACAATGCAGTAACTCACCTAGATGCTGCAAGTATACTTTGGAACGTACTTGACTAGGAGACAAATATGAAATTAAAGGAGTAGAAGACTGTGTCTGCTAATGTTTGAACTTTGAATCACTAATGGTACTTCTGAACTAGAAGTACATTAGACTAGAAATAAAATGAACAGAAAACTATGTTTACTAATGTCTGAACATTGCAGCACACACATTTTTTACACAGCTGACCTGCAGGTCAGAAAGCCATTACACTTGGCTAGTATTCAGAGATAAAAAAAGAAAAAAGAATGAATACTGTTTCTACTATTGTTTGAAACTTGCGGCATTCAGATGTTTTCTTCAGAGCTAATGGCAATCATGTATAAAATTATTTGACTTAGCTAGCATTTAAAAAATCAACAGAAAATAACATTTGAAATTAAAGGAACAGAAAATATATGGTTTTCTGCAAGGTAGTACCAAGTCAGGTCACAAAACTCCTGAAAGGCTATTTTTCTCTGAGGATAAGAAGTACAGGCAAAACTAATGAATGACAGAGAACTGTTGTGAACTGCAGTTTGAGATGGAGTCTGACTAATACATTTGAAACATCCTGTAGGCACCCATCTCCAACTCCCACAACCAAACCTGTGACATGCTCAGAAAGCTATACTGAAACTGTAAACAAAGACCAGAAAAAAATAAATTTTCCCTGGGATTGTCCCTTTAAACTTGCTAACTTAGACTGTAATCAGACGTTTCATGTAAATGTTAATAAGAAAGATCATACGGTTACTTTCTAATTAAAGTTGGGTCAGAATTAGATTTTACAATAAAAATAGTTTACTATTATAAATATTTAATGTCATTATTACATCTGTAATTAAACTGTTTTTAAGCAGCATAGCACTTTGTCTTATACACAAACACACTCATACATACTCACATACACACACACACAAATATATATATATATATATATATATATATATATATATATATATACACATGTATATTTAGTAATGCGGTGAGACTTAGGAAAGGCAAATTTATTCCTGTTTTAAAAAATACACAGGTTAAGGCTTTAAATATTCAGATTGTTAGTAAGGCAATGACAATGTTCTTAGGGCTTTTATGATTGAAATGTCATTTGAATGTCATTGTATTAAACAGGTATTGAAAGACAACTGAAAAAATATTTTGGGTAAAGAATATTTGGTCAAGTAATAGGGAACAAACCATTGTTTTGTGTTTAAGAATGGCTAGAATTTAAAGATGAGATTAGAAATTCTTAGAAAACAACAAGCAATCTTCCTAAAGAACAAAGATCACCTAGAGCACCTGTTGTTAAAGTTATACCTCAGCAAGCCCAAAGGATCTCAGAAAAAACAACACCACACATACTGTCAATCTCAGTGGAGTCCCAAACACTAAACCCCAAGGCAAGCAAACACACTTCCCAGGACTATCATCATAGTGGACTACATTATATAATATACTGATGCCCCTCTCACCAGGCTGAACAAGGCAAAATAACTGTTAGTTTCTTATCTGGAGACAGGATCCACCAAATCACACATATACTCAAGTCATTACATCACAGATACCAGTATGATTCCATCATAGTCCATGCAGGTGTAAATGACCTGAGATTTACTTCCCTGGAATATATGAAGAGAGACATTATGGAGCTTTCAGACTATGGGTCTCAGTCTAGTATGAGTCTAGAACTGAGCAGCAGATTACCATCACTGAGGATGATACAATGATACAATGTATCATTGAGGATGATGTCACAGTGCACTGAGCAGTATATTAGCATCACTGAGGATGACACCACAATATGAGTAAAATGATTGATTTCAACAACTGGCTGTATTTCTCGTGTCATTCTAAGGGGATCCAATATTTGTCAGCTTGGAAGCACATGGTTAACAGATCATGTTGCTTTGCACCTTTCCTGTCTAGGCTTTCGGATACTAGCTAAATTTTATCTACCCCCCATAGTGCTTTTTTAGGCAGTGCCAAATTGACAAACCTACCAATATAGCAAAATCAACTCAACTGAACCTCAAGGCATTACTGCTCATTGCTAGGAACCTAAATAAAAAAACTACTTTCCGTCCAAGCCTTCCTCACACTTGAGAATATAGACATCTATGCTGTTACTGAGACATGGTTGAAAGAGGCAGCGAGTACCCTAGCAGTGGAAGGTTTCAATGTCTTCCACACTTTTAGACCAGTAGCATCACAGTCAAAGGCTAAACATGGATGTATCTCAATATACATTAATAACAAGCATACATCTAGGATTGCCAAACAGGATGACATGCTGGCATTCCTCCATGTGCAGATCACAATAGACAAAATGACGTACCATATCTTAGCCAGCTATAGGTCACTTTCCATGTCCCAAGAAACTCACAATGCATACTTGGACTACTGGGAATCCTACACAGCCTGAAATCTGCAGGCAAGCCACAGAGATTTCTGAACTTAGTAAATACAAGCACCATTGACCAAATAGAGAAAACACTCACTAGAGGCTACAACATACTGGACCTTGTGCTCACAAATGTGGGAGAACGCCATGCGCCACCCAATATATCATTCTCCCTGATAAGGTCCAATCATAAAGCTGTCTCCTTCAACATCAAAATCAACTCTGCAATCCTATTAAAACCAGTAACAGTTAGGAACTATTCCAAGGTAAATGACCTTTTTTAAGTGATGGTTTGTTAAAATACAATGCCTCTCCAAACCCTGAGAACACAGCAGCCTATGCTGAATTGCTCTCAGAAACTCTGTAAAACCATGTCAGTGGCTGAATAGAGGCTGCCATACCTACCAGAAGTAAGCCCAGGACCTGCCCCAGAAACAAATTGCCCTGGTGGAATTCCAGATTAAACAGGATATACAATAAAATGAAAAATAAATTATGGCAAATGTCAGGAAGGGTAATTTTCATAAAGATAAAAAGTATCTCATCAACCTAAATCATCAACTAAGAAGGCTTATTAGATCACGAAAAGCCAACTTTGAGGTAAAAGTAGCCTTCCAGGTGAAAGATAACTATAAGGTTTTCCTACAGCTAAGTCAGAAACTTCAAGGGCAGCACACAGCAGTGTACTGAACTGGTGGTTAATAGTGCTACATTCACTGAGCCTGGCAATATAGTAATATTGTTGGACCAATTAAGTTCCAACTTTACACCCCTCTCACCCCCAACCATTCCCCAAAAAATACCCTCAAATATAACCCCTCCAACTAAGGAGTGTGTACTGGCTGCACTCAATAGAATCAAGAGCACAGCCTCAGTGGGCCCCGATAACTTCCCAGGATGCCTCCTCACAGTCTAAAATATGACCTATCAGGACCCCTGGGGTCATTGTTTAACTATATGCTTAAAACTGGGTTTGCTCCAGATGAATGGAGGACTGCAGTGGTCACCCTCCTTCATAAGGAGGACATTCAACAGATTCAGAAATTACAGACCCAGTAGTCTCTGATTAGTCTTATTTGCAAAGCCATTGAAAAAAATTAGCATGGAAATTATCAACAAAGACATAGGATCCAACCTAGAATGGCTTTGTCAAAGAAAGGTCATGTTTACTGAATCTGGTGGACACCTATGAAAAGGTTACTAAGACAATGGATGAGGGGGGAAAACAGTGCATATTGCCTACCTAGCTCTGGCTAAAGCATTAGATACAATACCCTACCCTAGCATCATCAACAAACTTATGGAGCTAGGTGTAAACCCCTTTATAACATGCTGGCTCACTACTAGGACCCAGGAGGCCATGTCCACAAAGAGGCTGGTCTGGTTGCCAATGGAGTCGGCCAGGCTCAGTGCTAGGCCCACTCCTCTTAGGCATCTATTTCTCAGATGTCATAGCCAATGTCAAAGACCTCTGGCTGACCAAGTTTGCAGATGATTGCAAACTGGGAGCAGTCATTGAATCCCCCAAAATGAGAGTACACACTTCAAGTGGGTATAACACAGACAAAAACTTGGTGCCAAAGCCATGGCTTAAAGCTCAGAATAATAATTTTGGAAGTCTGTCACCCTGGGTAGCTGTGTCATCAATAAAACACCCCTAAGAGTTGATTCAGTAGTCAGCAATCTGGGAACTTACGTATGTAGTAAGAAAATATTTCTATGTTCCTCAACTTATAAGTTAAGGCCAGAGGCATCATCTAGGTCCAGAGACATTGGCATAACACTGTAACTGTTTTTTATCAAATCCATCATAGAGAGTAATGCCCCTTCTGTTTACTGACCTGACAGATGGAGCAATTGGAATGTCCATAAAGATTCCTTACAAGAAGAATACGGGGAGTAAACACAATGTCATACACTGATCACCTCAAAGTCTTGTTATTTTGGTTTCATACAGACTTCTGAGAGTTAATCTTTGCCTTGCATACAAGGCATACCTGGACCCTGTTTTTATGAACCTTCTTTACATCCGCAAGGCAAATAGCATCATAACTACTAGATTAAAAGACCCAAATTTTGCTTGTTATATAAACAGGACATGTTGGAGAGACAGATATAATTCTCAGAGAATTCCCATTCTCTGGGACAGGCTTTCCATCCTTGTGAAACAGAGTTCCTCCCTATCCATATTTAAACGTGGACTAATGGATGGATAATTGGAAGTTCACCCCTGATCTGCCACCTATTTCTGAGATGGATAGAGAAAATCACTAAATTGCTACCTATATAAATGAGGTTTGTGGGTTTAATTTGGGTTGCATGACTAGCCTTACAAGGGCCCTAGTGGTCAATAGCCTAGTATACACCTTTAAACCTATAAAAATCAATTTTCACCCCAAAGCAAAGCAGTTGCTCAAAGGAAGAATGGTTTATTCACTTTCAGATTTTGTGCAATGTGCAATTTTATTTGCAATAGCCCATATTTTATTTTAGACCATTGGGGTAACTGAAAAGTACACCTGCAATTCTTTTTGTGTGGTCTACATAGCAGAATACTTAAACTGTGAAGCATTCTCTGTGAGGAAAAAAATACTAGAAGGCATTTGCAGTTGATAGATAAGCATGAACATGCTGTGGAAGCTAAAAACATCAGAAATGCTTTATAAAGACATTCAGTAGTATATACACAATTTGAAAAATGTTTTTATTTGTGCTTGACCACATAGAACTGAACAACAGAAGTGGAGATAAAAAAAGTAAACTAAGGAAATATATTGGCAATTTATGTTCAATGCAGATAATATGCAAATGCTTAATATATTACTATTAAATGTTGCAGAGTTTATCAATGCACATTTTCATTTGGAAAAGGTAATTGTTCTTTAATATTTGACACATTTCAAGTTTTAATATATGTTAAAATAGTGATAAATAGTATTTTTATAATGTGATTTTTATATACGTAAACAAGTTCAGTCATGTCATACTGTAGTATAAAATGAAGTTACTCATGTTGTTGTATTGTTCTGATGAAGTCCAGTTTAATTTGGGATGAAAGCATTAAAAGTCAGAGGTCTATCATTGGTATTATATCGTATGTTTTTTTTAATTTGGATTTTGCTCACACTTCTGCATAACCACCGTGTTTTATTCAGTGAAAACAGCATATCTGTCACCTTCAGGTATTTTTCCCAAATTATGATCGTCTGTAACTTTAATAAACTCACCTATGTTTTTTTTTTTACTTTTGATGGTAGTAAATATAATAATTTGACAATCTAGGGTCATTATAATTAGACAGAACTGATTTATTTATGTGTATGTTTATTAGAGCTGCTCTCTGTATTTTTGAATTCATCCTCAAAAGCTGACATGACCTGAGTTTGTTGATGAGTATACTATCAATGAAATTAGTACCCTTAGTAAAACTTGGTTTTGTCTATTTTACTATGTTTTCACAAAGAATCAAAGTTAGCTGGGTCCAGTTTGCATACTTTACATATTCCAGTTTTCATCATATGGATAGTGAAAGGAATAGGCATATAAACATCTGGTTTATAATTCTTTAATTAAAGACTCCATCTGTCTTGTTTAGGTAGCAGGGCCAAAGCTAAGCAAATATTTTCTGAATCTGTCTTTGAATATGTTGCCAGTTTTCCTTTTCAATGAAACATGTTTAAATAAATATTCCATATAATACTGAAAGAGGATGCCTTTATGTCCAAGTGAATGTGATCATCAAAACTTTTATTTAAAATGTCATTGATAAGAGTGTAAACTATATTATTTTTAGCACCTTTATTAAATTATCACTTAAGACATAGCCAAACATACATTTATATAAATGAAAAGAAATCATATTAACATGTTCCCAGTTACAAACCTTATGCATTACATACATTCTTTTGTATAACTATTGTCAATCCAGCATTACATAAATTGCTCAATTCCTGCTAACACTTAAACCTCACTCTTACAAAACATTATTCTGCATGTATTGTCCCCATAATTTCCATTTTTTCTATGTAGTATAAATTATATTATTGATTGTGATATTTAGAATAATATTTGTGTTAAATCTCCAACAATATTTTCAAAACGGGTATTCAAAAAATCAGAAATATAACTTGCCAGCTGAATAGTCTGAGAATACAGGACATTCATATTCAATAGTATGATTTTGATACTAGAAAGAAATCTTGAGGACATGAATGATAAAATTGTAAAAAGAAGTATACATTTACATATTAAATGTTGTAACTCAAAATAAATAATTTAATTCATAGATGTTCTTAATGCCTTGTAATATTAAGCATTCTGTTTCATCAGAAATAGCAGTGACATTTAGTTATTGAATATTTGCATTAGCTATTTTCTTAAATAATTACAACAGCACCTTTGTTATCAGAAGTTCATAAGGGTATATATCACTGATACAATTTTATTAGTTTTCTGCAAATTCTCAGCTCCCATGTGTCGCCAGAAGGAAAGCCACATTGCATGTGCTTTATGTAACATATACAGTAGATTCTCTCTTATCCGGTCTGGCTTTATCCAGACTCCGCTTTAACTGGGTTTAGCAATAGACAGAGAAGAGCAACACTTCCGCGTCCTCTGTGCACTTCAGAACATCTCAGCTTATCGTTTTACACTTAAAATGTTAAAATATTGAAACAAAAATGAACTTGCAAGTTAATTTTTGCTTCAATATTTTAACATTTTAAGAGTAAAATGATAAGTGGAGACATTCTGAAGTGCCAGGTTGATAAGAGAAACTTATTGTAAAGCTTTTGTTGATTAACCAACCATTCATTTATCTAGCCTATGGTCTGGTCCCAGCAAGACCAGATAAGAGGGACTCTACTGTATCTTTATTTCTTGTCTGCCTTTAAATTCAAATTCCAGGTTAATAGTTTTAAATCCACGTCATGTTCATCGCTATTAAAAAGACCAAAAGCTCTATAATTTACAATGAACAATTATGTAAGTGAAAATGGTTTCTACCAAAGTCAAAAACAAGTAAATGTGGGACTTGGTAAAAAAATAAATATGTATGTTTTATAATAAATTGTACATAATTTGTAATATGCTCAAAACAGGTAAGAACTAGGATGATAGATTCATCCTTTATTTAATATTAACATTATACCTAACCTGATATTGCATAACTACACCTATGATGAAGTGTACATCACATGGGATCACCCGTTAGATGCTAGAAAACTGGATTATAGTGGTCCATAAAAAGAAGAGAAAAGTAGCATTGATCGTTGAAATCACCACACCATGTGGCTACAGTGTGTTGTGTATAGAGAGAGAGAGACAAAGTCATAAAATATCAGGATTTGCAGGCAGAAACAAGAGCAATGTGGAAGAAAGATACCCAGACAGTTCCAATAGTAGTAGGAGCAATGGGTCTTATAAAGAATCTATAATAATATTTAGACATGTTACTAATACATGTAACCCCACATGAATTGCAGAAGGCGTCATTACTGGGCACATTGTGGGTGCTGCAAAGAGTACCTCCGGCTGACATCAAAGATTGAAACAATACTAATTTCATGAACTTTAATCGTACTTTGACTTTGGAATGGGGTCTATTCCCGTTATGGTATTAAAAACTCAAAAGACTTGGAGAAATTAAAAAAAGGGAAGTAAATAAAATAACTAAATAAATCCATATCTGACTGTTGGAGAGATACCACACTAATATGCACAACAGCTTATATAGATACCACAACGCCAACTATAGAAAAAAGTAGTAGTAGTAGGAATCATGGTCATGAGAGAGAGAGAGGGAGACGGCACACAGTGAAATAACAGAAGCTGTAATTGTAAGAAGTGTGAGTAATAATTAAATAATACCCAGTATGGAAAATAGCCTGATGAAAATTGTCAATGAGATCTACTGAATTCATATTACTAAGGGACATGTAAGAATACTTATTACAAATAGAACCATGTTCAGAATTCTTAGAAATGAAAAAAAAATCAGTTATACTGGAATAATCATAAATAACATTGTGATGATATATAGGCTAGTGCCATCATAGCCAACTGGATTTCTATAAAGAATGATATGTCCTTTGAATATCAAACTGATTTATGCAAGATGCTAATGCTGCAAATGTATTAGAACTGTACAACATATGAATATCAAACTGATTTGTACAAATGTATTAGAACTGTATTGCATTTGAAAATCAAAATGTCTTTGTAAAGTTGCTAGTGTTAAAAAATGTATCAACAGTGGGTCCTGCTGGACAGAGAAGGAATATACATGTGAGACTGTATGTATATATTTTAGCAAAGGACACCGGAAGAGAAGGGGTTAAACTAGCTTACTTCTTACTTTAAGAAAAATTCTGCTAATTGGACCACCTGTTGGGCCTTGCAAGTGCTTATCTCATAGCTCTGAATAGGACCGTAGATGGTATGTCTGGTCCTTTTAGAAAGTATTTAACCACTCAGAGTGCTTATATTTATTTGATGAAACTGTGTGGGCCACTCCTGAAGGCCTATCTCTCTTGGTCAACAACTACCATTTGTATTGGTATTGATATTACACAATATAATTGGACACCCTTTGTTAAGGGCTTTGGAGTAGCTGATTGTGGAGTGTCTGGTGCAGTGATAACTGACTTATACCCTGGGCAGAAGAGGGTACAGCAGGTTAATCTGTGCCAGCCTTTCCCAGGTGTGTGTGTGTGTGTGTGTGTGTGTGTGTGTGATAACTGACTTATACCCTGGGCAGAAGAGGGTACAGCAGGTTAATCTGTGCCAGCCTTTCCTAGGTGTGTGTGTGTGTGTGTGTGTGTGTGTGTGTGTGTGTGTGTGTGTGTGTGTGTGTGTGTGTGTGAAAAATCAAATCTCACAGTGTGTGTGTGTGTGTGTGTGTGTGTGTGTGTGTGTGTGTGTGTGTGTTTGTGTGAGCTACTTGGAAAAGGAACATGAAGCACTGGTTTCACAGAGAGGGTGTTGTAGGACTTGGCTTGGACACTTACTGCAGACCTGGAGAGAGACAGATAAAGCAATCCAGACCCCAGGCTGACTGCGTTCCCTTTGTACTCTTAAAGGAAATTGTGCTTGATGCAGAGAGGTCTGCATCTGAACATACTGAGTGTATCCATTTGTATTCCAAGTGAATGTCCCTCTTCAGCATCAGTGGTGTGGATTTAGGCTCCTTGATTACTGGCCAAGCATGGCGACATCACAAACATAACCATCATGTACATATATATGCACAAATACATATACAAGAGTACTGCATTTCATTGAAACAGAAACACGTCGACATCTAGTATTGATGGTTTAGCTAATCGAATGTCAATTGATTGAAATGGACCAATTTTGCCAGTACAAGACCCCCTGAATTATATCAGTCAGATTTTGTTGTAACATTTGTAATTCTTTCATTTGATCATTTTGCTATTTTTCATGTTATGGTGGTTGTCTTACATGGTTGCAATTCTTCTTTCCACTTCATTCTTTCTGTTTGTCTTTTATTGTAGTCACCTCGGACTGTACATTACTTAAACTCAGTAAAAAGGAGCATGCTCTTTCTTTATAGTGTCCATAACAACTTCCATATAAAAAAGATAGGAGTACACTATTGAGATAGAAAAGTTGAAACACACTGTAACTTAGTGCTAGTGGACAATAACTTAATGTGGAATGTAACTTGGCTGGGATGAATTCAGCAAAAGTAATTCAGTAGAAGTGATTTGTTCATGGTTATATTTAGATACTACTTGACATTTTTAGGACATTGCTTTTTATCTGAAGAGCATAATGGAAATTGAGACAAATACTCACCTTAGCTACACAAGTTTTCCCCTTGGTGATAGCCAACACTAATTTCTCCATTATTTTTTAGCATAAATAACAATATTTGTGATAAAAAGCTGAACTATTATCCGATTGATGTTCAACAGACTTTCACCTTTCATTTGTGATTTTTCATTCAAAAGTTAGATAGTTTGTTGTTTTCTACAGATGTTTTCTGCAGTAACAGGAGCTGCACAACCCCCTCTCCCACTTTCTTCTTCATGTCCATTGTCTTAGAAACAGCCTAATCCTTTCAGTTGTACCCCAGATGTATTTGCTATACAGCTGGAACAGAATCATATAGATAATGAGAGACCCTGCCCACTTATTGGTCTACTCTCATCCTGGAACTGGAGACAAGGAATATTTTCAAAGGCTTCTCATTGTATTAATAGCTACACTCAAACAGGTTATGAGTACTGCACAACCTTCCAGATTTTGATTTAAAGAGTTAAAATAGTTCATGTTTGCATTTCCTGATTCACTACACTCTGAGTTATTTTGGACCTCTGTGCTGGTCATTGATTTTAGATGAAAAACCTGACAAACATCATACTTGAAAACAAGGATAATCATAAGTGTACTTGGTACTAGAGTTCTCTGGGCCAAAGATGCTGTTATTATGCTGTCAGACATATGGCCATGTGTTCTGAGCACTTGGCTCAAGAGAAATGCTAGGCTATATACTGATCACCCATTGGGCCACATGGCTAGGGGAGAAGCTATATAAATCTAAGACACCTATTCATTGTGCCTATGGGCCTTCAATTTTTTAAACAACCAATGGGAATCGAAATGAATGAACTGAATATTCAAGAATGTAACAAGTAGTTTGATAGTTTTGGTATTAGCTTTATGGAGTTTATAACTAAGTGTAATGGCAACAAATTATGTGAGTTGTTAAAGGATATTGAAAAATTGAATGAATTGATTATGAATGATTTATTTTTTAATCAATGGGGGAAATTATATAATAAGCAGTTTAATATAGTGGAGAATAATAGCAAAAGAACATTTGATAAGAAATGTCATAAACTTAAGCAGAATTTGGAGCAATATGAAAAATATACGGTATACAGATGGAGGAAGGGAGATGAGAAACATCAGGGGTATAACAGGAATACTGAGGTATACTATCCAACAGGTGAATATAAGGATAATAATGTTAATGATAATAGGCAAAAATATAATAAAAGTCCTTTTTTAGAGGGGAGTAACCAGAGATGGTTGGGGGAGCACAAGGAATGGTATACAGACTAAGAGAAAAGGGACTGGGGTTATCCACCCCCAAACAGGGGAAGGAAAAATTGGATGAAAGAGATCCCATCATGGAACAGGTGATAGTCCAACATAATGAAGTCAAATATAGTTTAGGAGATTTTAATATTTTTAATTATACACAGCTCAAGTTAGAACAAGAACGTTTTCTATTATTTTCTAAGGGAATGAAATATGTCCCGCACACCAAATCTGATATTGTTGACAATCTGATTGAATTAAAGTTATATTTATGGAAATTAAATTTGCACTTCAATTCCAGGATGGTAAGGAAATATCACAGTGCAATGAATTTAAGTAAAAAAGCAAATACACACCCAACCACCCTACACCCCACTTTAGTAGCTTATGAGAAGGTAGTTACTAATGAGTTATATAAATTTCAGGAGGTTTGTAAGAAATCTTGGGTGAAATATAATTTAAGTAGAGGGGAAAATAAAGTATTAAGGGAATTATGCAGTAACAGTAACATATGCATAATGAAACCCGATAAAGGTGGGGGTGTAGTATTGTATGATACTAATGATTATATTAATAAAATGTATGATATTTTATACAACTCTGACAAATATGAAGTATCATCACTTAATGAAGTTAATATTGCGTATCGAAGTATAGAACTATTTTTGGAAGAATTTTTGTTGCACAATAGAATTGATTTAGATTTATATAAATTTTTACAGGTAGCATCTGCAGTCTTAGCTACAATAGTTGGCATTCCGAAAATTCACAGAAATGTATTTGAACCCCCCCCCCTCCTTTGACCAATTATCTCTGGTAGTAAGTCTAAGACCTTTCCTTTTGGTATTGTTATATACAGATAGCTAAAATCAATATATGATAAGGTCCCACATATAATAAAGGATTCTTGGGACTTTTTTAAGTCATTTGAAACCTGAAATATGGAAGAATGGACTCGTATTTTTAACCATGGATGTTGTGGACCTCTTCTCCTGTATACCTAAGGATGATGGTATGGAAAGGTGTAGTAACAGTATTCAGAAATACACACAATACAAATGGGATAAAATCTGTTTGTTAGGTGAATTTATGCCTATAGTCCTAGATTACAATTATATTTTTTTTGAGGGTGAATATTACAGGCAAAATAGGGGATAGCCAACGGTGCAGCTTGCGCCCTGATATATGCCAATCTAGTACTCCTGGATTGGGAAGAGGAGCACATTTTTAAGAAAGTATATTTTAATTATATTAAATGTTATGTTAGGTTTTTGGATGACATTTTTTTTTGTGGGATGGTACAATAGAGGATGTTGATTTGTTTGTATATTATTTGAATGAATCTAGTACCTACCTTAAATTCATACATAATTAAAGTAGAGAAGGTATTCCATACTTGGATACCAATATTTCTAATCCTTCAAATGGTTTTAAGTCAAAGATCTATAGAATGGATACATTTATTAACTCCTATTTGGAGTATACCAGTTGTCATCCAGCAAGCCAGAAGAGAAGCATATTGAAGGGGCAATGCATCAGAGCTGCCCGTATGACCTCAGATTATGAGGAGATGGTGAATGAAATTAATTATATCGGTGCCATGTTTAGTGAGCGGGGATATCCCGCAACACTTATTGCAGATGTTACTAAATATGTTAAGCAAGAATGGGGTAAAAAGTATAAACCCCCGTTGGAGGTGAAGCTGGATAAGGGAAATGCAGTTTTTTTTTAATGAAAATTATATTCACTATACGAGAGCCTGAATATTACAATTTAATTCTTATGTCAAAGAAGTTAAAGATATAATTGTACGGAATTGGAACATATTGAGATGTGATGAAGAAGTACATAATAAATTAGCTGACTACCCTGAATTTGTTTATAAGAAGGGATATAATCTGAGAAACAAGTTTGAAACAGGTATTTTAAATACAAGACATGAAATGAAAGATGGGGGGGACAAGAAAATGCGGACACTGTAATCAGTTCCATCCAATATTACAAGAGAAAACCTTAACTTTAGGAAATGCTAATCACACTGTGATTAGATTCAAGAAAGGAAATTGTCACATACAACATGTGATTTATTTGGCTAAGTGCACCAATTGCCCACATTTTTATGTGGGCAAAATGGACAGATACCTTAGGAACAGAATATACGACCATCTGTACTGTATAAGGAAAGAAAGATAGCAATAATGCACTTTATAGTCACTTGGAAGGGAGTACTGAGGGACATACATTCAAGTTTGTGATCTTGGAGCATATTAAAGTAAACCCGAGAGGTGGAAATATTAAACTATTGTTGGGGAAAAAGAGGTCAAATGGCAAATATTACTTAATGCAATTACACCCCCGGGTTTAAATGATAATATTCATATCAAACCAGTGACAGACGCAAGAATATAGTTCATGCTATTTATATGTTAGATATGAGAGTATACATATATATTATGAAGCTGCTTAGAATTTGTTTTTAACTGTTTAACTTTCTAATTCATAATTTGTAAATATAATAGGTCATATTTTTATATATTGGTGTTAGTAAATTTATGGTTTTATATGAATATGGTTTACTGTATTTTAATCAGTTTTAATATTTTATAGGTAAATTAGCAATTAATGTATCTATTTAAGGTATATTTATTTAGTTAGATTTTAGTTTTTGTGAACAATAAATATGTATTAGAGTTCATTTATATTCAACATTTGCTCATTAATATATATAAGGTTAATTGATCATCCACTCCCATTGGTGTATGAATGCTATATAAACCAGTTGTATTGAATTAAGGGTCTTCTATGAGTAGATGAAAGCACTTAACCAGAGTTTTATATTGTGTAATAAAGGTATAATATACTAGCCCGTGCCTCTCTGCGTACATTGGAGAAGTGGTACAGTCTACAGGGTTGTTTTTGTCTTTTTGACCTATACATGTACTGAAGGTGTCTGTGAATGCCCGGGTCATGCTTCCATTTGGGTTGAGTTCAATGCTTTGTTTTGCCTGCCAACCAGATTATCTTTTGCTTGTGGGATTATTTCCCAGTAGCCATCATGGTTTTACTCTACAAATCCCTAATCTCTGTTGCCACAGTATGACCTTACTGCACACATCACTGCGGTGGAGTGTGTAGTGCTAGGTCTATTTCATGCATGCATGCTTCCACACATTTGTTACTCTGAATGCAACAGAAAACCTTGCTTGGCAATCTTTGTACAGTATAACTTAGTGCCTCATACATTCTTCCCATATCTCTCAACCTCTTAGAGCATGAAATCTGGAGAAAGCCATAAATAAAAGTAGGACAAAGGCCCAAAAATAGCGACTTTTTTAACTATTGCTCTGACAAACTTAGAAAGTTGATAGAATAGCAGATTTTGCATTAGCATGGATTTTCTGAAGCATATGAAGTCTAAAAGTCAAATGTCTGCCATTATTTTCTAACTTCAGTCTTTAATGATGTGCCACTAATTTTCCAGAAAAACACAATTTTATGAAATGGATCACAAAGGATCTGGAGATTCTGTGAAATTTGAACAGTTGAGATGTATGATTAGATGCAATGTCTGTTAGAAGTCAGCAGTGCGGAAGACTGGATAGCCTAGATTCATGTAGGATATTGAAGCTGATGGTGGACAGTTATCCTACACTAGTTCCTGGGGTCATGACTTAATCTCAGGTCATATGGGTCATGGTCAGTGCTTTATCACTGTGTATCTTAGAGCTAACTGCCATCATATTACTTTCTCCAACTTTAGAAAAGATTGATGTTTTTGGTGATTAGGAAGATAGAAGGTATGCTGCACAAGTTGAGAATAAAAAATGTACTGCTTTTAAAACAAACTTAAATTGGTAGATTATTTCTTGTTTTTGTACCACTTTTATACAATTATGGAGACAAGTGGCTGTGGTACACTTTATTACAGACCATGCAGATTACAGCTACTATATAGATGTTGTACCCGACTGGCAGAGAGAAGAGGATACTACTGTGTTCCATTAAAGAAAACAAGCTTTATTCAATAGCAGCTTCCTGTCTTCATCTTAGCTGTGTGTTGATTAAAATTTGTTGTGCAGATCTCAGTGGTCCAGGACTGGGGTCAGGGTTTAATTTTTTCAACTGCATAAGTTCATATGATATAGACTTTTCAATAAATAGCTTCAATTTGTTTTGCCCCCGCGTTGCAGATGTTTGATAGCTATTGCTTGACAATGCTGCATTTAATGCAAAGTACAGTGTAGTACTAAGAAATAGAATAGCACATCATAAAAGAATGTGTGGTTCTTCAGACATAAACTCATAGTCAAAAATACTAAATTTTTCTTACATTGAAAATTAAACTAGCTTGAAATACCTTTCCTTGAACAGGTAGAGAGAGATAAAAGCATCTGTTCTTATTTGTTTATTGTAAACCTCAAGGTTACTGCACTTTCAGATATATTGCAAAAATCTTTCAGGCCTTGTTGAGTTTTACTTCTGTATTTCTCATGCTGACTGTAATACATCTAATAGGTCCCAGACATGAATGTCAACATACTGTACTCTCTTAGGTTATGCTGAGTACTTCTGCTCAGGCTTTTCAGGAGAATTAGAGAAACTCATCACTTAAAATCATAATCCCAAACAGATATTTCCATCCTGTGTAAGCAGTAATTCAAGGGAAATAAAACATCCATCATGATACATAAAAATTAGGTGATATGGCATCCCTTTTAGTTTATGTGCTGGTTAACACTAACAAAAGTTAAAACGCATCGTTATATATTTTTCATTGCCATATAGCATCTATGCTTGTTATATGAACTTACTTGTAAAGTATATTTGTGGTAAATGTGAAAGCTATACAAGTACCACATAAAAAATAATAGCTGAAATACTGATGTGTCCTTAAGGGGATATTTACATATATCCCATGGGTTTTCAGTACAAGAGGTTTTAGGCAATGAAGACTCCATACTGGCTGGGTATTTCATGAAGTTTATTTATTTATTTATTTTTTAACATTAAGAGGTTTATATATATATATATATATATATATATATATATATATATATATGTGTGTGTGTGTGTGTGTGTGTGTATATATATATATATATATATATATATATATATAGAGAGAGAGAGAGAGAGAGAATAAAATAAAAGGGATGTATAATGATTCTCCTGGCCTTGTTTTATTAAGATGTGATAAACTGGAACTAAACTGTGGACAAGTCACTCTGCCCAAAACTCAAGCCATCTATCGCATCAAAACTGAACCAGTAAACCAAAGCAGAACCCAACAAGTGCTTGTAGGAGTGTTAACTTCTCACTGCTGAGGCTTTGTCCTCATATTCCTGATCTCTATTATGCTTATGTTGAGGTTGAGTAAGAAGAAAAGTTTGTTTTCATACGTTTTCCTTTTCTTTTTACTCTGAGCCACCCAAGACAAGTAGATATTATCTGCATTCATACACTGTATTCTTGACAAACCACAAAGAAATGCATTAAATGGCTGACAGCCTGCCTGACTGATAAAACAAGAATGACTTATTGGATCTTAACAAACAAAGATGTGACTAATCACCATGCACCTAGAGTGCTTTTCTTGAATTACTTTATTTTTCAAGAAATGTTTGTGCTTGCAATGCATATGTTCTAGTTTAATAGATAATCTATTATTGATTGTAACATGGTAAAATGGTCTAATGTGATGCTTAAGAGGTATTGTTAGAGACACAGCATATCAGGCCATTTGGGGAGGTCAGAGATTGTTTTGCCATTTTCTAAAGTCACCAGTATCCCTTGCCAAGAGTATCAGATCAAAGCCTCACCCCTTGCTCTTACTTACACTTGAAATCCTACTGTCGCCTGAACATATCCCATGCTTCTGTCAATTATAACTCTTTAATAATTTTTAAATCATGCTGTTTCTCTCTGTCTCTTTATTTTCAGTGGTTTATGTAAATGCCCCTTCTTGGATTATCATACCTCTTGGAATTATGCTTGCTTAAAGCATCACACCCCAGCTTAATTTGTACTCATAGCTCATCTCACTCAGTCGCTTCTGCATAGCTTACCCTGCTTTTTCTTGTGGGTTTATACAAGCTTATATATATTTCTTTCCACCACTAATACATGCTTACTTCTTTCTTATATCTTCAAATCATGAGTTGCTAGTGCAGCAATAATGTATCTTATTTGCTTTTACTTGTATCAGTTTTCAATTCAGTTTTGCCTGCACATGATTTTTGTTGTGGTCCAACATTAAGGTCTCTGGTAATATACTTGCTTTCTTTCTGTTGGATACAGGAAGATGAATGCAGTATCACCTTTTAAAGCCATTTGAATTAAAAAAAGGAAAAAAAAACTTTTGGAAATATCATACATACATGTTATTAATATGCACGTTTTTCATGGAGCAAGATTCTCAATTATCACCTTTCAGGTGACTTTGTCCCCTGCAATGCATACAGTAAGCAGACAACCATGTGATTAATGCACCTCGGGTTTAAATTGCAATATATAATTCATATAAATGGTGCTTTGGATATTTGTAGATGATCTCACAATTAACTATCATACAAAATGCCTTCTCTTGTTCTCGTTCATATTATATAATATGCATTTCATTATCTTTTTAATTATAGCTGTTTCCTGTACTCGTTTTATATGAGCAATATTTGTTCCTATAATTTGAATATTAAGTCAATTTGCATGTCTTAAACTCATACATTTGTATTGTAACTGTTAAAATGAAGTGTATATTGGCTGTTACATTTGCTTTTATTAGTCATAAATGTTGTGTACATTAAGAATTCAATATATATTTGTAAACTGTAATTATTATACTTGCGTTTTCTTTTCTTTCCTTGGTGCTCTTTGAAAATACACATTTGGCTCTGTAAAACCTGTTATAGAAATGAAGAAACAATATTAAAAGTAAATCAATCACTCAATAAGTATATAAGTAAATAAATCTAGAACTAGTGTACCCTTTGAATTGAAAAGTGAGTGTTTATCACACAATGCTTTTCAAAGGCAATTTTGCTACTATTACAGGCAGAGGAGTACTGATTTTTTACTGCATTTCTAAAAACCTTTATAGGGCATTGTGAATCATTGTGACAGTGCTGAAATGTGGATTCTATATTACGTGTGAAGTTTATCGCAGCTTTGCAACTGTTTCTCATGTAGTTTTTAATGTTTTACTTAAATTTAATAAAGAATGCTTCAAAGAAGCCCAGTATTTATACATTATATTAAATTTTATAATGAAATATACAGATATTCTTGATTTACATATCTGAAATCCATGTTTACTTCTTGAAACTTTGTCTCACACTGTTTTTTTTTTTTAATTTACATTATAAATCTAACCAGATGTACTGTTTGGTTCAGCCCCACTTTGTTCATGCCGCTGAACTATCTCAGTTCAACCCACAGAATCTGGACAGTTTAATTAGATGATCGCAGTATTTTATGTTTTTCCTTACAGCAGTAATTCTCCCAGTCCCCATACAGTACTGTATATTTTATATATAGGTTCATAGGTTCATAATTAAGTACTAGGCTAGCTGTCCATTTTAAGCCTATCCAGTTCCCTATTTTGTATACAAAATAACATAGCCTATTTGTTATAGATTAACCTTACCCATCCCATGGTTGGTTATTATTTATTACCCCTAATGAGAACAACTGGGATCATACCACTGATAATATGAAGGGAGCCATGCATGGGATAAAGCATTTAGGAGCTTTCTCTGTTCATTAGCAGTACAGTGGGCAGTACTAGGGTAAATGTTCTATTTCCCATCCACAGACCTAAGCTGCACTTGAATATGGGCAGGGATGAACTTTGATTTATGTTGATGGAGAGTCTCTTCCATAGCAGTGGTATGTTCTGTGAGATATATCTTCAAACCATTCTGTTTATGTTGCAGAAGAGGATTAAATCACTAGACCAAGTATTTTGGATGCCATTTGATTTTCTGAAGTGCAGTAAATCCATCAATAATGGGTTGGAGGATGCCTTGTATGCCAAACACAAGTCACCTCTCACCATTCTGTAGGATACAAAGTATAGTGATAGGGCTTTGAGTCAGTCCATGTAGGGCATGTTGATTAGGCCTTTTGTCCTTTTAGTGAGGTACCTCTATAGTGTTGGCTTTTACTTCATGAAAGTAGATGCCCAACAGGAGAGGTCCCCGCACAAAACCTGGGGGACTTGTCTGTTGAGTGGTCACTTTGATGAGGTAACTTCCTCTACTTCCATTATCTGCTTCTTATATGTGAGCCAGTTGGCAAACCAGTGGGTGATATAGGAGTTATTCCCCATTTATTTAGCTTTTATACTATGCCTGAATTGGGAATTGTGTCAGTAGCTTTCTCCAGGTTCAGGTATGTAGTGTGTACCATTTTATCTTGATCCATTGCTTTGGTGACCTTTACAAAAGAAGTACACCAGGTTGAGTAAGTAATACCTGCCCTTGCAAACTGTCTTGAGTGACTAATTCCTTGATAAGTCTTTCCATGGCTTTTCATATGAAGCTGGTGAGACTCATTGGTCTCTAAGTGTCTGGGTATGTGGAAGGTCCATCCTTATGCAGGGGGAATGATTGTATCTGTTCTCCATTCACTTGGTACAAAACCTGTATGGAGACTGAGTTTGTGCAGAGTTGTTAGGACTTTGGATAAATTATGCTTAATGCTATTTAAGATGCATCCAGGGATATTGTCAGGACCCATCAATGCAATGTTTTTATCTTTTGATAACACTTCTAAGACTTGGTATTGTGTGATAGCTGGAGGTAACTAGTTTCAAGTATATTGTGAGGGATAGAGGTGAGAGAGAGGTAAAGTTAGAGCTAAATTTATTGACCAGTAGGTTTGCTATATCTTCAGCCTTAGTGTAGGTAACATCATTTATTTATTTATTTATTTATTTTATCAATTATTTTAAATAAATAATCATATTTGTCCAGAGACCAATTTGTTTGATAGTTGTGACCACTGTTCCAGGCAGCCGAGTGGATTCAGACTCCTGGCTGCTCTTCTGACAGCAGCTTCTGTTTACAAATCTAAAATTAAAAATTGGAACCTAGCAGTATGTCAGATAACAAAATCTGCCATAACCCTCGTGCTGTAACAGTCTGATCTGGCCAGATTCCATGGATGCCAACATTTGCAATGTGCATCTGCATTTACATGTGGACAGTGCAGTTATGGTTAACGTGCAAGTTTATTATGTAGATATTCATGAGCTAGCTATTTTTGGCCACTGTTTATCAATAAACTAACTTCTTATTTTTATGACCAATGTTGAGCTCTTTGGTGTAGTTCTAACGTTAAGTCTGTTCATTAGTTTTTGAAAAATGTAAAAGAAAATCTTATATACTACACAGGGCTTCTGGATTTAAAATATAAACATTACTGTATGCGGCCTTTTAACTGCTTGAATTTAATGTAATTGCTCGTATTGAGAGCATACTTACCAACTACCCAGATTTTCACTGCAAGTCCAAATTTTTGCCTCATATTTTTAGTCTGTTCCTCATAAAATTTGTAGTTTTTTTGCAAATTGCTTAGGTTTGAAGTCACATAATAACAGAGATTTTGAGTTTTAGACATAACACAAAACCTGTTATCCTGGCAACTGTCTACCTTTATAAGAGCGATATTAAAAATCTGTCCTCCCTAATTTTTGGCCTTTGTCCCCAAATTGTTAGAGGCTTTGTTGAGATTTCCTGTACTAAGAAGTAGAGTGTTATGACTGGGATACAGAAGAACAGTTCCCTAACTCTGCAGTACATATCTTTTGGGAAGGTATGTACCTTAACAGTGCACCTAGTTAATGAGGAACAGTGCAACATTACTAACGTTTTCTTATACTTACTTTTCTGAAAATATAAAGTGAATAAATCAAATTGTATGTTTGGGATTTGTTCACATTTTTATACCTTTGGTGAGCTGTCATTGACATAGCATGCATTTTTTTCATTCTCCATAACTTTTATTTCAAAATGCCCTCTCAGGCAGTCATGATTTTCTTTTGAAGCTTCACATTTGAATATTATTAGAAAAGACACACGTGAGAGGTAGGATTAGTGAGACCACCTCCACAAAGAGGCTAGTCACCAGTGGAGTCCCCCAAGCCTCTGTGCTGGGTCTGCTCCTCTTTGACATTTGTTTCTTGAAAGTCAAGGCCAATGTCAAGGATGTGTGGCTGATGAAGTTTGCAGATGATTGCAAGATGGGAGAAATCATCAAAATCACAAAACTGGCCAGCACCAAATAGTGAAACCCAAAAAGCTCTTTATTTTGGCAACTCCAAAAAGCTATAGCAAGCTATAGCAAAACAGTCAAACCAGTTTCAGCATCAATTTTCCTTCCTCAGTGAACATAGCAAACAAAAAATCTTTACTCATTTAAATACACATCCCACTCCAATTAATGATTACTTACAATTACTCGTTAAGACCAGGCCTGAACAATCCCCCAAGTCTAATAATCCAATTGTGTTCTTTAATGTTTAAAACAAGAGTGCCAACCCATTTTGCTCTGGCTATTTCCTTTTATTATATCAATAATGGTAAAAGTGAACTGTGCTGTAGTATGTTGCAAGGTGTGCTTATATAATGAGCTGGAAGCTCATTTATTTTGAATATCACTTAAATGTTCAGAAATCCTAACCTGCAGGGACCTTGATGTTTGGCCCACATGAAATGCTAGGCAGGAGCAACTGGCTAAATAAATAAGCCAGTCTGTGCTACAGTTACGAGAAAATAGGATATCAACTTTTGATGTATTTGCACTGGTGAAACTTTTGGATTTAGGAGCATATTGACAGGCAGAACAATGACCACAGGGGAAACAACCCTTGAGTAAATCTCTGAATAAGGTAGTCTGTGATTGAATAATCTCCCTACTATGTTTATAATGGCTAAGGTGTGACCCCAAAGTGGGGACCTGTCAAAAAAAACCAAACACCTAGGTCCCAAAATTTCAGAGATTCTATCATCTGACCTTAAAATACCCCAGTAACGATCAACAATGTTCCTAAGGCCCATAAGTAGTGACAAGCCTATGATTAGTGTTGTCATCTGAAACTCTCGATTTATATGTTAATAAATCAGATCTGGTTTGTGTGGAAACCCAATTACTGGCAGTCAAAACAGTATTATGATCATAACCCCTGTGATCAAATCTATTAATGAGATCATGTTGGAATTCCTGATAGGATATTTCAGGGGAACATATACGTCTAATACGAAGAAATTGAGATTTGGGAATATTATTAATTATATGTCTGGGATGAAAGCTGGAGGGATGGAGCAGCGTATTATATTGGGTATGTTTCCGAAACACCTTAGTGCTAAGTGGTTGGTCCCTTTCCCTACTTACAGTCACATCCAAAAAATTATTTTCCATTAAATGGTAATGTACCATGAATTTAATTCCCCATTTGTTCTCATTCAGATATTGCATGAATTCATGTAAGTAGATTTCGTCTGCTCTCCATACCATCCAGCAGTCATCCAGATAGCATCTCCAAATTTCAATTTCTGATATATATATATATATATATATATATATATATATATATATATATATATATATAAATTGTGACTAGTATTGTAAATCAATTGGTCCTCTAGGAATCCCATGAACAAATCTGCATATATGGGAGTGAAAGACGCTCCCATAGCAGAGCCCTTGACTTGCCAGTAACATTTGCCGTGAAAATAAAATACGTTCTTGCTAAGAACATGTTCAGTCATGCAAATCAAAAGTGTATTAAAGCCTGGTGGATATATGTTTGCCCTTTTCAACCAGTATTCAATGTCTTCAAGTCCAGCCCAATGAGGAATACTATGCTTTAGGTTTTGTGGGCCTTGCACCAGCCGTACTTGCAGTTCCTGTGTGGGTATCAGAAATCATAGAAAACCTTCCAAGACAACTAACTTTTTCAGGAGGATCTAACACAGACAAATGACTGGTGCCAGAGCCATGACTTAAAACTTAGTGCCAATAAATGCATAACAGAACCTTTTGGGAATCAGCTCCCTGGGAAACTACCTCATCAATAGAACACCCCTAAAAGTAGACATAGTAGTTAGGGATTTAGGGACTCATGTAGATAGTAATCTAGCTTTTGTTCAACACGTGTCTAAGGTAATAAGAAAATCATTCTATGTCACTCAACATTTAAGTAGGGGCATGACATCTAGGTCCAAGAAAGTAATTTTGCCAACATTCTCAGCCTGCATCAGACCAATTATTAGCTATAATGTTCCCTTCATTATGTACCTGACTGGGCACTTGCAAAAACTGGAACACCTACAGAGGTTCCTCACAAAAAGAATAGAGGGCATAAACATAATGCCCTGTGCAGATCTCCTCCAAGACCCATACCTGTACTCTATTTCATACAGACTGCCGATTGGTGATTTATGCCTGGCATACAAGTCATCCGTGGATCTTGCTCTGTTGCACCTTTTGCATAGCCACAAAACAAGCATCATCAGAACCATTAGATTGAAGGATAGGATTTAAACTTTGTGATTAAATAGGACATGTTACAGGGACTCATATATACATCATAGAATTCCCATTCTCTGGAACATCCATGTGAAGCCAAGCCCTTCCCTAACCTATTTAAGCATAATCTGGACCAGGGGATGGAAAATTAGAAATTCACCCTTGGTCTGATACCTATGTCTCTGATAGACAGAGGTAACAGTTAAATCATGCCCCAACTATCATACACCTCTTAAAACAACCTCTAAAGCAAAATTATCCACAGGATAAATTTGTGTTGCATTGCTATGCTTATAAAGAACAATCCTATGCTGCCACAGAAGCCTACAAATCAGAAATCAGGTAGTTCAGTCCTACAGTGGTGGTCAAGCTCAGATATCCAGCATGTAGAAGCCTTTTCTCTCAGCAAAGTCTGGACACTGCAGAACTGGTCGTAGGAAGCCACTGGAGTCTGTGCAGTGTTCATCTAGAATCCAGAGAGAAAAGGACATTATGATCTCCACCTTCTTCGCTGTAGTCTGCTGTTCTCTTCTCCAGATTATGAGTTAAAGTGCCGACTGTCTTTTAGCGATGAAGAGAGCAAAACGAACTGAACCTTCAATTATCTGATGTTTGTAAGGGTCTTCAAATTATAATGAAGCCTATGACCCTACAGAAGCTGGCAAGTCAAAATCAGACACTCTCAGTGGATCCCAAGCTGAGGTAACTGGCACATGCAAGCAACCCTATACCCTCTTTGCTGGTTGACAGATTGTGTATTTATTACTAGGAAGCTTCTGAAGTCCTTCTATATTGAAGCAGTCAGAACTTAGATGGAAAAGGACTTTGTGATCCTCTCCCCATTGCCTATAGTTTCATGTTGTCTTCTCCAGATTGAGCAAAAGAGTCCTGTCAGCGCTTCAGTACTAAAGAGTGCCTAACCTGAACAAATGTCTAGTTATTTAATTTCCTAAAGCTTCATTCATGCAGAAGCCAGCCAATGAAAATCAAGCTTACTCCCTCCCACACACATACAGAAGCTGGCCAATCAAAACCAGGAACTTTGGTCCTTCAGTAGTGCTCAGGCTCAAGATCAGGTAGTTGGCATGTGGAAGCTTCTTGTGACTAGCAGTGAGAGTATAGGCTTGCTTGCATGTGCCAGTTAACTCAGACAAGAAATTGCAGTACCATTAGGCACCCTATTCAACCAAAGCCTGAGTACTGGTTTCATCTCAGCTGAGTGGAGGACAACCACTGTCATCCCTTTGCACAAAGTTGGAGTATCCACTGGTCCAAAAAATTATAGACCCATCGGCCTAACTAGCCTGATCGGCAAGGCCATAGAGTGGATTATCATGGACCTCATTAACAAGGACATTGGCAACCTCCAAACACTTGATCACACACAGTTTGGTTTTATCAAGGGGAGATGATGCCTGCTAAATTTGGTTGACTTCTTTGAGACATTCACCAAAGACATGGATGAGGTGAAGACTGTGCACAAAACCTGCCTTGACCTGGCTAAAGCCTTTGATACTATTCCCCACTCAAGTATAATAGATAAACTCGCTCAACTAGGTGTCAATCCATATGTTACCAGATAGGTAGCAAACTGGCTCACTGATAGAACCCATCTAGTCAAAATAGGGGAAGCCACCTCAAGTAGTCTACCTGTAAGGAGTGGTGCACCACAGGGATCAGTCTTGGGGACCTTGTGTTTGGGATATACTTTTCTGAGGTGTAGGCCAAAACCAGTGGGCTATGGCTGACCAAAATTGCAGGTGACTGTAAGGTGGGTGCTGTTATGAGTTCCCCTAGTGATGTGAACATTCTCCAAGAGGATCTCACCCAAACATATGACTGGTGCCAGAAACATGGTCTCAAACTGAATGCCAAAAAATGCATCATCATTGCCTTTGGGGAGAGTGACATCCCCACAAATTATCACATTAATAACAAGGTCCTAAACACACAATCACTGTGAAGGACTTGGACACCAAGGTTGATAGCAAACTAACTTTTGACCACCATATTGCCTCCATTGTATGGAAAGCTTTCTACATGGCCCACCTCATTAGTAAGGGTATTTCATCCAGGGGCAAGGTAGTCATAACATCCATGTATTCTTCCCTTATAAGACCCATTATTGAGTACAATGCCCCTTTCAGCATGTACCATGCAAAGCACATGCAGCAGCTGGAAAGGCCACAGAGGTTCCTCACCAGGAGGACTACACAGATAGTCTAAAGGCCCTGTCCCTCTATTCAGTCTCCTACAGACTCCTCAGAGGTGACCTCTGTCTAGCATACAAAGCAATCTCATACCCGCCCTTGATGGGACTGCTAAATATCCAGAAGTCTAGCTCTACTCAAGTAACCCACACATGTGACCTCAACCTGGTCTGTGACATCAATAGGACTTTCTGGCGGGACAGATCTATGTCCCAGAGACTCCCTCTTCTGTGGAATAGACTCCCGCTCCACGTCAAGCAGAGTACCTCATTAACACTTTAAAAGCACAACCTGGATAACTGGATAGGGAACAGAAAATACACCCCTGGGATTCCACCTGTGTCCCTGCTAGACAGGGGCATTGGGTGCTGACTTGTCGGAACATGGTCTAAATTCTTGGCTAGGCTTGTAAGGCCCTCAGTGCCAATAGCCTAGTAACTTCCTATGGTCCTATGATCCTAGAAGCCGATACAATATAGGCATGATCTTAGGTCACCACTGATATCATTGCAGTGGATTGAATTTTGTGGTCTCCTCCTCCTTTTTTGTAGTCTGTAATTGTCTTCCCTAAATTGCAAATTACAGTGCTTTTACCACTCAGCACTAAAAGTGTAATTTTGAGCAAACCAGTTATTTGAGTTCTTTAGAGTTCCATCTCACAGGCTGACCAATCAAAATCACACACACACACACACACACACACACACACACACACACACACACACACACACACACACACACACACACACACACACACATATTTCAGCCAGTCAGAACCAGGTACTTCAGTTCTTCAGTAGAACCCAAGCTCGGGTGGTCTGCAGATGGAAACCTTTATTTAAGTCAGAGACTGGCACACTGCAGATTTGCTCCTAGAAAGCCAGTGAAGTCCTTGTAATACAATGATTTAGACAGACTCCAGTAAAAAACACTTTGTGGTCTTCTCGGATTGCTTATTAACGCACTCTCGGTAGCTCACCACTTAAAAGGCTGCATGACCTCCTCCCAAAGAAGCCAGCCAACCAAAATCAAGACTGTCACACTGCAGAAGATGGCCAGTTAAATTCTGCATTCTTATCATCCAACTAATTCCAATCTCATTTAGCTGATATGAGGAAGCTCCTGCTCTCAGTAGAACCTGGAAGACTGCAGATCTGGTACTAGGAAGTCAATAACAACCTTCTATTGATCTGAATTAAAGTAGATTGTTGATATCTTGGGGTTTTCCTTGAACAATGAAGATTAAGTGCACAAATACTATTAAAATATATGTCATCCAGTTGATCTGTCTACATTTAACCAGTTGGTTCATATACGTGAAAAGTGACACAAGTTTTTCTATATCATTTGCACAGATTATAAAGCAGTCATTTGTGTAATGACAATATAACTTCAAATACCGTTGGTAATTATTTTCTTAAAATATGTTCAAACAGGATAAGTAAATATTGGAATAGCTTCAGCCTTTGTTTCCTCATGTCTTTTTTTTTTCTTAATTTCTTGGAAATTGCTTGTTTATCAAGCAAAAAATATAATTAAAATAATTTCCACTACTGCTGTTATTTTATGTGCCTTATATGTAAGATAAATGGTATAGTGCATTCCATTTCTACTGCCCTGCCAAGTGAGGTACTTCTATATTTCATATATATCAATGTATCTGTTTAGGCAACTTCCGCATAGTTTTACTTACAAATAAATTCTTTACTATCACTGTTATACACAGCATTTATGTAATGGTATCTATAAATACTATCTATACACTACCAGCTTTTGTTAGTGAAGCAACCCTGTCCTGATACAATGGATGACACAGAGTGATATATTCTGTCTTCCTAACATGTAGGTATGCCACAAATAACTGGTAAAACTGGGTGTTTAACACTTAAAAGCTCCTTTGAGTCAACTTTGAAATATATAATTGATTTAGAAAGCTATACACCATAACATAAATATTCTCATTAAATTTCTTAAAAGGATTTTTGCTCATATTCAAAAATGAGCTGTTGTCTTTAGGCTTCTAAATTATTAATTCAAGGTCCATTTCTAACAATATCAATTTTACATAAATACATACAAACATTGTCATATCTCTTAATGGACATCTTTCACCAGGAGTTAGGCTGTTGAGTAAACACCTCTGACCAAATGAGAAACTTTAAATTAACATCTCTTTCACAATAAAAAGAAAACAGAGTAAAAACGAATTAATTACAAACTAGTCTGGAGATAAGTAGATAGACTTGTAAACTGAGTGATTTAACAAAAAATGGGATACAATTTATAATGGAATGACTTATATGGACTCTAAATAAAAACATGTTTTCATGGCATATACTTAACACTTTTTAAAAAATATTATTAATTTTAGGCAGTGGACTTTCTTTTAACTTGCATTTTCTGCATGATTTTTTTACTCCAGTTGTAATAAATGGTTAATTGCACAGTCACATCCGTGACAATCTGGAACAATCTTTATTTTGAAACAGATTCTCATAGACATGACTTCCAATGCTGCTGGATTATGTAAATGCTACTGATTGTGTAAGTTGGAAACAGTTTAACAGAACCCAGTGCTTCATGTCCCTGCTCCAAGTAGCTGACACATATGCACTGTGAGATTTGATTTTCACACACACACACACACACACACACACACACACACACACACACACACACACACACACACACACCTGTGAAAGGCTGGCACAGATTTATTAGCTAAACCATATTCTGCCTAGACTATAAGGTAGTTACCCAGACACCCCAAAGCCAGCTACTTTAAGGCTCTTCCAAGGGTACCCAATTACTGAGTGAAATTAACATTAATACAAAAGGTAGTGTTGATGAAACAGCCAGGCTTTCAGGAGTGGCCACATTGTCACCATTAGACATAAGTACTCTCAGAGGTTAAAATATTTTTTAAAGGACCAGCCACAATGAAAATTTTAAATATATTTAATAATAAATAATAAAAGAACATGAAAATACTAAATATCTATTTACAATAAACACCATTAAAATAATAGAGGTAGACAGGTTCACACAGTTACACAGTTCACACAGTTACACAAAAACAATATGTAACTCATTTCATTATATTTTCCTGACTGATCTATAAAATACTATTCCCTGCTCACTTACTGGAACAAGTCAAGATGAAATAGGTAAGATATCCTTCTTTGTCAGGTTACAAGAACAGACTGCCCTGAAACTTCTTCTTACCTAATATTAAAACATTATTTCTGCACAGAATGAAATCACATGCATCTGATCATCTGACATCTGGTTCCCATGCAACCCTGCCCCCCCATTGCTAGAAACTGCCAGGATTTAGCACCTACATGTCAATAATACATACACAAGAGCTTATCTCAGATCTGGTGTGGCATCTGGATGTCATAAAACAATTCCAAATGTCTACTCCTCCTGCAGAGACTAACAAACTGTTCTTAAAGACATTGTGTCTCTGACTTCATTCAAAACTGTGAGATAACATCTTTATAGCTTAGGCCTAGTAATTTAATTTTCTGACTATTTATCAAAATCAGGTGGATTGAGCTTAATCTCTTCTCTTCCAGTATCCTCTGTTACAATATATACATTTAAACAGTTACAATAATGCATCTATATTTCTTTTCTTTCCATCAGGGCACACTGCTGATACATTTTTAACACAAGCAACTTTACAAATTCATTTTCTACACAAGCATCTGTACAAATCAGTTTGATATACAAATGATGTATAATGCTTTACAAAATTCCAGCTAGCTGTGCTGCTATATGTTACACATCCACTGCCCTACTTCTCCTGACATAGCTGGCAATACCTGACATCATCACAAAGTCTACAGAGCTGGTCTTCAACACTAACAAGATATAAATGAAGGGTACTTCATTAAGGTGTGGCCATTTATGTTTGTTTAAGTTACACACATTTTTCAGACCTTGAGGAAATTATTTTTTTAAGTTATTCACTGATTTGCAGTGGTATATATTCATTTGCACACACACACACACACATACACACACACACACACACACACACACACACATATATATATATATATATATATATATAATTTCAGTAATTATAGACTCTGACGAAAGTGAGTACCATTACTAACTTGAGCAATTTACTCTCTGTGATCCTGGACACCTAAATCTGCTCTGGACCAGAATGTTTAATGCCACTTTTCCCGACTGCTTCCCCATCTGTCTAATGCTATCATGTGCCTGTGACTTTCTAGTGTGTTAATGATTGTCCTAAATCCTCTTCCTTATGGTTTCTAGCACAAATTGGTGTAAAACCTGAAATGCATAAATGTACTGTCCTGAGTGATAATGTACCAGCGATGAAAGCTTTTAATGATAAATATCTGCATTGTTTGCAGCCCCTAACTAAGGATATCTGGTGTGGTAAACTTTAAATTTCTATCCCCACTTATCACTGCCATGTATAAAGAGTGAGTTGAGAATTTTAACACTACAGACGCAGACTTCATGGAGCTGATAACATGAGTCACCCAATGTTACTACATAAGGGTGTTCAGTTCCACCATCTCAGGTTATCTAATGTCAGAAAACTGGACAATTTATGTATTCTGCTTAACCTAGCTATATGGTCAACTGGCTGTCTAGTATTAGTTACCTGGACTGTTTAATGCTTCTTCAGGTTTATGTACTTGTAGACATTTTATCATAGCTTGTGTAATGCTTCTTACATAGGATTCCAGCACCATGCCGCTTCAGTTTCACATGTTTTTAATATTACTTACCTCTGCTTCCTAGTTTCAATAAATGGAGCTACCTATTGTAATGGAACCAAGCTGTTTTGTGCATTTAGAATAGCCTACTTTACTTACAGCTATTAGCAGTATCAGTCTAGACATCATTTTATACTAGTACAAGTAATGGCGGGTCAACTAATACCACTGACTCAGGCTATTTGATACTACTCACTCAATGTATGAACTCTTACAATTTTGGCTGTGGTTATTTCAATGATAGTCATAGCTAGGTATCATTATTTTATTATTGTCTTTGGTATTGTCTCTCACCAGAAACTCTTACATAAACTCTCATCATAAGAGTTCACAAACTCTCTTCACTGCAATGGTTCCATAGCTACCTCTCAAACAGGGCATAAGTAGTGAAATTAAAAAATATGTATCCACCTTCTTCCCAGTAAGTACTTGTATCCCACAAAGATCTGAATCCCATACTTTTCAACATATTTATCAGCAACCTCTACACAGCTTCAAAAATTGTACCCTAGTTGACTAGATCGATGACTCAACCCTAATCTGCTCTGGCAGATCTCTTCCTAAACTCCAAGACCTTGCATAACAGTCCTTATTGATGGAAACATGGCTAAATAATTCACAACCACTTCTAAAGCATAAAAAAAATCTAAATTACTGCTATTCACCCCAAACACATCTCTGCCAAAGTAATACTATTCACTATCATCTCTTTCAACAAAACCATGAAAAAATAAGTGAACCACACAAAATTAATGGGTATCATCATTGACGACCAGTTGAAATTTGAACACTTTGTATGACATGTGTTTACAAAAACTCATCATAAACTGGGTACATTATACAGAATAAAAATCTACCTTACTGACATAAAAACATCTAGCCTCTACTCTCTCACTGCCATCTCTCCTCTATGCTGCTCTAATCATCCAGTCTCACAAATAACCAAACTTGAGCTATTTTATAATAAAGTTGCCAAATTTGCAGTAAATTATAACAATACAACCCTTTTGCCTAGGGCACCAGTTGACCTAAGGCTGCTCCTGCTTAGCCCTCAGATAATTAAACTGGTTAGAACTATCATAACACCTAGCTCTTTTTCTGCTAACTATAATATACAGATTTCTCTGTAAGCCAGAACATTGCCCAGCCCTTAACAACTTAATACAACATTACTCCCCCAGCAGAAATTTATGCCCTAGAGAAAAGTCACTAATCACTACAACCAGATTTATTTGCAAACCACAAAAAAACAGCTAGCGATCTAAACCTCAGCCAAAGAAGTCACTATTGTTTGCCAAGAAATACAGAGTTCTATGTCAAAAGATGAAAATTTCTTTATTGTATATAAGCGCTTTCATAGTGCTGCTCACACCACTTCATCAGACCTTTTACAACCATGCATCACAATACTTTTTTACTTTATACAAAAATTTGAATCAGCCCATTAACTTAATTGATCCAATTAAATAAATTAACTTGTTAATAACCCATGAAAGCCTTCTATCAAAGCTATGCATAGGGTGCACAGGCTCAAACTACTATAAAAAACATATACAAGAAATGCATATATAACAAATGTGTATGAGTGTAAAGAAACAATAAAAACTCATAAAAACACTTATAAAACTCATGTATGCATATTTTTAGACCAGTGTATTTATACATAGATAAAAAAAATACATACAAACATTTCTCTCTTAATGCACCTAACCAAACTACTATAAAAAACATATTTAAGAAATACTTATATAACAAATAACCATATGTGTATGAATGGAAAGACACAATAAAAATTCATAAAAAACACTTGCAAAACTCATGTATGCATACTTTTAGACCAGTGCATTCATACAAAAATAAAAATATAAAACAAATACATACAAACATTTCTCTCTTTCTGCACCTAACCAGAAGGGTGCTTAGATATTATTTATTATATAACTGTTCCAAATGACTTTTGTATGATCAAACCAAAGGCCTATTCCACAAGACAGTCTTGACCCCTGTCTGCTCTCAATCTAATAATCCAGCGTGTCTCAGAAGTCTACAATCTGTTTATTATGTCCCCCCCTCTATCATTTTCTCTTATTGATTCTGTCACTTGGAAGCTAAATGTATGCTCTGGCCCCTTACTTTACACATGCTTAGCCAATGCATTTGTCACATTCTGGTTCCTAATGTATATTAATGTTCTCGTATTCTGAACCTCAATCCCCTGTTAGTTTTTCCTACATAGAAACTTGAACAAACATTACACACTGCTATATATACTATGTTGTTGCTATTACAGGTAGCTTGAACATTGAACACATAATCTCTCCCTGTGTCAGGGTGCATGAAATTAGTACTAGCATCTATGTATCGGCACTGATTACATCTAGTGCATAGTAATGTGCCCTTTGTCTGCTTGATGTTTCTTTGGCTTCTATGGGATAACATAAGTGTCTCTTCAGAAACTTTTTGTTACATTCTTGTCTACTAATGGTCTTAATGTTTTCTCCAAACATATGGATATTGGTTCTATTGGGCAATAGTATCTAAACTATTTTAAGGGATACCAAACAATTATTAAACCAATTATATGATTTTTTGAAAAGTTCCCTTTTCACATCAATTCCCAATGACTTGAGGGTTGACATGTTAAGGGAATATTTAACAAAGCATGGCACTTAGACAAAAATAGCATTCATTTGTCTATTGATGGAGCAGGTGCTCATGTTACATTATTTGACCACGTTTTGTATTTACAAAAAGAAGGGGTGGCCCTGGGCACTTTCAGTGCCAACAGCTATGCAAATTTAGTCATGGCCTTATGGGAGAATAACAGTATACATAATGGCACTTGGAACCAGATAATATTCTACATGCATTTTGCAGATTACCTTTTTTTGTTATGGGATGGTAGCCTGGAAGAACTTGATAGGTTTTACCATAATGCTAACACCAATACATCCTTTCTAACCTTTGAAATGAAGGTTTCAGATAAGGAAGTGGTGATTTTAGATGTGAAGGTGGTTAAGACAAAAGAGGGCCAAATAACTACTAAGTTATATCGTAAGGAGTGTCATAGAAATACCATTTTGCATCGAGAGAGCATGCACCCTAGACACATTTTTAAAAATGTTGTAAAAGGGCAAACATTGAGAGCATTTAGGTTAACAGCAAGAGACGAGGAGTTTGACCAAGAGATCACTGACCTGAGACAGAGATTTAGAGAGAGGGGTTACACTGACCACATTACAACTGACATAATAGATGAGAGTGCCAAGTTAAGAGGCACTGCTGGGAAGCCCTACTTTTCTGGAAAATAGGAATAATACAACTATGAACCTTATAGTAAAAAGGAAAGTCCTGAGAGTATCTACCCAATATTCAAATAATATGTCCCTAATAACAGAAGTCATTAGGAAGCACTGGCCCATTTTGACACATGATCCCAAGATAAGGGAGATAGTAAGAGAAAAACCAAGTTTCTCCTTTAAAAACAAAAAGTGTCTGAAGAGACACTTATGTTATCCCATAGAAGCCAAAGAAACATCAAGCAGAAACGTTACTACCAAAAAGGGCACATTACCATGCATTAGATGTAATCAGTGCACATACATAGATGCTAGTACTAATTTCATGCACCCTGACACAGGGAGAGATTATGTGTTCAATGTTCAAGCTACCTGTAATAGTAAGAACATAGTATATATAGCAGTGTGTGATGTTTGTTTGAGTTTCTATGTAGGAAAAACTAACAGGGGATTGAGGTTCAGAATACGAGAACATTAATATACATTAGGAACCAGAATGTGACAAATGCATTGGCTAAGCACCAGAGCATACATTTAGCTTCCAAGTGATAGAATCAATAAGAGAAAATGATAGAGGGGGGGGGCATAATAAACAGAACTGAGACTTCTGAGACACGCTGGATTATTAAATTGAGAGCAGACAGGGGTCAGGAGCTAAACAATAGAATCCCCTTAAGCCTGTCTTGCAGAATAGGCCTTTGATTTGATCATACAAAAGTCATTTGGAACAGTTATATAATAAATAATACCTAAGCACCCTTCTGGTTAGGTGCAGAAAGAGAGAATGTTTGTATGTATTTGTTTTATATTTTTATTTTTGTATGAATGCACTGGTCTGAAAGTATGCATACATGAGTTTTACAAGTGTTTTTTATGAGTTTTTATTGTGTCTTTACATTCATACACATATGGTTATTTGTTATATAAGCATTTCTTAAATATGTTTTTATAGTAGTTTGGTTAAGTGCAGAAAGAGAGAAATGTTTGTATGTATTTGTTTTTTATCTTTGTATGAATGCACTGGTCTAAAAGTATGCATACATGAGTTTTATAAGTGTTTTTTATGAGTTTTTATTGTGTCTTTACACTCGTACATATTTGTTATAGATGCATTTCTTATATATGTTTTTATAGTAGTTTGAGCTTGTGCACCCTATGCATAGCTTTGATAGAAGGTTTTCTTGGGTTATTAACAAGTTAATTTATTTAATTGAATCAATTAACTTAATGGGCTGATTCCAATTTTTGTATAACATATAGAGTACTGTGATGCATGGTTGTAAAAGGTCAGATGAAGTGGTGTGAGAACTACGAAAGCGTTTACCTACAAGAAAGAATTTTTCATCTTTTGACATAGAACTCTATATTTCTTGACAAACAATAGTGACTTCTTTGGCTGAGGTTTGGATCGCTAGCTGTTTTTCTGTGGTTTACAAATAATTTTGGAAGTTACTGGCGATTCATTTACACTAACTGTGACCTAAAGGAACTGTTCACTATAACCATATTATCTAATACTTCAGATGACTCTTATATTCAAATAATGTAGTTAAACTATGGAACCACATCCTACTACTACTGAAATCCTTTCAGAATGCAAACTCATTTAAAACACAACTAAAACTTCATCTGTCAGATCAGTAGATGTGTTCCTGTACATCTCCAGGATAAATGCCACTGTTATCTTCACCTTGCCATATTATCAAACCATTTCTCTTCATTCAAAATCCAACAACTACAACCAGTCTTTGCCGATGCCTGAGTAGTCTTATTAGCATCTCCCTGCTATATACGTTGTTTTATTTCACTGCTCACCTGACACTTCTATACTTCTAATGTAAACCTTATGATAGCCTATATATATATATATATATATATATATATATATATATATATATATATATATACATATATATATATATATATATATATATATATACATATATATATATATATATATATATATATATATATATATTTTTTATTTTTGTCTCTGAACCTGCACTTACACTCTGCTTAACTACAATATTAACATTTTCTCCCCTACCTAATATTCCCTCATCTCCATGTCTTTGAATTTCTAAGCACTAATCACATGATATGTTATCTGTCTCATACACCTCTTCAGATTCTCAGTGTTCAACATCTACTATTGCATAAGTTATCTTTTATAATGTAATAGTTGTCTCTCCTTTCACATGAATATAACCTAATTAACAACTTTATGTGTTGTGTATGTAATTGTATATGCAATGTATATGTGATGTATATTACAGAATGATGGGTCATTGTTATTAAAAAATGAGCGCACTGATTGGACAGCCCAACCAGCGTGTTCATTTAAATCAAGCATATACCAATAGAAAAATTCTGGCCACTGAAGTACCATTAAGTGGACAGACTTTAATACTGATATATACTACAAAGGGCAGACCAAATACAAACAAAATTAGGTACATTCTTCAAAACTAAAGAAACAGAAACTTACCCGATGTTCCTTGCATTTCTGTGCAGTCTCAGCAGACTAACATACCTCTGAACTGTCCAGATTATTGGAGAATGTTCACATTTTTCATCAGAGATTTTTTTTTTCTCTGTTGCTTCTGTCGAACAGCACTGATGTACTGTGCAAGCATAGGAACGTAAGTCCCATATGCATGTATAGTACATCAGAAAATGCAGAAGAATGTAGTATCAATGCAGAAGAGCACTACAGCTCTGTTATGCAGACATTATTTAAGAAAGATAAGCAATTTCTTTCTTAAATTATGTCATTGTATAATAGCAATAATCCACTCACGGGTGTGGGTCTATCAGGATTTACCACGGTTGACTTTGTTTAGTCACTCGGGCTTATGATCAACCCACAGCAAAGGAGGGTAAATCCTGATATACCCACACCAACGTCTGGGTTATTGCTTAATTATTTAATGTCTGTGTATGTATATTACTGAATGTCTTTTTAAAAAAGCATGAAATATATTGGAGCCCTCTGTTGCAAATTGTTTTTGTTAAAACCCAGTCAGTTAAGCCCATAAATTAAAGCAAAATAAATAAAATAAACCAAATATCCTAATAGCACTGAGTCATACCTCACAGAACCTCAGATCTAACAAGTAATGTCAGTGATTTTATTTACTGCACAATAAAGTATTCTAGAGGCCATAGCTATTCCTCTTACAGGCCAAGATAATTCATTACTGCAGGCCTAAATATAGAAGATTATGCCCACTCATAACCGTACATTGAATGCTTAGTACATATTCCTTTCTTTTCTCACATACTTCATTATTGCATTAAAACTATAAGTAAAATGAACACAATAAAAACAATTGCTTTAGAGGCTATTATAATGTAACATTTCAGTTCTTTCAATACATCATGAATATATTGCTTCATACAGGAATCACACTGCAGGACATCCTGACAAGGAAATGGAGGTGTTAAAAACAGCGATTGTATTTGTACAGAGAAACAGCAGGAGGTATCACCGAAAAAGCCCAGAAATAGAAAATATATTTTTCCTTTGCGTCATAAATAGCAAACATTAGAAATATACAATAATTTGTAGTATGAACATGATAAGAAAACGATAGTAACTATGAAGTGTTTGGGTTGATTAAATCCCAATAAGAATGTTAAAATGTTTTAAAGAACAGACTTTTCCCTTGTGAAACATGCCAAGGTGGTGAAACTATAATACTACAGGTGGATGATTTAAAGAAATGGGCATAGTCTTCTGAAGTTAACAACTTAGAATAAATGCTTACAATTTATAGAACTGCCTGTAGCTTGCAGAACATTTAGGGTAAAGGCTGACTAAATAACATTTTATCTTTAGAAGACTGGATTTTTGTGGAGAAACAAGAAAGGACAAAGTCCAAGTAAACTCAATGTATTTGGAACTGTTAGATTTTTAAATGTGACAACAGTGTGAAAGAAATGATAAATTCAGTTGTTCAGCTAGACAAGACAGTAACTATGAAATGCTTAGTGTAAGCTAAGAAGTCCTGTGCATTACTTATGGCACAATTGATGAAGAAAAGTAGTTTTACCTATATGTGAATTATTTCAGAAATTTTGCAAGACTGTATTAGTGGCAAAATGAAAATGTAAAACGACAAAGGAAATCTGGGATGCTGAACAAATGCAAGATGCAGAAATGTTTCTCCACCAGAGTTGTGAATATTTCTGAAAATGATGAAGCAAATGGGTGGCATTTTCATATATAAAGACAGATGTATAGCTTCATGAATACTGCAACCTTTTCTTCTCTTCCAAAAGAAAGGTAGGCAGATGAAGTTGAACTAAGAGTGCATAGAAAAGATGATTTCTTACAGTATATTCTTTTGACTAAGAGTGTCCAGTAATCATTGCAAAATATTTTGATTGACTATAGCAGGCAGGACACAGGAAGTTGCAAGCTATGACAGAGACCTCTTTAGGTATAAAATACTCCAACATAGCATATCTTATTGGCAAAACAGATTCCTGTGAAATGATCAGACCCATGACTGCATTGGGAAACACTAGAAAAATAAAGTCAGCAATTCTAAGATGGATAAAACTTGTGGTGAAGTGTAAACCTTTCTTAACCTCCAACATTGGAAAAATAAAGTTAATAGTTATAAGATGACTAAACCTTGTGGTTAAGTGAAAAACTTTCTTCTCCCGAAAGTAAGGTTGTACTGCCCATATATTTCACATGTCATTATCACATGAGCTTACACTGCCTAACACTAACTTAATCAAGGCAAAGCAATCTTAAGATTTACATCAGGAAATGGAGTCCCTGCTTAGATCTGAGCCATCTAAATTTGAGTAGGTGTTTGTCACATCTCAGCACCTTTGTGGCATGGGATTACAGTGAACTTCTTTGCTGTCTTGACATTACCTTTACAAAAGGAAGGGCGCGAACAGTAAGTCTGCAGTCTGGATCAAGAATGATCTTGACAAGCCTCTGCACAATGCAAGGCAGCCTGTCTTTAGTATAAAAAAAGCCACAGTACAGAATGAGCATGACTGGTACTGTATGATACATATCAGAAAAACTTAAAAGAAATGCAGAAAGACAGTTTCTAAAACAACATCGACTGTCACTGCTTGGCAACCCAGAGAATTTTTGTAGAGAGATAAAGAATCTGTCTGGATGATTCATACATGCTCTGAATAATTGCAGTCTCCAGGTTATTGGTCCCTCAGTTACTGAACCTGAACAGTTAGATGCTAATAAAATGAGTTTTGCAATACTGAGTGAACATTTCAGCTAACATCCCTCACATATACTACTATATGGACTGTAGAAACATTTTTTTTTTCGCAACTAACTTCCAGTTCATCGAAGTATTACAGATAAGTGTAAACCTGTCATTGCATGACATACCAGGCTATGCAGCTCATGACTGATGGTTGGTACCCTGAATTTCTTTGGAAATATGACCTCATGTACAAAATGGACATAGGAGGATTGATGTCAATAACACATCCATTGTCATTCCATGTAAACATGTCACCAAGTGCCCACTCTTGTCCGGCATGGTCACAGCTCTGTATAAATTATCTGAAATAATTACCTCTCTGAAACACAGCTCTTATTCATCTGACAAGATCTTACAGACCAATTTCTCTCTTCATATATTGGACTACACTCCTGCACAATGGAGTAGCCTTGCAGTTAAGGAGTCACACTTGACTTGTATAACCTTTTCTTATTCCATCAAATTGTCTTTAGAAAAAAACATAACTCCAACACTGACCATTTAGCCCACAGTAAAGTCTTGTGCTACTCCATGTGGAAGCTGGACAACAGATACTAACAGTGTTTACTGTCTTTAAAAGGCCTTTGATGTAGCAGCTATGCCTTACTGGTCAACGAGCTATCAGTGTGTGGTCTTAGACCCTTCAACCTGCAGTGGTATACAAAAGTATGCCCATCACAGATACTTTTAATTGTTGATGACCAGCAATTTCCATTGCACTTAATTCTGGATCAGTGCTGGTACCACTCCTTTTCTCATAAGGTATTACCTCTTGTGGTATCTACATGGCAATAAGAACTTGCTTTTTTACAGTGAAGGCATAGTTATCAGAAATTTTCCATATCTGAATGACAGATCATTTAACAGTAGCTTGGCTCTAATTGGCATGTCCAAGGAAAATCTAGGTCATAATGTTAATCTGTGAAAAACCAGAACAAAGCTACTTGTCACTAGAAATATCTTATTTAGTATAAGGGGAAATGGAGCATCTTTGACTCAGAAGCCATGCTTCCAGAAAATAATCCTTTTTATAAATTTTCTGTATAGGTGGTTGGACCCCTCACTGACCTACATATTATATATTCGTAAGACGGTGGATAAAAATACTGCCACTTTGCAAACCTGATCTAGTATGACCAGGGTAAACATACTACGTGTTATTCACAAACATGTTATGCAACTTATAGATAACAAAGCCCATGTACCTTGGTCTGCACAATTCATAAAAGTCCCTCAGATTCTAGATGTTATGAAGAAGGGGCATATACAGCTGCATACCTCCGTGATTCCAGTACACAGATGGTATGCAAAAAAGATGTCTTCCAACTCAGTCCACTATAGCAAACTATGCAAGACCCTTTGCATGATCCTGCTCCATTTCACACTAACCAACCATCAACTAAGCGAATGAACCCATCTCATGAACATTCCCCAGTGCATAACCTGTGCAGTGCAGCAATCCTCCTCCCTTGCCAGTATGTTGCTCAGCATATAGAACTTGTGTTAAAGAAATAAGCAAACAAATACACCCTACTTTGCATGGAGAGGCATTCCTAACTGTCAGCAGAATCCCCGTGGTAGAGGCAATCCTGCTATCATGCACTACCATGCTGTCCTCACACATTGTGATGCTGGGTCAGTTTTGCCAAAGTAAACATACACAGTGCAAACTCTTCTCATTATCACGATCAGGTAAAGACCCCAGCACCACCAGCATGCTTAATGACTGTGATCCACTGATAGCTTGTCTGTTATACACGTTGCCTATTTCACGAGTTTAGCTGTTGCCATTATTTATTATCTGAGCGAATCATAGTGATTCTTGCCAGTAGCATGCTGTGCTACCGACTAAGGTGCCTAAGGACTACTTTGCATCCCTTGCTACCTAACTACTCTAGCTACTAGTAAGATATGTTATACAGTAAATAGCTGCCTTTCTCAGAAGCTGTGTGTAATGCTACCAAGCTGCACATAACTGCCTGCTGTTCCTGAGCATAGTGTACCAGTCACTGCTCTACACCATTCTGAAATGTTGCATTAAGCATTTATGACCCCTGGATTACCACAATTCAGTCCTATGAATGTTTAGTCCCTAGGAAAGTACTGAAGATATAGCTTTATGAATACCACAACCTTTTCTTCTCTTCCAATGAATCCGTTTAGTGACAACAAGAAAAAATATTCTTCTGCTCCACTCAGCCTGTTAAGAGCTAAATATTTTCATTTTAATATAATTGTACTGCTACGGTATATAGAAACTGTGGTAGAAAATATATAAAACACCTCATGAAATCTGTCTCTGAAGAATTATTGAATCAATTTGCATGATAATTTTTTAGAGATGAAGAGTTTATAGGAAAACAACACAGATAAGTAAAAAAAATATGGAAGTAGCTGATGTAAGTCTACATCTCAGCAACTGTTATTGAGTTACTAATTTAAGAATTTAATTTCAAACATCAGTAGAAATAAGTACAGGAAGTAATTTCTTCTTGAAACAGATGGTCATGGATGTTATTCCTCTGAGTGCATACTCATATGCTTCAGTGCATGTAATAAATGTAGCTTTCCTCCAAGCTTGGACTGTATTTCTTGCAGCATTCTTCTCACCCCTGCCTTCTCTCTTTTTTTCTTATAATGCCATCATTAGTTTATTAGGTAAATTTCCTATCACTTTCTTAATGACATTTATATGTGTCATGTGTAATTCTGTCATGATATACTCTTTAATTCTGTCCCTTGACTAACAATGTCCTAAGCAAGTTTTTTTTACTATTACACACTTCTTTTACAAAGTTAAGTTGCATACCTGTAAACTAACTCAGCCATATGCCTGTCATGTATGGCTTTGTAGGTTTTGAGTACTCTGCAGGACTTTTAAGAATGACACCTATATCTGAACATACTTTTACTAATTAATGATAACCTGTTTGTTCTTTATAGACCTTGCCCGTTGCTCCATTTTAACCAAACCTGTTATTTATCATCTGATTTCTTCTGTCTTGGACTTTCCTGCTGCTTGAGTTTGATCATACATGTAAGTTATTATTTCAGCTTAAACTAGGTGCAGATCATGCCACAAACCATTTTCGCAATTTCATTTGTGCTATGTTTCTCATATGTTTGTCTGCCTCTGAACCAGGTCATGACTAAAGAAGGGTCTGCAGACATTACTTATTCACTTTAAAAGGTGTGTGTGTGTGTGTGTGTGTGTGTGTGTGTGTGTGTGTGTGTGTGTGTGTGTGTGTGTATACAGTGTAAAGGAGTGCACACATCTGTATGAATATAGGCAATATACATGTATGTATAGGTAACAGTGCAGACTAGGGTATGTTTTGAAAATGTTACCACACACTAATTCTGTTATGAGCATGTGCTAAATTGGGTATACATGCATTTAACCATCCGTTACCTTGTCGACGTACCAAATTTCGAAAGCAGTGCAGCAGGTTCTCATATGTCCGAATCAGAGATAGTCAAAACACACAATATCCCCCCTTTTTGACCCATGGTAGGGCTTATTTAGGTGGTAGAGCGGTTGGAAGTGTTGCAGTTGGTGTTTCGTATGACATCCCAACCATTGGCTTCTTTAAAATTTGACATTCCGGTTTGGAAAAGCTAATGTTCGTAGATTGTTTCAGCGACTAAATGTATGTATACTGCTAAATTGACACGTGTATTACATTTCTTGGTGTACTATAATATATCTGTACTGTTTAACTCAGGATGTGTAACTATACTTATGAAATAGCATGATTTTTTGTTATGAAGACTTTTTTAAAGATCTATGAATTTTTAGGCATGCATTGAACATAATTTACCTGTCCATCTTAGCAGGTCTTTTTGCTTCATCTCCCAATTGAAATGTTGGCACTCAAATTGCCATGACCAAAAAGCCAAAAGAAGAAACCCCAAAAAACCTAGAGAAGAGTAAATCTTGAAAATTGCTCATCTCATTAAAACTTCTTTTTGCAGGGAGGTAAACCCACAAACCTATATATATCAACTCTGAGATTGCCAAACCATGGAGAAAAGGGAATATTCCAAGAAAAGGCATCTCAGACTTAATATATACAAGTCCGATCTTTTGGCCATTCAGTTTCCACATTTTTGGAGTTGATCTAGTGGGTACCAACATTTAAAATGGGTACCTCAATTTTCTAAGTCCATTTCATAGGTCTTGCTTCTCTGGTGTAAGACATTGACACTTTATTTCTGATAGTGGAACCTGCGTAGTTGCGGTATACTGAATGTAGTGGGGACAGTCTGAGCTGTTAAGATCTTGCTTCTCTGCTGTAAGACATTGACACTTTATTTCTGATAGTGGAACCTGCGAAGTTATATACTGTACGTAGTGGGGACAGTCTGAGCTGTTAAGATCTTGCTTCTCTGGTGTAAGACATTGACACTTTATTTCTGATAGTGGAACCTGCGTAGTTGCGGTATACTGAATGTAGTGGGGACAGTCTGAGCTGTTAAGATCTTGCTTCTCTGGTGTAAGACATTGACACTTTATTTCTGATAGTGGAACCTGTGTAGTTGCCGTATACTGAATGTAGTGGGGACAGTCTGAGCTGTTAAGATCTTGCTTCTCTGGTGTAAGACATTGACACTTTATTTCTGATAGTGGAACCTGCATAGTTGCTGTATACTGAATGTAGTGGGGACAGTCTGAGCTGTTAAGATCTTGCTTCTCTGGTGTAAGACATTGACACTTTATTTCTGATAGTGGAACCTGCGTAGTTGCGGTATACTGAATGTAGTGGGGACAGTCTGAGCTGTTAAGATTTTGCTTCTTTGGTGTAAGGCATTGACACTTTATTTCTAATAGTGGAACCTGCGTAGTTGCGGTGTACTGAATGTAGTGAGGACAGTCTGAGCTGTTAAGATTTTGCTTCTTTGGTGTAAGACATTGACACTTTATTTCTGATAGTGGAACCTGCAAAGTTGCGGTATACGTAGTGGGGACAGTCTGAGCTGTTAAGATCTTGCTTCTTTGGTGTAAGACATTGACACTTTATTTCTGATAGTGGAACCTGCGTAGCTGCGGTATAATAAATGTAGTGGGGACAGTCTGAGCTGTTAAGATCTTGCTTCTCTGGTGTAAGACATCGACACTTTATTTCTGATAGTGGAACCTGCATAGTTGCTGTATACTGAATGTAGTGGGGACAGTCTGAGCTGTTAAGATTTTGCTTCTTTGGTGTAAGACATTGACACTTTATTTCTGATAGTGGAACCTGCGTAGTTGCGGTATACTGAATGTAGTGGGGGCAGTCTGAGCTGTTAAGATCTTGCTTCTCTGGTGTAAGACATTGACACTTTATTTCTGATAGTGGAACCTGCGTAGTTGCGGTATACTGAATGTAGTGTGGACAGTCTGAGTTGTTAAGATTTTGCTTCTTTGGTGTAAGACATTGACACTTTATTTCTGATAGGGGAACCTGCATAGTTGTGGTATACTGAATGTAGTGGGGACAGTCTGAGCTGTTAAGATCTTGCTTCTCTGGTGTAAGACATTGACACTTTATTTCTGATAGTGGAACCTGCGTAGTTGCAGTATACTGAATGTAGTGGGGACAGTCTGAGCTGTTAAGGTCTTGCTTCTTTGGTGTAAGACATTGACACTTTATTTCTGATAGTGGAACCTGCGTAGTTGCGGTATACTGTACGTAGTGGGGACAGTCTGAGCTGTTAAGATCTTGCTTCTCTGGTGTAAGACATTGACACTTTATTTCTGATAGTGGAACCTGTGTAGTTGCGGTATACTGAATGTAGTGGGGACAGTCTGAGCTGTTAAGATCTTGCTTCTCTGGTGTAAGACATTGACACTTTATTTCTGATAGTGGAACCTGCGTAGTTGCGGTATACTGAATGTAGTGGGGACAGTCTGAGCTGTTAAGATCTTGCTTCTTTGGTGTAAGACATTGACACTTTATTTCTGATAGTGGAACCTGCGTAGTTGCGGTATACTGAATGTAGTGGGGACAGTCTGAGCTGTTAAGATCTTGCTTCTCTGGTGTAAGACATTGACACTTTATTTCTGATAGTGGAACCTGCGTAGTTGCGGTATACTGAATGTAGTGGGGACAGTCTGAGCTGTTAAGATCTTGCTTCTTTGGTGTAAGACATTGACACTTTATTTCTGATAGTGGAACCTGCATAGTTGCTGTATACTGAATGTAGTGGGGACAGTCTGAGCTGTTAAGATCTTGCTTCTTTGGTGTAAGACATTGACACTTTATTTCTGATAGTGGAACCTCTGTAGTTGCCGTATACTGAATGTAGTGGGGACAGTCTGAGCTGTTAAGATCTTGCTTCTCTGGTGTAAGACATTGACACTTTATTTCTGATAGTGGAACCTGCGTAGTTGCTGTATACTGAATGTAGTGGGGACAGTCTGAGCTGTTAAGATTTTGCTTCTTTGGTGTAAGACATTGACACTTTATTTCTGATAGTGGAACCTGCGTAGTTGCGGTATACTGAATGTAGTGGGGACAGTCTGAGCTGTTAAGATCTTGCTTCTCTGGTGTAAGACATTGACACTTTATTTCTGATAGTGGAACCTGCATAGTTGCGGTATACTGTACGTAGTGGGGACAGTCTGAGCTGTTCAGATTTTGCTTCTTTGGTGTAAGACATTGACACTTTATTTCTGATAGTGGTACCTGCGTAGTTGCGGTATACTGAATGTAGTGGGGACAGTCTGAGCTGTTAAGGTCTTGCTTCTTTGTTGTAAGACATTGACACTTTATTTCTGATAGTGGAACCTCTGTAGTTGCCGTATACTGAATGTAGTGGGGACAGTCTGAGCTGTTAAGGTCTTGCTTCTTTGGTGTAAGACATTGACACTTTATTTCTGATGGTGGAACCTGTGTAGTCGCGGTATACTGAATGTAGTGGGGACAGTCTGAGCTGTTAAGATCTTGCTTCTTTGGTGTAAGACATTGACACTTTATTTCTGATAGTGGAACCTGCGTAGTTGCGGTATACTGAATGTAGTGGGGACAGTCTGAGCTGTTAAGATCTTGCTTCTTTGGTGTAAGACATTGACACTTTATTTCTGATAGTGGAACCTGCGTAGTTGCTGTATACTAAATGTAGTGGGGACAGTCTGAGCTGTTAAGATCTTGCTTCTTTGGTGTAAGACATTGACACTTTATTTCTGATAGTGGAACCTGCGTAGTTGCGGTATAATAAATGTAGTGGGGACAGTCTGAGCTGTTAAGATTTTGCTTCTTTGGTGTAAGACATTGGCACTTTATTTCTGATGGTGGAACCTGCGTAGTTGCGGTATACTGAATGTAGTGGGGACAGTCTGAGCTGTTAAGATCTTGCTTCTTTGGTGTAAGACATTGACACTTTATTTCTGATAGTGGAACCTCTGTAGTTGCCGTATACTGAATGTAGTGAGGACAGTCTGAGCTGTTAAGATTTTGCTTCTTTGGTGTAAGACATTGACACTTTATTTCTGATAGTGGTACCTGCGTAGTTGTGGTATAATAAATGTAGTGGGGACAGTCTGAGCTGTTAAGATCTTGCTTCTTTGGTGTAAGACATTGACACTTTATTTCTGATAGTGGATCCTGAAGTTGCGGTATACTGAATGTAGTGGGGACAGTCTGAGCTGTTAAGATCTTGCTTCTCTGGTGTAAGACATTGACACTTTATTTCTGATAGTGGAACCTGCATAGTTGCGGTATACTGTACGTAGTGGGGACAGTCTGAGCTGTTAAGATTTTGCTTCTTTGGTGTAAGACATTGACACTTTATTTCTGATAGTGGAACCTGCGTAGTTGCGGTATACTGAATGTAGTGGGGACAGTCTGAGCTGTTAAGATCTTGCTTCTTTGGTGTAAGACATTGACACTTTATTTCTGATAGTGGAACCTGCGTAGTTGCGGTATACTGTATACTGAACACCAATGCAAATTACTCCCTCCCCCCAAACACACATGCAGTTCAGAAACACAACGAGCAAACTCCCCTAATTTGAGGATCACAACCACATACTCTGTCAGTTTTCCTTGTAAATGCGTGCCTCCTCATAGACTGTGTAGCACAGTAATGTGTTGAGTGACAACAGCATCAATACAAATTTTGGCTAATATAATAAATGACAAGGGAAAAAGGGGTTGTGGATGGGTGGATATAGGGGGCTTTTTCCAGATCATAATAGGCTTAAAATCACTTACTTACTCAAGTTGAAACAAAATAAACCTCCCACACCCCCAATGTGGGGCACTATGTAATCCACACCCCTTCTATAACATCAGGATATATATATATATATATGTGTGTGTGTGTGTGTGTGTGTGTGTGTGTGTGTGTGTGTATCTTTAAGCAAACTTTTGAGTGAAGTTCCAAGGAAAATGTCTTGGTAATGGTAGAGGATTCAGGGAAAAATAATACTATAATGTTATTTAATGGACAAAGAATGACAAAGAACCCCAGACCCAAAACTTGCTGCAGTAGTTTTTGCTAATCAGCTGTCTTCTCATTTTCAAAAGTCTTCAAGCATATCCTCCACCTTTGTTATTGCATTGGTTGTCCTTATTTAATTTCTGGATTTGATAATGATTTTTAGCTTAGAATAGTTACATTTACAAAGATTAATAAATGTCTTAAGAAATCTCTAGCTATGGTAGAGCAGGATTTGATGATATATTTCCTATATTCCTCAAGGCTTGTAGTATTTTTTGTGCCATTCCATTGCCTAACCCTATTTCCTTCACAGCAGCTGCACTTCTGCTTTCTGTTGCAGAATTGCTTAAAAGTCTGCAGTATCACTCAGAATGAAGCCTTTGCCCTACCAAATGGATTTATACAGGGTAATGGCACAAATAAAGCTCTTATTTTATTGACATTCTTAATATGTACACTTTACAGGCAAAGGAAAATGGAAACCTCAGTGGGTTAATAATGTCTTATGTGTATAAGACTTTAGACTTTGTAGGTCATCAGTTTCTAAAATAAATAAACAAACAAACAAGTAAGTAAATAAATAACAATCCACACACTGCACCTTTAACCAAATCTCCCTGCACTGATTATGGATCTGTCTGGATAGCAGCTTCCTTAAAATTTCTTTTTCAGCACTCTAAGTCATTTGTATAAGCAGTTTGTCAGAAGCTACTCAAAGCTCAGTGAAATCATTGTTACTTTCCATCTGTATCTACTCGCTGTGTACCAGTAACATCATCTTTCAATGAGTCTGATGCTATTGTCATCAGGCAACTGAATCATTTTTCTTAATTTTTGACTTGCTCTTCTCTAACCCAACTCTGCCAGTCTTGAGGTAAGCAAACTTTAAATAAATGTTAAAACACAAGCTATGATATTTAAAACATATAACTGCCCTAGCCTATGTAGCAATGAATAAAACATAACTTCCTGTCTTAAGTGTAAGATACAAAAATTGTGGGTCCCCAAACTACAAAAACTAAACTGGGAATGAAGCATAGCAGCAGACAATGCATTTTTTCATGTAGGCCTTTGCCTCACGCACTTTCTTCTCATGGATACTGTGCTTCCTCGTACACGTACTCCTTTTATACTAACACTGAAATCACTGTACATCAGAATAGGATGAAGCTGTACTCTCTGATTATATGTGTATTAGTATGCATATGTGTGTATGTGAGATTATATAATAAATGGGTGAAATATTCCATAATCGACACTAAAAACATTGAGCAAAAAACATTGACTATTCATTATATTGACAACATACCAGACCAATGCACAATACATCAATAAAGGAAAGAAATTTCCTTTTCCAATCTACTACCCATGATCGTACCATGCACTCAGATTAAATTATTTTGTAATGGAAGTTGTACATTAGGTTTAGGGGCAGGGTTGGGGTTAGCATGCATTAATAAGGTGGGCAGGGCAGCTTTGCATGCTCACCCTAACCCTGCCCATAACCCTGGTGTATAGCTTCTCCTATAAAAAGCCCTATCCATAGCTATATTACTACACAAGACCGCTCAGACACTCACCAAACACAAACACAGACACAAACACACACCTCACACTCTCTCACCACTTAACATTTGTCAACTAACCAGAAATTGCCCAACATAGCATTCTCACAAATGGTCCTTCACTCACTTCTTACAGTTGTTCTCTAGTGTCACACAAATGTTTGTGATTAAGTCAGCTGTAACTATATATATATATATATATATATATATATATATATATATATATATATGGGATCCGTATAGATCCCCGACGGTACTTTCTGCCAAAGCAGAAATCACTGAACATACATAACCTAAAGTGCTGTTCACTGAAGCAGCACTTTCAGTTATGTATGCTGGTTGTGCCGGTCGCACTACGGAGTGGTTAAGGGAGAATTCCCTTTTCCCCACTGTAGTGCGACCTCAGAGTGAGAATATAAAAGTAGGGGGGTGTGGGGAGCATAGCCTCCCACATGGAGGGTTTTCTTTTTTTGAACGGACTTTAATGAAAGTGCTTTTTCAGTGCGTTCGGGTGTTGTGGATTCGGGCTATTGAACTTTCGTTCAATAGTCCTAGATCCATAAATATATATATATGTATGTGTGTGTGTGTGTGTGTGTGTGTGTGTGTGTGTGTGTGTGTGTGTGTGTGTGTGTGTGTGTGTGTGTGTGTGTGTACGTACGTATGCATATATAGATATAGATACGTGTGTGTGTGTGTGTGTGTGTGTGCGTGCGCGCGCGCGAACGCATGCATGTGTGTATCTGTGTATCATGTACATCAATTAGTTACAATATTGTTTTCTGAGATGGTACCACCAACAATCACAATTTGGGATCTGTTGAATAGTAATCGAGTGGATAACATACGGACAGTAGCATTGCTAGGGCAGGGTGAATGGGGCAATTACCCTGTGCACTGTCTTGTGCAGTGTACACTTCACCAAGAAAGAAAAAATATTTGTAATCACCTATTTTTTTCTTGAATTTCGCTTTAAGGGAAACAAGAATGCATACATTCTAAATGGGACATCTGAGATGCTCTTTCATGCCTCCCCGCCCACTTATGTCATCTTGCATGGGCAGTACTCTAAAACAACCTGTGATTGGTGGTGCAGATATAGGGGGCCGTGCTGTTGTGCAATAATGATAGTATCTCTGGGCTGTATCTTTGGCACCTACTGCTAGCCAAGGGATATAGGTTTTTTGGTACTAGAAATCACTCACTGTGGGCACATTTATTTATAAAAATTTTCAAGGCTTGTCTAGCTGGCTAAACTCTGTCAACTGGACCAAGTTAACTGATTCTGTTGTGAGCTGCTAGAGGCCATGAACAGACAGCACCAGCAGCAACAGAGATTAGATGAGAGGAAAGGAAAAAACAAACAAACAAACAAGTAAGCAGTGGAGTTATTTACTATGTCTGTGCATACAATGTGGAAACTATTGAAGGGATTGTTGGAGGGAATTGTTTCATTCTGTGTCATTTAGAGTGCTTGTGTTTTGTATACCTGGACAAAGTCAAGTCGATCTACTGAAGGGGTCATCGGGGGAAATGTTTCATTTTGGTGCTTGTGTATGCATACATCAATGGACAGACTACTGGTAGGGCCATGGGGAAGTGTTTAATTTTGGTGGTTGTGCATGGATATATGGACAGACAAATTACTGAAGGGGTTGTTTGTGGGAGTGTTTCAGTTTGATGCTTTTGCATGGATGGACAGACTACTGAAGGGGTCATTAGGGAAATGTTTCATTGTGTTGTTTGTGCATACATACATGGATGGACAGACTACTGAAGGGATTGTGGCAGGGGTGTTTCATTTTGGTGCTTGTGCATGCACACATTGACAAAAAAATCACTGAAAGGGGCATGGGGGAATATTTAATTTTGGTGCTTGTGCATATATACATGAATGCATAGACTTCTGAAGGGGTCATTGAGGAAAATGTTTCATTGTGTCACTTGTGCATACATACATGGATGGACAGATTACTGAAGTAGTCATGGTGGGGGTGTTTCATTTTGATGTTATTTGGTGCTTTTTGTGCATACACAAGCAGACTTCTGAAGGGGTCATTAAGGAAAGTGTTTTATTTTGATTTCATTTGCAACTTTTGTGCATACACAGACAGACTACTGAAGCCTGAAGGGGTCATTGGGGGGAAATATTTAATTCTATTGTCATATGTTGCTTGTGCGGATGCATGGACAGACTATTAAAGGGGTAGCTGACAGAAATGTTTCATTTCATGTCATTGTGGTGCTTTTGCATACATGAGGTTATGTGAGAAATGATTCACATGAGGGTCTTACTCTGGGCTCCGAATGGCTGAGCTATTGCATATGTCTAAATTTTTAATAGTACCATCTTGATGAAATAGTGCCAGAAACCTAGGCTAAAATTAGATAAGCAGTGCACACAGAGTCACCACCATCCACAGCCTCTGTAACCTTTGCAAAGACTGTCACTAGGTTTAGAAGATAGGACCTGCTATTCACAAAGCCAAATTGACTGGGGTCTAGATCAGATAAGTTGCCTGTGTCTGCATAAATGAGCTCTGATATGATTAGGCTGATGGGCCTATATGGGAGCCACAGTGGCTGTTATTTAGGCATCAGGCCCAAACCCCATGGAAAAATTGAGGATGAACAATTTAAATCGAGGCTTACCTAGCATGTTTTTGGCACTGGTAAGAATGGGGCTTCATATGTTTTCTGGTCCAATGGATGCTTTAATTTTGGGCTTTTACATGCATTCTAAATCTTGTTCCAAGGTGATTGCAGGGGATGCTAAATTTTAAGGGATAGTGGGGGCAACAATGTGGATAGGTGGAGCAAAGTTAGCACTAAATGTATCTGCTAAAATGCTGGCTACATCTTTAGGATCAGAATTTGAGATATTATGGCTGAATTAAGTGCATTCTTAGATATTATTCCTTACTTTCCTGACATAACTGAATAAAGATTTGAAGTATTATTTGTTATCTTCTAGCTACTTTAAGTTTCTGCTCTGTTTTAACTCTTACAATAGTGCTGTTACATTCTTTGTTAGCATGCATCATTGTAGTCTTGAAGTAATACAACAGGTATTTGCTACAATGTTTCCTTATTTTCTTTCTTTTGTTATACATTTTATTAATACAGGAGTTTCAGTTCCAGAGTTATGTTTGAATTTATTATTAAATTTAAGGTGGGCAAGTGCTAACATTTCTAAGCAGTTAATTAGATGTTGACTAAACTTAGAGGGGAATGCTGCAATCCTCTCTGATGGGTCCATTTGCATAGGATTTGCAGGTCTTCTACAAGCTGAAATAGGTTTGCCTTGGTAATTTCCATAAAGGTGGTCTCATGTTTACTCTCTCTCATTTGTATTAATGCTCTACTATTCAAAGGATTAACATTTTGGTCCTCAAAATTTCATGTGGCACCCACATACAACAAATGAGTCTTGTGTGTATGTGCGTGATAAATGAAATATCTAGAACTATATGTTATAGGGAAGAATTTTTATAATCAGTCATGAGTCACAAATTAAAGATACTTTATTCATTGAGCAAAGAACATTACCACATATTCCATTTATAATTTGTTTGACATCTTCTAATTCAACTGGTATGTATAATTGCCTTTTATTTCAAAATAATAGGGCTTTATTTAAGTTATTATAAATGGGCTGATTAATTGGTAGTGTTATACAATAGGTATTAGGAGACAACTAATATTTTTTATAAATTTTATCTATAATTTTTTGTGTCCATGCATGTTGTAGTACTGTAGTAAAAGTTCTGTCTGGCTCTGTTAGACTTAAACTTTTAATATGTGTCAAAGGTAGTATAGGTTCATAGAAGATTACTAGGTTAATGGCTTAAGGGTCTATACAAGCCTTGCCAGTATAACCCAATTTTACCCAATATAGAGCCCCTAAGGGCAAGAAGATGGCATGGATGTGTGCCTGTGAATTGAGTATCTGATAATTCTATTTAGTATAGATTTTTAGTTTCCAGTCCATTTCCAGGTTGTGTCATTTTTTGATTAGCTAGTTGTAGTTCATGTTTTATTTTATTTTATTGTTATCTAGTTCCACTGGGCAGAAGGTTGGAGCCTGAGTATGACCCACACGACCATGGTTTGACTAGCAGCCCAGCACTGGAGGAGACAGGTAGGGAGGGGGAAGAGTGAAGGGTTGTGGTATGATTGCCTCTCCCAGAGGGATTGTGAAGATTTGCATGTACTTGTAGTCACACAGGGTGGTGTGATCTTCCTGGCGGAGACTGGAGAAACAACTCTTCATGCTGAAGGGGGAAGGACAGGATTGCTTGAATTTTACTCCCCTTCCAGAAGTAAGATGGTGTTCTTCATGGACGACACATAGTTCATCCCTCTTTGGTGTCATGCCAAGTGTGTATGCTACACAGATGGGGAGAATAGAAAAAAAAACTCAAACCACCCCTATTAGCTGCATGGGTGATAACCTCTCTCAGTAATCTCTTATCCAGTGAAGTGAATGAATGAACTGATATAGACAGAGGGTCTGATGAGGGTAGCTGGGGCAAAGAATACAGAAACTAATTTATTTTATTATCATTTGTTCAAGTTATTTTTGGTTAATTTTGTTTATGAGTTTGATTAATATGGGCATAGTTAGTTGTGGGGGGAGTGAGCATTTACTTTTTGTCTTCACAACTTTCATTTTTTTGAGTGCTGAATGGTGAATGTCAATGAGTTACTCAGAGTAATGCACAAAATGGTGAGAATTGTTTGAGGGCATACAGAATAACAAAAAAAGAATGAGGTGCACAGAGTTATGATGAAAAGTATGTGCACTCTGTCAGTCAGGTGAGTGCATCCTTCCTACCCATTTAACATTGTCCAGTACTATGAATAACATGCATGCACATATATCTATCTGTGTGTGTGTGTGTGTGTGTGTGTGTGTGTGTGTGTGTGTGTGTGTGTGTGTGTGTGTGTGTTATATCTTGTTTGTGTGATTGTGTGTGTGTGTGTGTGTGTGTGTGTGTGTGTGTGTGTGTGTGTGTGTGTGTGTGTGTTATATCTTGTTTGTGTGATTGTGTGTGTGTGTGTGTGTGTGTGTGTGTGTGTGTGTGTGTGTGTGTGCACATGTGTGTTATATCTTGTTAGTGTGTATGCATGTGCGTGTGCGTGTGTGTGTGTGTGTGTGTGTGTGCATGTGTGTTATATCTTGTTAGTGTGTGTGCGTGTGCGTGTGTGTGTGTGTGTGTGTGTGTGTGTGTGTGTGTGTGTGTGTGTGCGTGTATATGTGTGTGTACTCACACACACACACACACACATCTATATCTATCTGTCTGTGTATATGTATGTGTATCTATCTATATATATGGGCCAAGAGGAGCATACATCAATATGAGGAGGATCAGTTATGGACAATAAGAGTAGACATAGACTGTCATTACAGAAAGATTTAGATACTGAATGTTTTTGGCATTAGGGCAGTTTTGAGTGTGGATTTTAGTAAAGGCTAGGGAAGGTGACAGATTTAGTGTTATGAATTTGTGTTGCTATATATGGTATGTTTTGACTGTCTTGTGTGGTGGTCGTGTTAAGAAAAGTTTTTTTCGAAAGGTAAGGTGTATGGTTGTGGTTAGGGTGCTGCGGCAGGGTAAGAATTAAGGTTAGTAAACATTAGTAAGGTGGTGCAAAGGGTTGATTCTCTATAATGGGTAAGCTGTGACCTAATTAGACACTGAACACCCCACATTGCACACTATCAATCAAGCAGGCTATTACTGCCTAACAAAATCAAATTCAGAACACATGCATTTGTTAGTAAGATACCTAAAACAATAAATATTCGACAAAGCTTACCTCAGGGAAGTACTGTGTTATGCATTTTCTTGAAAAAGACTAAAAGTGAAACTTTATCTTGTGTAATTTAATATACTGCATAACACCCCTTTCATTTGGGTAACTGAAAAACACTACTTCAGTTCTATACATACAACATATAAAAAAAGTCAAAACTACTCCATTTAAAGTAATGGAAACAAAAGTGTAAACACACAAAAAAAAAAACAGTGTAAAGGTTATTATACAGTTAATTCAAAAAAGTACAACCATTCAAGTATTACTAAGCGGCCAGATTTTGCTTTGATATATGCGTATTAATTTGTTAGACATACCTTAGACAGAATAGACCAAAATATGATGAAAAACAGAAATGTTCTACAAAACTATAAACAACTGACAAGTATGGTTACTGGGAATACCATAGCCATACTTGTCAAGTGTCTACACATTTACAGAACGTCCATGATTCTCCTTGAATTTCTGCCCTATGTCTTCACTATTTTTAAAATCCATGATGGTTTCTACAGCATTTCTGTTACTTTTAAGTAAAACAGCAGGAACATAACCCAGGTCAAACAGGAAAACAAAAGAGAGAACACTACAGAAATGTTGCTTTCCCATTCCATTCCTTATACAAAGTGAAATACTCTGCGTGCGGATGTACATATCAAATTCATGTGCAGTGCATCTTTGCAACTCAGGGGGAGGAATAACACTGTAGTGCCATTATACAATCACATTATTTAAGAAAGGTAAGCGATTCTTTTCTTAAATAATGTTATTGTATAATAGCAATAATCCACTCCTTTCTGTGGGCGTATAAGGATTTATCCATGGCTGGCTTTGTTTACTCGCTAAGGCTTCAGGCCCATGATCAGACCGCACCAACTGTGGGTAATCCCTGATATTCCAAAACACAGTTGTGGATTATTGCTTAAGCAGGAATATACTGGGAATTGTAGTTTAATAAATTAAATAACTGTTGCTATGACTGTGAAGTATAGAAAGTTGGTTAGTAACTTTTGGTTATACCCCTCCTCATGAAACCTGTTCACAAAACACACCAGTCGGAATACTTACTTGCATCATGGATAATATCCCTCTATCTATATATCTATTTCTATCCCTCTCAGTCTCACTCTCTCTCTCTCTCTCTCTCTGTCACCGCTCTCTTTCTATACATAAATGCATATGTACATCTTTGTATGATATTACTTGCACACGCACATATGATAACAAAATAGCTGCACAGAACCACAAAGCAATGCACTGCATCAGTATGTAGCAAACCAAAAAAAAAAAAAATAAATCCCAGTTATTAAAAGTCTTCCATGGTATTAAAAACACTTCGTAATTTAGTTGCTCAGCACAAAACATGCAGAACATTTTTTTCAGAAAAGCAGCTTCTTTAGTGCCAGTTTAACCATTAAGTGAAATTGAATTATTTAAATAGCAGATATTGGAATAGCTTCTCAGTTCTACTTTTTGATGCTGATCAATCCTGTGGAGAATAGGACACACAAAATGTAGCTAATGTCCCCACTATTGCTTCAAATAATGATGAGTTGTCACTCTTGAATAAAGTGTTATTTGCTACTTGCTAAATCTGTAACAATTTGCATGGGAAACAAAAACTCTAGGAAACTGTAACAACAATTTAATGAACATTAGTACGCACTGAAAAAGTATGCCTTTAAATATGCACTCTATATGCACACCAAAAAATGTGGAGTGAATTTTAAGACATTTTTGTTGTTTGTGATAGTATTCAGGAAGATGGGGATGCCAGTGCATTTTTGAAAAAAAAAGGACTATGAATGACAAATGTGACTGAGTGCTGTACATCAACCTTGTTTCAATGAATTTGTTAATATTAATTGCCTGTTAAAACTGAAAAGATATTTAAATACATGATTTATTTGTTTTTCTTCCTTCATTATTGTTCTTATTGGATAGCTGACTGATTGACCATTTTATGGGATTATAAAAGAAGGCTGAATAGTGCAGTTTTATATGTATTCTGAAGAAATGTGTATGAGGGAGGTTGATATAATGGTTAAGGTATTTGCCTTATAGAAACAAGGTGCAGGGTTTGATTCTCATATGGGTTAATTGGCTAGGCTTGAAATTGCACACAAAGGAAGAGTAAGTTAGCCTAGTATGAATCTATGAACATCTTATTGCAGTAAGAAGAAAACACTTAATAAATTCTGTAAAAGGACATTTGCAGTCTATATGTGGATTTTTGCTTTTATCACTTATTCCCAGCCTGACTCACTGTGTTTCAAATTTCTGCTTTTCTTGTGATCATCACCACTCTTAATTGTACCTCTTGTGACTGCTGACTCTTCCTTTCTGATTCATTCCAGTAGATAGCTGCATGAAGTTGTTAATTTCATTCATTAAGCAGTGCGATCTCTTGTAATTTTTTCGTAGTCAAAATATCAAAGTCACACAACTCAGGGTCTACTTATTGTATTACGGATAAGTAAGTATATAATTATTAGCTATAATGTCTTCAAATTATAGAAATCATTTCAAATATATTTATGAAAGAATGCTATAAAATTATACTGAATAGTACTTTATTTTATTAAAAGAGGGAGTTCATTCACATAACATTGCATTGATTTTTAAATTAAGAATCAGAATACAATATTTTTTCATGGTAAATTCTATCACACTTACTTAAACTAATAAATAAATAAATAAACAAATACATAAATAAAAACTAAAGAATGGTTCTCAAAACTAACCTTTTTACTGAATAATAAAAAGCATAGGTCAGTAACTTACTTTCACGGGAGATTTGGTGTGTTATATATTTGGCATTTTTTTTTTAAAGAATGTGGCAGTCAGATAATAAACAGTCAAGAAAAGTGAGTATATGCACACTGAAAAGACAAAAATGTTAATCGTTATATTTAGATTTAATAAATTTGTTAAAAAGAATCAACATATTCTAAGCCATACAACTATGGTATAAAAAGTTATTCTGTAACTCATCAAGGTTTAAAATATATTGCAAAACAATTTAATTTGAAACTAATCAAAGAAAGATATAAAGTATAAAAATAATAATAATCATAATACAATTGAAACAATAATAAAATATATTTTAACTGCTTTTATGTTGCATTTCAGTAATATTTATAAAATTAACAAGAATTAGTTATTCAAATATCAGCCTCAATTTTCAGAGGATAACAATAATTAAAGATATTAACAATGGAAATAAAACATTAGCTTAAAACATAAAAAATATTAAGTTCTAGGATTATATGGATTATTACTTTGAATTCATAAATGTTTCCTTCATAAATAATACAAAATAGCCAAAAATAAAGTAACATCAGATAGTGCCATTGGTATAGAGGATTAAAGTCCTGCCTATGGCCCAGCTGACCTGAATTCCATTGGCCGTTCATGTACTTGATGGCACTGGCAGTTGAGGATAAGCATGTCCATTTTGGGGGGAAAAAGAGGGGCCGAGCTGGCTGCATACAATATAGATCTCCTTGGAGGAGGAGCAGGGACACTAAACTATGCCTTAGAGTGGCCATTTGTTTTTGTGATCTCCTTATAAGCCAGGAATTATCTTAAAGAATCATAGCAGATGATTGGAATATACACGCATATATGTAAACATCCATATTCAAGGTAATACTTTGCTGGATATACTGTCCTATATAGTACAGTTTGGTAAAACACACACACAGTTCTTCTGTAGAAAAGTTACACATTTAAAATATCTGAAATGTAGATGAACTCATTTAAAAATAAAATGATTAATGTTTCTAGCATATTCTCAGATTAATATCTGCTTTCATCCTCAGGCTTTATCAAGAATGTTAAAAAATACAAAACACATCTTTATATACTCTAAATTAAAACCATCCCATCCAATAAGAATGTAAAAACAATTAATCAATTAAACAATAATTTAAAACACATTTTTAGTTGTATTAACCCTTTAAGTGATAGCAAGTCTGGCGAAAGTGGATATTAAACTGAGAATACACTAGAAACATTGGTCTCTTCTGTCTTGCATTCAGGTGCATTCAAGTACTTTTGTTTTGTTTTACATTATTGTTGATATACATCTGATCTAGTTTTGCTTCAGTTTTTTTTTTTAAATAAAATTATCTTAATTCCAGTGAATTGCTTCAGTGTTTCATTTATTTCCCGAATCCTGACATGTATAAAAAAATAATTAAAATTAACAAAAGGAAATTTTTCAAAAAAGAAGGGGAAAAAAGGAAAAAGGATTCCCATAAGGAAAATGTAAACCTAGAATGCCATATGAGAATGCACTTGGGTGTTGAGTGTGAAAGTCTGATGAAGCAACATTTGTTGCGAAAGTGCTCATCTCATTTGTTTTCTTTGGATTTTCTGTGGCTTTACTGTGGATTTTATTGTTTTTTATTATTTTTTATTTTTTATTAAAGAGTACATCTGCTACACACTGGACTTTGTCATTTTCCAATATTTATAAAATTAACAATAATTAGTTATTCAAATATCAGCCTCAATTTTCAGAGGATAACAATAATTAAAGATATTAACACTGGAAATAAAACATTAGCTTAAAACATAAACATATTAAGTTCGAAGATTATATGGAGTATTACTTTGAATTCATAAAAGTTTCCTTCATAAATAACACAAAATACTCAAAAATAAAGTAACATCAGATAGTGCCATTGGTATAGAGGATTAAAGTCCTGCCTATGGCCCAGCTGACCTGAATTCCATTGGCCATTCATGTACTTGTTGGCATTGGCAGTTGAGTATAAGCATGTCCATTTTGAGGGGAAAAAGAGGGGCAGAGTTGGCTGCATACAATATAGGTCTCCTTGGAGGAGGGGCAGGGACATTAAACTATGCCTTAGGGTAGCCATTTGCTATTGTTTTTGTGATCTCCTTATAAGCCAGGAATTATCCTAAAGAATCATAGCAGACAATTGGAATATACAGGCATATATGTAAACATCCATATTCAAGGTAATACTTTGCTGGATATACTGCCCTATATAGTACAGTTTGGTAAGACACACACACAGTTCTTCTGTAGAAAAGTCACATTTAAAATATCTGAAATCTAGATGAACTAATTTAAAAATAAAATTATTAATGTTTCTGGGATATTCTCAGATTAATATCGCCTTTCATCCTCAGATTTTATCAAGAAAGTTAAAAAATACAAAACACATCTTTATATACTCTGTTAAAACCATCCCATCTGATAGGAATGCAAAAACAATTAATCAATTAAACAAAAATTTTAAATACATTTTTAGTTGTATTAACCCTTTAAGTGATAGCAAGTCTGACGAAAGTGGATATTAAACTGAGAATACACTAGAAATATTGATCACTTCTGTCTTGCATTCAGGTGCATTCAAGTGCTTTGGTTTTGTTTTACATTATTGTTGATATACACCTGATCTAGCTTTGCTTCAGTTTTTTTTTTTTTTTAAAAATAAAATTATCTTAATTCCAGTGAATTGCTTCAGTGTTTCATTTATTTCCCAAATCCTGACATGTATAAAAACTAATTAAAATTAATAAAAGGAAATTTTTCAAAAAAGAAGAAAAAAAAGGATTCCCATAAGGAAAATGTAAGCCTAGAATGTCATATGAGAAGTGTTGAGTGTGAAACATATAGTAAAAGTCCTAATAAATTGCTGATTTGATTTCAGTAGCCTTTGTCATTTATTAATATGTCTTTGACTCCTGGCAGTTTACTTAAAAATTGTTTTTCAGGCAGGACAATAGGTTATAGTGATACCTATTGAAAGCACAAAAGTTACAAAGTACGAACAGTCAGATGAGCGAAAATGCCACAAATCGAAAATGTTATTGTAGGGGGCTGTGCCCCCTCCCCCACTAAATATATATTTCAACTCTGAGATTGCACTACAGTGAAGAAAGGCCAGATATTCCGATCATTCACTGTACTGCGATGAAAACAAACTTCGAGTTGCGGCATTTTCGCTCATCTGAGCGTTCGCACTTAGTAACTTTCGTGCTTTCAATATGTAACCAGGTTATAGAGATACCACATGCTTTCAGTAAGGGGGGAAAGATTGTAAAGAAGAGGGTATCACACAGAGTTTCAGGTGTGAACCACTTGCTTAAGCATAACAGCTGGTAAAAACAGTCTGTAAAATAAAAAATAATAACAGTTTTATAATGATCTCTGAATTGTATAAAGTTTGATTTTTTTTTTTTTGAGTTGCAACATGTCTCTTGTCTTTTTGGGGGTTTGAATATGCACTCATATGAAATTGTACCATTCATTTGTAATGCCATATTAGGGTGCTTAGGAACATTGCATTCAGGTAATGTACTAACTGTGCAATGTCTACTCTACAAGATTTTAATACCTTTTTGAAAGATTTATGGTGATAATCATAATCATTTATGCAAATGCATTAAGGCTATCTGCAGTATTCACCAATGAGGGCAGCTGAGCTGTTATTCACAGAGGCCATTTATGCAAATGTGTGATGACCTAGAATGAGCCTATGCAAATGTACTAATAATGAAGCATAAACGAGGAATGATGTAGCTCAGTTTATGTTAATGAAGTATTCTCTACACTGTTCGTGATTCACAATTTGGAATTTTCATGCTTGTTTGTGTTGCCTGCTGATATGTTATATAAAGGGAAGCCTTACAAAATATGAGTTGCAGTCCAAAATAATGCTGTCACTTAGTGCTAGCATTGTTATTTCCAGGTGTGATTGCTTGTCTTGGCTGGGGCAAAACCTCTTGTGCCTATTGGCACTTGCTGGGCCAAGAAGGTGAAAATATAAACAGGCATAACACAAAAACAAACGTCAGGTGACTTAATTGTGAGACATACAGATGTCCCTCACACCAGGTTGGATAAAGAAAAAGTCATGGTCAGGTGTATGTCAGGTACTGGGATCCACCACATCACACACGCACTCAAGTCTCTCAACAGCAGGCACTGTCATGGCTCCATCATAGTGTATGTTGGTGTGAATGACTTGAGACATACCTCACTGGACTATATGCAGAGAGACATGGCTGAGGTTGATTATGTGTCTCAGACAGTTATGCCCCTAGCCTTAAGCAGCATTTTACCTTCACCTAGGATGATGTCTCAACACAAACAAAAAATAATTGACTTCAATAATTGGCTTAGTTTCTGGTGTCATTCAAAGGGGATCTAGTAACTGTCAGCCTAGGATGACATGGTCGACAGACCTTGATGCTTTGCCAGAGATAGCCTTCATCTGTCACCCCTGGGATTTGGTTACTGGCTAAGGCTCTTTCTACCCCCCATCATGCCTTTTTTAGGCAATGTCACAAGAGCAAAATTCCTGATGTAAAAATACCCTCAAAGTTATGCTGTTAAATTCTAGGAGTGTAAACCAGAAACTGCACTCACTGGAAGCAGCCCTCACTTTGGAAGATGCTGACATTTTGTACAGTCACTGAAACCTGGTTTAAGGAAATGGACAACCCAGCTATAACAGGTTACATTTCCTAACACATGTTCAGACCACAAAGTGAAGGTATGAAAACTAAAGGAGGTAGTGTATCAATATTCATTAAAGATAAATACACCTCTACATTGGTTAAACAGCATGATTCCCTTGAATTACTTCAGGTGCAATCGACTGTAGGTAAGACCCCTCTTTGGGTCATTGCCAGCTATAGGACCTCCTCCATGAATCAGGACATCCATTAAACCTATTTGGATCTACTTGAGTCAATCAAGATACAACCAAATGCCCTGGTTTTGGGTGACTTTAATTACCCATCAATTGACTGAGTAAATAATACATTTTCAAACTAACTTGCCCAGAGGTTCCTGGACTTCATTAACTCCAGTGCCCTGGACCAGCTGGTTGACACACCTACAAGGGACTCAGACATCGTGGATCTGGTGCTCACCAACATGGGGGACTGCTGCACCACCCCCTAATGTGTGGCCATCCCTGGTGAGATCTGACCACAAATCAGTCTCACTTTAAGTAATTATAATACAAGACCCCCCCCCCCTTAGCAATAACTAGACAAAAAACTTCCACAAGGCCAACTACAATCTCTTAACAATGGATAACCACAAGGCGTTCTTTAGTTACATCCATAACCTCAAAGGTAAGGCCGAGATTTGCTCTGAACTCATAGTTAATGGTACTGCATATACAGAACCTGTGGATATAGCAAACCTGCTGGCTGATAGGTTCTGTAAAAACTTCACTCTCCTGTCTCCAACACTTATATCCCAAAGCATCCCTAACACTGTCCCCCCACCTAGTATCTCAGAGGAGCAGGTCTTAAATGCCTTCTGCAAGGCAAAAACACAGTCTCTATGGGACCAGACAGCATCCAGAGATGTGTTTTACATGGGTAGAAACAGGAATTAGCATCACCATTGGGCACGCTTTTCAATCACAACCTAAGCACTGGCTTCAACCCAGTGGAATGGAAAACAGCTACCATCATCCCTCTGCACAAAGGGGGTGTATCCATGGACCCCAGAAACTATAGACCCATTAGCCTGACTAGCCTTATCTGCAAGGCCATGGAATGAATCATCATGGACCTTATTAACAAATATATAGGAAATCTCCAAATGCTGAAACCCACCCAGTTTGGCTTTGTCAAGGAGAGATTGTGACTGTCAAACTTGGTGGACATCTTTGAGACAGTCACAAAAGGCCTAGACGAGCCACATCTGTATATATGGCCAACCTAGACTTAGCCAAGGGCTTTGACACAATCTCCCACTCAGGCATCATTGACAAACTCACCCAGCTGGGTATCAACCCATATATTGTCAGAAGGATTGCAAACTGGCTCACTGATAGAACTCAGACAGTCAAAAAAGGAGACTACACCTCCTCCAGTAGACCAGTATCCAGTGGAATTCCACAGGGATGAATTCTGAGACCTCTCCTGTTCAGAATCTACTTCTGTGAAGTACAGGCTAAAAGTAAAGGACTGTGACTGACAAAGTTTGTTGATAACTGCAATATGAGAGTGACTATTGAAACCCCTAGTAATGTCCACATCCTGCAAGAAGGTCTTATGCAGAATAATGACTGGTGCCGAAGTCATGGTCTTAAACTTAATGCAAACACATGCATTATCATCCCCTTCAGCAAGGGTGATATTCTTGCAATCTACCATGTCAATAGCAATACCCTAAGCGTACAGTCAGTGGTGAGAGATCTGGGCACACAGGTCGACAGCAGCATTAACTTTAATCACCACATCTTCACAGTGGTAAGAAAGGCATTTTATATTGCTCATGTCATAAGTAAGGGTATTGCCTCCAGAAAAAAAAAACTGTGCTCTTCCCTCATTGGGCCAATAACAGAGTACAATGCTCCCTTTGGTATGTTCCTTTCCAACACCTGCAGCAATGGGAAAGACCACAATAGTTCCTTACAAAGAAAATTCAGGGTCTTCAAGATCTGTGTTACATGGACAGACTGAAATCATTGTCACTTTACTCTGTGTCATACAGACTACTCAGAGGTGACCTGTGCCTTGCATATAGAGTAATCTCTGACTCAGCTTTAATGGAAATGCTGCACATTGGCAAGTCAAATGGCACATAGGTCACTCACTCAAAAGACCTAAACCTGGTATTTGACATCAACAGATCTTGCTGTTGGAGAGACAGATATATCTCACAGAGGTTGCCCCATGTTTAGAACAAACTTCCTATTCATGTTTAACAAAGACCCTTGTTGGCACTATTTAAGCATAATTTGGATGCTTGGATGGGTAATTTGGATGATTGGATGGGTAATTGGAAATTCACCCTGGGGGTTCCATGTGTGTCCCTCTTGGACAGGGATAATAGGTGCTGATTTTAGTGCCTGCTTTAACCAGGCACCCTTGGGAGCACAGGTTGAACTTGGCTAGGCTTGTAAGGGCCCTGGGGTTGTTAGCCTAGTAACCTCCTATGATCCTATGAGGATAACTCATTATAACTTTGATAGTCAAAAAAAATTCTTGGTAGTTTCAGAGAGGACAAGGACATTATTAAAGGTCGTAGTGGGAATGTATGACTCCCATAGGGGTACTGGAGTTATGCGTAGATTTCCTATCCTTGTGAACACAAAGGGATGTATAGCCCTCACTATACGTGCCATGGGGGACATTCCAGAGACAGACTGGAGACATTTTGTGTATCTCACAGCTCCTAGATGTACTCTTGGCAGATGTGGATCAGTACATCTATTTCCCGGTGTCACTTCAGGACTGGGCCCGGACTATGCATGGTTTTTATATGGTGGCACATTTCCCTGAAGTACTCAGTGCAATAGATTGGACACATGCTGCAATTAAGACCCATTCTAGTCCACGGTATGAGCATTATTGCAATAGGAATGGCTACCATTCCATCAATTTCCAGGTAGTATGTGATGCGTGGGGGTGCATTACCAACATCTCTGCCCAGCATCCTGGCAGTGCACATGATTCCTATATCTGGCACACTAGCTCACTCTACTGTCTCTTATTGCATGGTGGATTGCCAGTGGTCATCTTGTTGGGAAGCTGAAAAATATTCTTTTCTCTTTTTTGTATTGCATTTAAGTATTTATTCATGGTAAAATGTACTGCAACATTTTTCTTTTGATTTATCCCTCCCTACCCTTCTCTCTCCCTATCTTTCTGTCTCTCTTTCTCTTATTTTTTACATCCTTCAGGTGATACTGGATATCCACTGGAGCTATGGCTCATGAAACCAGTGGGAAATCCAAGTAGAGTTGCAGAGGAGACCTATAACACATCCCTGTACTAGACCTGTATTGTCATGGAGAGGGTCCTTAGCATCCTGAACAGCCATTTCAGGTGCTTTGATGAGTCTGGAGGGGTCCTTCAGTATACTGCTGCTGTTCTTCAGCATGTGGCATGTATAAATTTCATTCAGGTGTAATACTCAAAAAAATTCAGATTATGCAATGACTAGCAGCAGGAACAATTATAAATCATAGACATGATAATTATTCAATATATTTCATTTCTTATCCAGCATGTACATGAAATGTGAATGGTTTCCTTTATGAAAAAAATGCATGTGGCAAAGCATTTTTAATTAAACTGAACTTGCCAGTAGTATATGTACTTGGTGTAATGACCCTGCTATGTAACTGGGTTTTGTTAAGGTGATTTCACACCCCACAGGAAGTTGTTCTGAACCTCATAATTACAGCTTTGCTCTTGATTTCCTCATTCTGGTTCTGGCACTACACATCACAGTATCACCTGTGACGGCATAAGACCACAATTCAAGTTGGTCTGACAAAGCGACCCTTATTATGGTCTACCTTCTCATTTTAGTTTTTTTACAGATTAAAATCCCACTGGACTGACCCAGCACATTCCTCCCAGGTTAAGGATTTGTCACCCTCTGCTCATTTAGGAATGTCTTCATAGGGTCAGGGCAATGGGACCAGTCCTACAGGCACCTCGGCATGTGGCATCCACATGACTTCAGAACTTCATATTGGATATACTGGAGCAGGTTGTGGACAGACAGATTCAGACTGAAGCCTCTCTTCACTGTGTAGAAGACACACTGTCTCAATTGGTGTTGACCATTGCACCAACACAGGTCCCTACTTCCGCAACGTCGGGGTCCTCCACTGTGCCACCATCTAGTAGTCAAAGTGTTTGAGGCTGTGGACTGGGTACTGTTACACCATCTATTCCTCAGCTCTTTTTTCATTATCCTTTGTCTATCACCATCTTACCTATTGCCCACATGCACTACTGTATCACAAAAAACACTTAAAAATAGGGAAGTTTGTCCCCCGACAAAAACATGGTGCCGCACCTCTTCCACCTTCTCCAGTATAAACCCTTTTGATGTTTTCCTTCAGTGTTCCCCTCTTGGCTCCTCTTTTTCAATCTTTCTTATCTCCCTCTTTCACTTCTTTAATAAAAACACTCAGGGTGTCCACTTATGGATACCCATATGTAAAACATTATTTTTTTTTTTAAATTTAAATGCTGCACAGTCTATCACTTGCCACATATATACCATTAAATGTGACTGATGTTGATCATACATCCCTCTTTTATGTACGGGGAGATAAGTAGCCTGTTGTCTCCATAACTGATGGACATAGCTTTTCTGACTGCACCACATAATCGACCGATACTTTGAAAGCTGTAGCTCTAGCTGCTGTTTTTAAGAATTGGGATAAAGATATCTGCTTACTAGCTTCCAACTTAACTTTTTCAGGTATCTAAATTGTCAGAAGCAGATGCAGGCTTACATTTAAGTGCTTTACCTCTTCTAGTTTGTAGGAGCTTAAGCACTCTGAGAGCACATGATAAATGTTAGTGCATTGTCTTAAAAGTTTTGACTATCTACATCTGCAACTTCAATCACACCTGGGTGTGGGAGGGGGTTATGCTTCTTGCAATCGGCCAATTTATGCAGATGATTTAATGCCAGGCCAAAAGTCCGAGTTACTTGCACTTGTTGTTTGGTGTATTTGAAAATATTTGTGGTTTACTTGTGTGCAGCATGTTAACCTTGTTTCTGCAGTATAATGTCAGAGTTTTCAGATGTGATCCCTGTAGGCTATCTAGGTCCTGATCTCTGCGGTAATCCATGATTAATTCTTCCAATAGTTTTTTATGGTATTTTGACACCATTCCATGCCATTTTTAACTTGTGAGGAAAATATTTATTTATTTGACTTTGTTGACCATGAAAAGTTTGAATGGGTAAAATCCATTTTCTCCAGAGGCTTGGGGAGAAAACTCCACATTTAAGTTACACATGATGCTCATTTATAATTGCAGGGTAAAACATCTATACATGAGCTTATTTACATGATTTTTAAGTATTATATGAACATAGCATTTTAACAGAAAAATCAAAGGATAATTTAACATATATTGCCTAATTACCAAATAAAAAATAAAATACAATAATATATATGCATATATACCATGGTATCTGCACAGAAAAAAATCAAACTGGGGTGTTTTTGAGGTTGGTAATAATTTACAAACAGACAAGTAGCAATGTAGCTTAAAAACTGATAATAAGACAGATGTGAAAGGAGAACCTATGGAAATGAGCAGAAGAATAAATGGACAGAGGAGGGATTGTAATTAGTGGTGGGGTGTGAGAGCAGGAGGAGTAAGGATTTAGGAAATAAGTGCAGTATGAGGAGGAGCAATACGGTACAAAAACTGGGAAGCAAACTGGCTGTAAGAGTTGGTCTTACAGGTCTGGTTTATATTTCACTAAATATAAGTGGCATGATATCTATACATTAAATGATTTGCATCAGAGTACTAACAGGCACATGTGAAGTTTATTTTCTTAAGTAACATGTTTCTGATGGTGTGTTTTTGCACAATAAAGCTCACTGAATGTTTCTTCAAAGTTGTGTCAAAAAATCAAGTGCATTGAAGTAGCTTTTGAGGGTTTGATACTTGAAATTAGTAAAACTTCTATGGTGATCATAATCCGTGTCTAAAATGTTAATACTGAAAGAAAAGGAAAGGCCTTCACTTGCTATAATGTAAAGGGTTAACCAA